>NC_057849.1:211948216-212248216 GCF_015237465.2 Chelonia mydas | reverse complement strand
TCACTCACTGAGGTTTTTTTTACTTTTTTCACACCTTTCCAATCGAAAAAACTCCAAAGATTTTTTTTTCCCCTGCCTTCTTACATATTTTTACCTTTTCTAACTTTTTACAGTGGAAGAAAAGATGAGCAGGGGATGGGACTAGATGACCTCCTGAGGTCTCTTCCAAACCTAATATTCTGATTGTGTGAAAAAATAGAAAGGGGGAGGAAGTGGCAAACCTGTACATCCAAAAATTGTAATGGAAAAATGAATGTTTCATTTTCCAAAAGTTGAAATGAATCAATATATTTAGTTAGAGTCTAAACAAAAATTTGCATTCCATTTCCACATCCCAGTATCTCGGATCTGTTTAAAAATTGAAATACTGCATTCAAAAAAATCACAGGAAAAAATTTGGATTGTTGACCCGCTCTAATATTTAGCTTTTATAATAATAAATAAATTAAACAAACAGCATTATTTAGTTCATTTAGTCAAAGCCAAAGGCACAAGAATTAGAAAATACCAGTATTAAGGTTATCTATATAATGTTAATTCAGTCCCCCACCCTTCTTTCTGCATATACATTATGATACAGTCTAATTGAATGCACAAATCCTATTATTCTCACCTACCCCCAGCTCCTGCCTCCTTCAGTGCACAGGGAGGATGGTGCTCAGGAGATGGAGGAACTGTAGAATATTTCTTTTTATCATCATCATTCAACATGTGACCCAGGGCCTTATTCACTCTACAGACCGTACAAACACTGCACTGAATACAGAATTATTCATTTCTTCATTGGCTTTTCTGTTGTGCTCGTTACAGTAGTGTGAGAATGCACCACAAACATTAATGAATTTGTCTTCATAACACCCCAGGAGATAGCAGACTCTTATGAGGTCCATTCCAAAAGTGCCTTAGGCACTTAGAAGCCCAAGAATAACATTTTCAAAAGTGCCTAAGTGACTTAGAGACTTAAATCCTATTTTCTCTAGTAACATAGGAGCCCAAGAACCATGCAGTCTTCTCCCTCTTGCTGCCTAAGTCACTTCTGAAAATGGCACTTAGGCTTCTACATCATTTAGCTGCCTGTGAAAATTGTACTTACAACGATTAAAGCCAAAATTCCCAACTTGCTACTTATTTGGGGTGATTGGGCAGCAACCTGAGACCCTCAGGGCCTGATTCTCCAGAGTACTCACCATTTCTGCAGAGCTTTATGTGTTCACAGTACTCTCCAGACATTAATAAACCGTCACCAAACTCCAGGGAAGTAGGTGGGTAAGTATTATTATTAGCTCCTGTGACAGGTTGGATCACAGAAACCCCTTGGGGGCTGCCACCTGATGTGCCAAGACTACTTCTGCCCCTGCTTTCCCTGCCAGCTTAGGACTCTAGCACCCCGTCTAGCTGAGCCAGACATGCCAGTCTGCTCCAGCACAGACCCAGCGTCTGAAGCACGTGCCCCAAAGCTGCAGACTTAACTGAAAGCAATTTAAGAAGTGTTCTTGCTTTAACACTCAGATGCCCAACTCCCAATGGGGTCCAAACCCCAAAGAAATCCGTTTTACCCTGTATAAAGCTTATTGTCCACCCTCAATAACACTCAGAGAGAGATATGCACAGCTGTTTCCCCCCCCCCCCACTCCCCCCGGTATTAATACATACTCTGGGTTAATTAATAAGTAAAAAGTGATTTTATTAAATACAGAAAGTAGGATTTAAGTGGTTCTAAGTAGTAACAGACACAACAAAGTAAATTACCAAGTAAAATACAATAAAACACGCAAATCTAAGCCAAATACAGATAAAATCTCACCCTCAGAGATGTTTCAATAAGTTTCTTTCACAGACTGGATGCCTACCTAGTCTGGGCACAATCCTTTCCCTGGTACAGCCCTTGTTCCAGCTCAGGTGGTAGCGAGGGGATTTCTCATGATGGCTGCCCAGTTTGTTCTGTTCCACCCACTTATATATCTTTTGCATAAGGCGGGAATCCTTTGTCCCTCTCTGGGTTCCCACCCCTCCTTTTCAATGGAAAAGCACCAGGTTAAAGATGGATTCCAGTTCAGGTGCCAAGATCACATGTCACTGTAAGACTTCATTACCTGCTTGCCAGTATACAGGAAGACTTAAAAGTAAAACAGAGCCATCTACAGTGGATTGTCCTGGTTAATGGGAGCCATTAAGATTCCAAACCACCATGAATAGGCCACACTGTGCATAACTACAATAGGACCTCAGAGTTATATTTCATATTTCTAGTTTCACATACACGAGTGATACATTTATACAAATAGGATGACCACTCTCAGTAGATTATAAACTTTGCAATTATACCTTAGAAAAGACCTTTTGCATGAAGCATATTTCAGTTACATTATATTCACACTCATCAGCATACTTTCATAAAATCCTACAGAGTGCAATGTCACAGCTCCATTTTACAGACAGTGAAATGGAGAGAGAAAAGCCAAGTGACTTGCCCAAGGCCACTGAGTGTGTCATCAGCGGAGACAGGATAAAACTCAGTGTTTTGACTCGCAGCCCTGTGCTTGTTCCACCCGACCATGCTGCCTGACTGCAGAAGAGCGGAGCAGCCACATCTTGTCTTGACCCTAGCGGCAGTTGTGAACACTCAGTACTTCTGCAAATCAGACCCCATAAAAACTGGCTTCAGAGACCTGCTCAGCATCACCTGTGAAGTCTGTGGCAGAGGCAGAAACAGAACTGAGCTCGACTGAATGACGGTCACTGCTCTTAACAAGAGCATCCTAGTTCTTCCTGCGCTCCCCTGCTCATTCTCTTCAGGCCTTCCAGTTTCTAAAGTGAATGAGGCAGGGGTCATACAAGCAACAGCCTGAAGCTGCACAACCCCAATTTATCCATCGTGGGCATTGAAAGTGGCCAGGGCCCTGCGGGAAAATAATTCACGAGAAAATTAATTTTAATGGCCAGCCAATCTGGGTCCCTTGTTGCTAAATGGAACCCGTCTTATGGGTCTATAGATCCGCCAAGTTTTAAGACCCCAAAACGCCATTGTGATCATCTGCTTCTCCCCTCACCACAGGGACCCTTCCTGCTTAATGAAGTTTCAGCTCGCCTCTCTGCCCCATCTTCAGATCCATGTACAGAGTCTCCATAGGGCTTCTTGCCTGGCTGGAACTGGGATCTTTACAGAGAAACCTACTGCAGAAGCCCTGGATTTCAACCTTCTTCCTAATAATGGACACGTAGTTTCCAGGACTGTCTCCCACAGAGCCCAGGGTCACTGGTGCCATTACACACTATGACTAAGCCTATGTGGCCCTGCCCAGAACTGTCAACAGACGTCTACTCTCCTCTTTACAACTGATACCTTTGTACCTTTGGGGAATTCACCTCGCAGTTCTCCTGCTTCTCACAGAGGCTGCTACCTGCATTCCTAACTGAATTCCCTGCAGCCCTGCCCTGCCTCTCCTAACTAGCTACCCAGCCTAGACCCTGGTTCTCGGAGGGAACTCCTCAGCACATGAAGATGCTGATTTCTCCCTACAATTGCTGGAAGGAGAATCCCTTCTAAGGAAAAGCACCTGGTCCCTTCCATATGAGGTCCATCTGCCTTGATCCCATCCGGCCTTCCTGAGGGGCTGTGGTACCCAGTTATATCCATGAGCCTCCTCGGAAAGCCCCAGATCTACTCTCTGCCCTCACACTACACTAGTGGCATACCTAGGACAGGAAACTTGGGTTTGCCCCAGCTTTCAGGGGTGGGCAGTGACGGGAGGAGCAGAGGTTGGGGTGTAGGAGGAATCCGGTGCCCTGGGAAGGGGGCAGGAGGGAGGGGGGCTCTCCTCCCTCCACCCCTTCCAGCCGGCCCTTACCGTTTGGCAGGCACCCAAAGCTGAGGCTGCCCAGGGCACACAGGCTGCGGGGCGTGCCTAGGGTAACCAGATAGGAAATGTGAAAAATTGGACAAGATGTGGGAGGTAATAGGCGCCTATATAAGAAAAAGCCCCGAATATCAGGACTGTCCCTATAAAATCGGGACATCTGGTCACCTAGGCGTGCCTTTTGGGCAAAGTGGGGTCCCACTAGGGCTCAAGCTCTACTCACCCTTCCCGACCCTGGCTCAGTGTCCGTCAGCCCAGCCACGTCCCTTTCCTGCCGGTGCCGGGAGCTGCTGCCCCGGTCTCTGGCCCCAGCCCTTGCCCCACCCAGACCTGCCCTCATGAGGCACACCCCCCGCGGGGCTAGTGCTTGGGTCAGAGACCAGCGATGCAGCGCATGGCGCTGGCAGAAGAAAGATGCAGCCAGGCTGAAGGACACCGAGCTGGGGGTGGGAGTCCCAGCCTGTGGATTCAGGGAGCTCCGGCCCTGATTTGGGAGGGCCTGGATGATCACTGGGTGGGCCACAGCCCACCCATGGCTACACCCCTGCACTACACTAACTGCATGCAGGCATTTTCCTGGTCCAGTCTTAGGGTGAACTCCTGGCTCCATTGAAGTCAATGCATGTTTTTGCATTGCCTTCAGTGGGGCCAGGATTCACTCTTCGCCTTGAAATGTTATTTCGCTACCAAGATCCTTGAGCTGTTTGGATCCAGTGCGCACACACTGCACCCGTCAGGTTGCCATACTAGTACATACTGTACCTGACACAGCCAGTGGGTGTGCCCTGCACTGACTCTGCTGTTCTCTTTTAACATTATCAGTCTCTCCTGGCTGCACCTGGGTCTGAACTCGGTGAGTAATTCGTAACTTACCACCTTGCTGTAGGACTCTCTGATTCTGAGACACACACAAATACTGAGATTCACATCCCAAGGGAGTCACAATATTCACCAACAGAGAACGTCCCCTTCCCCGCCCCACACACAAGTGGTGCTTAGAGTGGAGTGAATTGATCAGCTGGAATCTTACCTTGGACTCAGAGATGACACCACACTTTAGGGGACAGCTCCAGTCAGAACCACCAGTGCCGGGAACTATCTAACACTAGGAGCTCCTGCACTGGATCCAGGTGAACCAAGAAAGTTGTCACCTACTGAGCAAAGATCAGAGGGAACTAAGGGAATTTACCAACAATAACCTGTTCCTGACCACCTTGAACCCCGCTCTTCCATTGGCCAAACTCCCTCAAGGCAAACTCTCACGACCCACCTGCTAAGTGCTTGTGCAGACACCGTTCACTGGCTTCCAGGCATTTAAGCCTGGATAAAGTGACTACAAACCTCAGCAGCCATTCCACCACCACACACAGAGACTATTTTCCCAATCAGTAATCGGCAGGAATTCCCTCGCTCACTCATTTAGAGAGTCCGTTGGCAAGCCCTTGTGTCAAGCTCAGAGTTTTAGAATCCTTATAACACCTTCCACTTTTAGATTCACAGGAATAAGTGTCTTCTGACAGAGGTTGTTCCCTTTAACACTGTGACACACTCTGATCACTGGCTTATACCTTCTTATTGAGAAATAGTCCACAATTTCATGTGCAGTATTTCTAGTGTGTAAGAAAGAGTGTTATTCAGTGTGTTTCCCATCTCTCCTGAGCCCAGGTCACTCTGAATCACTCAGACTGCTGAATGGAGAGAGCCGGTGCGATGGGAGAGTGGAGATTTCCCTCCGTGGTGTGTGGGGCAGAGTGCTGGATGACCAGTGGGACATGAACGATGCCAGCGTGGTGTGCAGGCAGCTCCAGTGCGGAGTCGCTGAGAAAGCTTTTAACCCCCCGAAGTCTGAGAATGAAACGGTCCCTGTGGGGCTGAGAAGGGTCCAATGTGCAGGAAATGAGACTCATCTGACTCTCTGTGACATCTCCACACCTCAGACAGCCCAGGCAGGAATTGCTGAGGACGTCGGTGTAATTTGCTCAGGTGATTCATTTCCAAATCTCACAAACATTTTCTGTTCAGTAGGAAAATACATATTAACAGCTGGGATCTATCCCTGCAGGGAGCCGGCAGATCAGACTGGTGAATGGGACAAGTCGCTGTGCCGGGAGAGTGGAGATTTATTACCATGGCACTTGGGGGACAGTCTGTGATGATTCCTGGGGTCTGTCAGACTCCAATGTCGTTTGCAAACAACTGGGATGTGGACGTGCCATCAATGCAACTGTCTCCGCTCATTATGGGCAAGGATCTGGGCAGATCTGGCTGGATGATGTGAACTGCTCTGGGAACGAATCCGATCTCTGGGCGTGTCCTTCTGGGGGCTGGGGCCAGCACAACTGCAGACACAAAGAGGACGCGGGAGTTCTCTGCTCAGGTCTGTTCTGGGAATGCTCACGTGAGTCTGGTTACCAGGGGATTTAATGGAGGAGGCAGATGTTTAAGGAGATTGCTGAGAATGACACTCTCCCTGTCTGTCTCTGCCTCCCTTTCCATTCTGTATCTACCTACCAGGGTCACCATTAGAAAGTCCTCAGCTCCCACCCAGAGGTGTTGGAGATATTGCAAGTTTTCCCTTAGAATGCTAGAAAGCTGCACCTCAGGTATCTAAAGGAGATTGTATCATGGAAAGCAGTGACTGAAAAGGATGTAGGGTCCTAGTGGAGAAATAACTGAACATGAGCTCCCAGTGCCGTGTGTGGCAAAATAGGCTAATGCGAACCTTGGATATATAAACAGGGGAGTAGTGAGTAGGAGTGGGGATTAAATTTTACTGTTGTACATGGTGCTGGTGAGACAGATACTGGAATACTGTGTCCAGTTCTTATGTCCACAAAAATTGGAGCAGAGAAGAGCCACAACAGTGATCTGATGAATAAAAGCCTTACGGTGAGAGATTTCAGATGCTGAATCTGTTTAGCTTATCAAAACGATCAAGAGGTAACTTGATTACAGGGCATAAATCCGTTCACAAGGAGAACATACCACTTCCTAAAGGGCTCTTTAATCTAATGCAGAAAGGCAGAACAAGAGTTGATGGCTAGAAGCTGAAACCAGACAAATTCACATCAGAAATAAGGCCCAGGTTTTTAACAGGGAGCGTGATTAACCATCGGAACAAACTACCGGGGAAATGGTGCGTTCTACATCTCTTGAAGTCTTCCTATCTAGACTGGATGCCTTTCTGGAAGCTATGCTTACGTCAAACTCAAGTTATTAGGCTCTATGCAGCTGTTTTACAGACGGTCAAATTATTTGATCTCATGATCCCTGTCACACTGTCTGGAGCGGCTCATGGCACTGAGTGCCCACCTCAGGGCAGATGGTGAGAAACAAGGCAATACCTCAAACTGCTGGTGTGTTCTATAAGTAGATTTCACCAAGCCAGGAACAGATGTGAACTCCTGGACCAATGTTCCCTCTAATTTTTACATCCATGTGCGGAATGAATTTTGTTCTGTGCACCAGTCTAGAAGTGATGTGTGGTGGGGTTGGGGCTGAGGGGTTCAGAGTGTGGGAGGCGGCTCAGGGCTGGGGCAGAGGGTGGCTGTGCACGGGGTGAGGGCTCTGGCTGGGGGTGCGAGCTCTGGGGTGGGGCCAGGGATGAGGGGTTTGTAGTTCTGGCTGCCCTGGGGCTGTGGCAGGAAGAGAGGACTCCCCCAAGGTCTCTCTTGCTGCAGCAGCCTGGGGCCAGGGGAGGGGCACCTCTCCCCACTGCAGCAGCTCCGGGGCTGGGGAAGAGGTGCCTCTCCAGTCTAGGCCCCTGTGGCTGCGTGCCTATGCGGCCTTTGATAGCCTTCTGTGCGTCCATATGGCCATGCAGCTCAGAGGGAACTTAGTCCTGGATCACTGTATCTATCTTACCATGGAGTCACAGGCCGTCCCCTTAGACTCTCCAGTCTATTGTCACCCAAACAAACTGGACTTAGGGATAAGTGGTCACTTACACGGAAAATCACATCACATTCAGGTTTCTTCCAATCCCAAGAGACCAGCCACTTACTCAGATCACTTGGTACCCTGGATCTTACACCAAAGACAATGTCTGTAGCCAATCCTGTAATAAACTATATACAGGTTTATTCATTAGGAAAAAGAAATAAAAGGGTTGTTTACACAGTTAAAGCAAGCAATCACCTACACACAAATGAGTTACCATTTATATCCTGGGAGTGACAGAGTTGTAGTGATCTGTCAATTCCAAATGTACTTCAGCACTGACCCAGGGGTAACCCCTTGGGGTCTCGGGCTTCAGTTTGGTTTCTTTAGCCCTGTCACAGTTCAAACAGCCAAAAAGATGAAAAATCTTCCCATCTATTATTTTTATTTCCCTCTTCCAGCCTTCAAAGCAATGGGATAAGACCTTCTGCATGTACTACATGCAGGGGATGGGCGGCGGGGATCATTCCCGTGCCTTAGTTCAAAAGTTCAGAGCAAACATTTTCAGTTATAAATCTGTCAAGGTTCCTTCCCCACTCTGAACTCTAGGGTACAGATGTGGGGACCTGCATCAAAACCTACTAAGCTTACTTTCACCACCTTAGGTTAAAACTTCCCCAAGGTACAAATTATTCTATCCTTTGCCCTTGGATTTCCACTGCCACCATCAAACTTTATCTGGGTTCCTGAAAAAACAGAGTTTGGACACGTCTTTCCCCCTAAAATCCTCCCACCCTTGAACCCCACTTCCTGGGGAAGGTTTGGTAAAAGTCCTCACCAATTTGCATCGGTGACCACAGACCCAAACCCTTGGATCTTAGAACAATGAAAAATCATTCATTTTCCTTAGAAGAAGACTTTTAATAGAAGTAAAGGAATCACCTCTGTAAAATCAGGATGGTAGATACCTTACAGGGTAATTAGATTCAAAACATAGAGAATCACTCTAGGAAAAACCTTAAGTTACAAAGAAGACACACAGACAGGAATAGTCATTCTATTCAGCACAGTTCTTTTCTCAGCCATTTAAAGAAATCATAATCTAACACATACCTAGCTAGATTACTTACTAAAAGTTCTAAGACTCCATTCCTGTTCTGTCTCCAGCAAAAGCATCACACAGACAGACACAGACCCTTTGTTTTTCTCCCTCCTCCCAGCTTTTGAAAGTATCTTGTCTCCTCATTGGTCATTTTGGTCAGGTGCCAGCGAGGTTATCTTTAGCTTCTTAACCCTTTACAGGTGAGAGGATTTTTCCTCTGGCCAGGAGGGATTTTAAAGGGGTTTACCCTTCCCTTTATATTTATGACAAAAGCAAAACTTACATATGTTCTTGTAGCATGGACCACAGACATTACAAGTGAGATTAATGCCTGCAGCAACTAACCAGCATTTCATAAAGTCTAAACACTCAATACATTCTTCCAAGACTAATACCTGTTTTCAGCAAAACTAACACACATGTGACCCTGCCTAGTCTCCAGCTACGAGATTGTAACTTTTCAGCCAAGGCCTGCAGCCTCGGCAAGAGCTGGCATCTGGCCTGCCAATGTCACAATCCTTCCCAGCCTTTTTCTATTACAATCTGTATGTAGCTGCTGGTAAATGGTGGCCTTCCAGAGATGCCCACTGTATTTCTAAGGGGCCTGTAGTGTCTAAAAGAGTCTCTTACTCTTGGAGTGGTTCTCTAGCAGTTGCTCCTGCAGAATGAGGCACAGGATCATTAGCAATCGCTGGGATTTCACTATTCACACCCCAGTTCATTTCAGAATCAAATGATTTAAATTCTCTTTTTCTGCATTTCCTTCTAGAGTTCACAGATCTGAGGCTGGTGAGCAACAGTGACTGTGCTGGGCGGCTGGAGGTTTTCTACAATGGGACGTGGGGCAGTGTTTGCTCCAATCAGATGTCTGGAGTCACCCCAGAAATTGTCTGCAAACAGCTGAACTGTGGGGACGGAGGGCAGATTGCAAGAGACTTTGAATATGGAGCAGGTTCTGGTCCCACGTGGCTGGACCACGTTGCATGCAGTGAGAAGCACAGCTCCCTCTGGCAGTGCCCGTCAGAGCCCTGGGATCCAAAGTCGTGTGATAACCGAGCAGAAGAGACCCATATTTCTTGCACTGGTAATTCTGAAACTACCTGCATGCGTGTATGCAAACCCACATATACACGATGTGTTTAATTAATTGAAAGGTTAGGATAGAACTTTTGTTGTTGTTCACATCTCAGTGTAGGCAGATTTAAATTCTCAACACAAGATACAAACATATTTTCATGATGTTTTATAGGAATAAGCATTTGTCCGATTAACAAGAAACATGGAAGTTAATCAATTAATTTTAAAAGAGACCGGTGTTGGACACTGCGATAAGGTAGTCTGAGAGCCAAGAAAAGCCTCTCCCGAGAGACTGTAATTAGGCAGCTCTGTTATTATTAATCCTTTTGGGATGAACAATCAGAGCTGGACCCAGGCTGTGCAGTTTGGGTCAGAACTGGAATCTCCCATAAGTCTGGGTGCATGTTGGCCTGTGTGTCTGAGTAACAGCTGAATAGCAAATTAATTAGGTATTAAATGACCCAGAATTCACATTTCAGTTTTTTTTAAATAGATATTTAAGTCAGAAGGGACCATTATGATCATCTAGTTCATACAGTGCTGAAATTAGGGGTTTAAAATACAGATAAATTCTACTCCCACATCACACACACAACCCAGTGCATTCACCTCAGCTTTTTCTCTCCATAGGAAAAAAACCAAAACCAACTCAAACCCTGTTTGCCGAATGCCCGAACTCTCCAAGCTGCACAGGTATCTCTGCTTCTCACTGTCTCCCTCTTGGTCCCTAAGTTGTCCCAGTAACATGTGAGGTTTCTGCATTTGTAGACCAGGACAAGTTACGCGTCGTGGGAGGAGAGGACAGATGCTCGGGGAGAGTGGAGGTTTGGTACCGTGGCTTCTGGGGAACAGTTTGTGATGACTCCTGGGACATGGCGGATGCTAACGTTGTGTGTAAACAACTGGGCTGTGGCTCTGCTGTATCTGCCCTGGGCGAGGCTGCATTGGGCGAGGGGACTGGTCCCATCTGGGTGGAGACGTTGAATTGCAGAGGGACAGAGTCATCTCTCTGGGACTGTCCTGCGAAGCCCTGGGGTGAGAGTAACTGTGGTCACAAGGAAGATGCTGCTGTGAATTGCTCAGGTGAGTGACAGGAGATATTTCTGCTACATGCTGTAATATTCAGGGAAAAGGATGATTTAGCCCACCCATCCCCTTTGGTCCCAGACCAGGCCCTCCCATCTCCTGAGTACCAGAGCATCCTAGATGTTGAGGGGTGGAACCTTTGTGGGGTCAGACTGGCTCAGGCATCAGCCCACATAGCCCCTGCATCCATCACAGGCCCCACTGTGCTGGCTTGTTATGAGAGTCCTCATTGCTGCACAGAGCACAAGGGACTTGGGCCCTAAATCATAGAAATCAGGGTTGGAAGAGACCTCAGGAGGTCATCTAGTCCAAACCCCTGCTCAAAGCAGGACCAATCCCCAACTAAATCATCCCAGCCAGCGCTTTGTCAAGCCTGACCTTAAAAACTTCTAAGGAAAGAGATTCCACCAATTCCCTAGGTAACGCATTCCAGTGTTTCACAACCCTCCTAGTGAAAAAGTTTTTCCTAATATCCAACCTAAACCTCCCCCACTGCAACTTGAGACCATTACTCCTTGTTCTGTCATCAGCTACCACTGAGAACAGTCTAGAGCCATCCTCTTTGGAACCCCCTCTCAGGTAGTTGAAAGCAGCTATCAAATCCCCCCCTCATTCTTCTCTTCCGCAGACTAAACAATCCCAGTTCCCTCAGCCTCTCCTCATAAGTCATGTGTTCCAGTCCCCTAATCATTTTTGTTGCCCTCCTCTGGACTCTTTCCAATTTTTCCACATCCTTCTTGTTGTGTGGGGCCCAAAACTGGACACAGTACTCCAGATGAGGCCTCACCAATGTCGAATAGAGGGGAACGATCACGTCCCTCGATCTGCTGGCAATGCCCATACTTATACATCCCAAAATGCCATTGGCCTTCTTGGCAACAAGGGCACCCTGTTGACTCATATCCAGCTTCTCATCCACTGTAACCCCTAGGTCCTTTTCTGCAGAACTGCTGCTGAGCCATTCGGTCCCTAGTCTGTAGCGATGCATGGGATTCTTCCATCGTAAGTGCAGGACTCTGCACTTGTCCTTGTTGAACCTCATCAGATTTCTTTTGGCCCAATCCTCTAATTTGTCTAGGGCCCTCTGTATCCTATCCCTACCCTCCAGCGTATTTACCTCTCCTCCCAGTTTAGTGTCATCTGCAAACTTGCTGAGGGTGCAATCCACACCATCCTCCAGATCATTTATGAAGATATTGAACAAAACCGGCCCCAGGACCGACCCTTGGGGCACTCCACTTCATACCGGCTGCCAACTGGACATGGAGCCATTGATCACTACCTGTTGAGCCCGACAATCTAGCCAGCTTTCTATCCACCTTAGTGTCCATTCAAACAGCCCATACTTCTTTAACTTGCTGGCAAGAATACTGTGGGAGACCGTGTCAAAAGCTTTGCTAAAATCAAGGAACAACACGTCCACTGCTTTCCCCTCATCCACAGAGCCAGTTATCTCGTCATAGAAAGCAATTAGATTAGTCAGGCATGACTTGCCATTGGTGAATCCATGCTGACTGTTCCTGATCACTTTCCTCTCCTCTAAGTGCTTCAGAATTGACTCCTTGAGGACCTGCTCCATGATTTTTCCAGGGACTGAGGTGAGGCTGACTGGCCTGTAGTTCCCAGGATCCTCCTTCTTCCCTTTTTTAAAGATGGGCACTACATTAGCCTTTTTCCAGTCGTCCGGGACTTCCCCCGATCGCCATGAGTTTTCAAAGATAATGGCCAATGGCTCTGCAATCACATCCGCCAACTCCTTTAGCACCCTCGGATGCAGCGCATCTGGCCCAATGGACTTGTGCTCGTCCAGCTTTTCTAAATAGTCCCGAACCACTTCTTTCTCCACAGAGGGCTGGTCACCTCCTCCCCATGCTGTGCTGCCCAGTGCAGTAGTCTGGGAGCTGACCTTGTTTGTGAAGACAGAGGCAAAAAAAGCATTGAGTACATTAGCTTTTTCCACATCCTCTGTCACTAGGTTGCCTCCCTCATTCAGTAAGGGGCCCACGCTTTCCTTGACTTTCTTCTTGTTGCCAACATACCTGAAGAAACCCTTCTTGTTACTCTTAGCATCTCTTGCTAGCTGCAACTCCAGGTGTGATTTGGCCTTCCTGATTTCACTCTTGCATCCCCGAGCACTATTTTTATACTCTTCCCTGGTCATTTGTCCAATCTTCCACTTCTTGTAAGCTTCTTTTTTGTGTTTAAGATCAGCAAGGATTTCACTTTTAAGCCACGCTGGTCGCCGGCCGTATTTACTATTCTTTCTACACATCGGGATGGTTTGTCCCTGTAAACTCAATAAGGCTTCTTTAAAATACAGCCAGCTCTCCTGGACTCCTTTCCCCCTCCTTTTCCCTGCCCCAATCACTAACAAACAGGTCCTGTGCTCCTGTGAGGGAGTTTGTGGAGGTGACAGCTGGAGACAACCAGGGACTCTCAGAGGTGAGGATCCCCCCAGGAACAAACACATCACCTCCCCCTTACTACAGGTTCCAAGTTTCCTCCCTTTAATTTTGCAGGTCTGACAGAGAGGACAGATTTTCCAAATACCCCAGGTAAAGCATCCCCCTCCTCCCATCAAGGGTTAAATTTCCCTGGTGCTGGGTCACAGAGGAGGAGCTGCAATCTGCAGCCTGAGGGAAGGAGCTCCTTTCCATGGCTTGTGACATCTGAGGGCGAATGACACCGGGGTGGGAGCTGCAGGCCATGCTGAGCCAGAGGATTCCTGTCTGCTGGCTCCAGCTGACAGAGCAGGGCCCATGATTTAAACAGCATCCTGTGAGCTGCCCCCATGGTGCACAGACTGTGTCCCAGCCCGTTATCCTGCTGTCCTGGGCCCTGCAATGAGTGACTGGGGAGCTCCCTGGACTCCCCCTACTCTCACAGGCTAATCTCTCCCTGTCGCATGTTCATTTCCATCCAGCTCCCCTGCTCCACCCTCCGACCGACAGTGGGAGAGTCACGGTGCCCTTGGTCATCTGCATTATCCTGGGGGCCCTGCTCTGCGTAGTCTTAATCATCCTGGGGGCGCAGGTGCAAAGTGCCAGGGCACAGCGCAGAGGTGGGTCCTGATTGGTGTCACTGTGTGAAATGCTTCTGCAATAGCAGGGGGGCTGCAGGGTGTCAGGGTGAGGGGCGATACCAGGCTGGGTGGGGTGGCCAAGGGTGCCTCTTAACTCCTCTCTTGTTGAATACTTCATTAACTGTCTGGCAGTGAAACAGCCCAGCCATGAAATCTGGAGATGATACTGGCTAGGGACCTTTACAGTTTCAGAGAAACGGCATCTGTATCCCCACCCGCCCCCACCCTCCGGTGATCCACTCCAGGAGTGCCCTACTCAGGCCTCCAGCCATCACCTGTCTCTGGGTGGGAAACCCCCGTCCCATTTCCTTGCGGCTAGGGGTTTTTAAGACTGCACAGCCCCCTGCCTTCCACTGTGGTACCCCCAGCAAACCAGTCTGCCTACAGGCCAGCCCCCATGCTGTGCTTTCTCCCCAAGGGCTATGAGCAGGGCATTGCCAGCAGTTACAATTTACCACCCAGCTCTCTCTCAGCAGATTACACCTTATTCCTAGGATAAAAGTATGACAGAGAAAACATTAAAAACAATAAAAATTCCTCCACACTTGCTGAACATATCAGAATTCACCCATCTTCCTCATGGGCAGCCTGGTAGACCAACATCCCTCCAACGATTCAGTGTTGGGATCCCCATGGACAGAAGGTCCTGCCCATTTGCTGAATCAAAATGAAGGCCCTGAGTCTTTTTAAACTCAGCCTTTCATATCAGAAGTCCTCCTTTGTCTCTTGGTCTCTGGTAACCCAGTTTGAACCAGTCTGTATAAACCACCCTGAAGGTTGTTACCTTTCTGGAGTTGTTTACAATCTCAGTGATTCACCTTAATCACCCACCTGCCCACACACACACACTCACTGTTTTTTCTTCCTGGAGGAGCTGTGGTAACCCTCCGACATGGAGTAGAACATAAACCATTCATAGCTTTAATATAGTGATTCCCAAAGATACTGCCTGGAGCCGCAGTATCTGCCAACAGGGAGGGGATCTGAATATCGTGAGGAGAGACATCATGGAAAAGGGACTGAGAGAAACTGGAAATATTGTCAAGGAAAAAAGGTGTATAAAAATAGAGCTGTGGTAAATAGTTTTGAAGAGAGTGATCCAGTAGAAAAGACAATCTTAGGAAGGAGAAGTGTGGGAAAGGAGCATTTTACTGTCTTGTACTCAAAGCTGGCACTTGTAGGGGATTTTACATCTATAACACACTTTATACAAACATTAGCTACCAGCTCCTTGGCAAGAAGATAGAGGATGGGACTGCCATCAACATACATGTAACAGTCACAACTTTGCAGTAAGACAATGACTATAATCAGATCTCTTGCTTCAGGGCTTCAGCCAGTCACCTGCAGGGGTCAGGAAGCAATTCTGGGAAGCCCCCATCTTTGTGTTTTTTTTCGTTTTCATAGAATAGAATATCAGCACTGGAAGGGACCTCAGGAGGTCACCTAGTCCAACCCCCTGCTCAAAGCAGGACGAATCCCCAATTTTTGCCTCAGATCCCTAAATGCCCCCCTCAAGGATTGAACTCTCAACCCTGGATTTAGCAGGCTAATGCTCAAACCACTGAGCTATCCCTCCCTCTAAGCATCAGACATTAGCTACAGAGCGATATGTGTCACTGGATGGTCTGGACCAGTCCTCTGAGGTGATACAGAGAAACCTCTTTCGAAGATATCTGGCTGGTGTGTCTTTTCCACATGTTCAGGGTCAAACCAATTGTCAGATTTGGGGTCAGGAAGGAATTCCGCCCCCCCCCCCAGGTCAGATGGGCAAAAAGGGACCTTGGGGGATTTTCCTCTTCCTCTGAAGCATGGAGCGTGGATCACCTGCCAGGATTATCAAGGCATCTCTCGAGTAATCACTTCCCTGCCACTGCGGGGCCCTTGGGCATTGGTGGTACCTTACTCGCTCCTGCCTTCTGCCTGTGGCACACAATAGTTTATTTTCCTGAGGACTGAAATGCTTTAGTCTAACTGCAACTTTGGGCTCAAACCTCGGGGTATCTGGGTGAAATGCAGTGGCCTGTGTTATACAGGAGGTCAGACTAGATGTTCTAATGTCCCCTTCTGGCCTTAAACTCGATGAAAAAAAAGATGTTCTCACCATTTTGCAGATAAACACCTGCGTGGGGGAAGAATTATTTAAGCTGCTCCAAAGGGGAAAAGCCAGAAATAATGAGATGAGATTAAAAAACATTTAAGATTAATGTGAGGAAGCTTCCTGACAGCGAATTAGCCCTGGGAACCGTCATCAAAGGGCTGTTGTGGAAAGAAACCCTGTCACCTGGCTCATTTAAATTCCAGCACTGGGAATGTGCGGTAGGGTTCAGGCTTGCACTGGACCCAAGGGGAGGGGATGGATGATCCCTTAGTGTTTCCCTTCTCTGGTTTCAATGACCCTGTGCAAACCCTGCCCTTTGTTTTCAGGCTCCAGAAGACCCTTGGATCCCTTCTCTGAGGCCGTGTACGAGGAGATTGATTATAACCTGATGAGAGAGAAGCAGGAGATGTTCAGTCGCTCAGGTCTGTGGGTCTCACTCTTAACAGGCAGCAGCTATCTAACGCCCTGTCCATCTGAGGCCCTGACCCAGAGTTAAATCACTGCAGCTTCCGACCTGTGAGCTTGTCATTGGAGCTGGGCACAAGTCTCCATTGCAAAATGTTTTGGTAAAAAATGCAGATTCAGAGACACCGAAACATTTCACAAACTCCTGTTGATTTCACCCAATTGTTCCAAATACACACAGAACGATTCATTTCATTTCAACACTTTCTAAACATCCGATGCATCCGATGAAGTGAGCTGTAGCTCACGAAAGCTCATGCTCAAATAAATTGATTAGTCTCTAAGGTGCCACAAGTCTTCCTTTCTTTTTTCTAAACAAAACATTTTGTTTTTTTCAATTGGATATTACTTTTCCATTAGAAATTTCCTTTAATATTATTGGGGAAAAAAACAAATAAACAAAAATTAACGAATATCCAAAAGAACACCAAATGGTTTCATTCAACATTAAACTTTTTTTTTACTTTTGCATTTCCCAAAAATTGCCAAAAAAGTCATTTTTTGCTCAACTCAAAACAATCTTATGTTTTGCTTTTTTCCCCCAATGGTCAGAAAACCAAACCATCTGTTTTTTTTGCCAAGCTCTAGCTGTGGGAGCTGGGTCTGTGGTGAGACCAGCAGTTACTCATGTAGACTGAGAGAGATGGGTTTCCTTCCCACCGTACACTGAGTGTCCCATTTCTAGGGACAGTTAATTTCCCATCTGCCCATCCTGCAGCCTTGGCATGTAACCAGTGAGGGGTCAGGAAAGCGACTGTCTGGGGCAGGCTAAACTATCATTTGAAAACTTCTTTGGAGCACTGGAGCAGGGGATGTTCTTTGCCCCCCTCCCACCGCAGCCACTGGTCTGCTGTGTCAGCTCCCTCCTGCCCCCGGAGCAGAGAGATCAGCCCAGGAGAGCCTCATGACTTTGAGTCCTGGCCCTTTTATCCTTTGTGCCATTTTGTCTCAATGTCTGATGGGAACATCCTGCCCCAGGGCTGTGCTGTGGTGGGGCTCTGGGAACATGCTGAGGGCATCTCCCAGCATCACTGCCAAGATGGTTACAGTGAATCACAAAAAGAAAAGGGGTACTCGTGGCACCGTAGAGATTAACAAATTTATGAATCACAGACTCTTCTCTGGGCCTTTCTTGGTTTAATCTGGGAACACCACGGAGAGCTGATCGACTGATTCATGGGGGAGGTGGGTATTTATCCTTAAGAAGGAGGAGTCCCCTCTGTGGCTGAGGAGGCCAGGACCATTGTGGAACTTCCCTGGATCAGCAGCCAGAGACGGGCCCTTCACTCACCCCAGCATCTTTCAGGTCAGATTGTGTCATCTGCTCAGTCACATTTACCACAATAACATGGAGATTTCTCTTGGGGAGTCTGTTTCAGCCTCTCACTGCTCAGAGTTGCTGTGAGTCACCATGTCCTGTAGAAGAAGGTATAGTCTGAGACTGGAAATCCTGCTCCAGGCCCCGGATGTGTTCCCAGTCCCACAGTTCTGCTGTTCTCACTGTGATGAATTTCTGGTTCTCATCTCTCCACTCTCCTATTCAGATGACTCAGTGACGAAGCTGCAGTATTACACCGGGGACAGCGAGGGGGAAAACGATCCTGGATCAGAACAAGGTAATGCGGGAGGGGCAGACTCATCCCGAGAGACCCAAATCTGGGCAGAGAACAGAATATCTACCACACTTTCTGCAATTGCAGCCGTTCCTTCTCACACGGTTCCCATTTTACACAGTCGGGTCTGATCCCATTGAACAGGATTTCTGTCAGAATCTCAGGATAGGAACATGTGACCATCTCCTGAGCACAGGTCCCTGGGAGTGGCTTCCCAGGTGAGGAGCTGGAGGAGATGGGTCAGTCTCTTTGGGAGGAAAGCCGTCAGTTCCCAGCAGGGCTCATCTCTTGTCCCAAGAGAGAGAGGAAGATTGTCCTATGTTATAATTACAGATGGGCTCAGCCCAACTCACTGATCCGAACCCACCAGAACTTTAGGGGGCGGAGGGATTTGCAGATTCTGCTCCCCAGCTCTGAATCTCAGTTTTGGGGCTGGCACCTGTCGCTATAACAGGCTGAAGCAAAATCCTGGACCTGAACTTCACGGCCTGGTCCCATCTCTAATTATAAACAGGGCGGCATTTCTACCCCAACTGCTCTCAAGGGAGTCCATGATTTGGGCCCTGTGGGAGTTTAACCTGCGGCTGGGTGGGGGGACATTGAGCAGATGAGCCAGTTCTGCTGAGAAGCTGGAGCGCTGCCAAGCTGAGCCCTGGGCTGCCTGAGAGGCTAGTGGAGAGCAGGAGCTCACAAATGATCAGGCCAATGATCTCCCAGTGGGAGCTTTAATTCCTGCAGAGGGGAGGTTCCTCCTCCCCAGTGAAACAGGAAAATTCAAACCTGTCTGCAGAGATCAGCTGGATTCACACAGGCCGGCTCTGGCCTGGCAGCGCCCGTGTTCCAACCTGTTATCTCAGCACAAGCCCAGATCCTGCTCCCATGGAAACACATGAAAGAGCTGCTGTTGGATTCTGCAGGGACCCGCCTGGCCCCGAGTTATTTCTGGGACTCCTGTTTCACTGTAGTTCTCTGACTTGTGCCCTTCTCCCCATGGGCCCCTGCAACTTCCCCTCTCACGTGCCATGATACACAGCTCTAGTTAGAAGGGCCACCTGCGCTGAAGAGACGCTGCTGGTGCCATGGGCTGAGTGTGGTGTTTGCTGTTCCAGAGGGAGGTTCCCCAGGGGGGTCCCAGTTGGATTACGATAACGTGGAGGAGCCTGCCTTGAACGACGTCCCCCAGACTCCAGACGGCCGAGGTGAGCAGTGAATCCGCCTCCTGGAAGCAACGTCACCCTGACGAAAAACTAACTGTATTTCCCAGGAGGGACGACAGTGGTTTGTTAAGAAAACCAGGAAAGTTCACCCACTAGTATTTTCTATTGGCATAACGCTGGGGGCGCTGACCAGGTGCATGTCAAGAGCTGTGTGGAGGCCCAGGTGTAGGGAAGCATGTGATGTCCAAAGGCATAATAAAGGCCCTTTGCGGGACTGAAGGAGCAGTTTGCTCAGGAGCTGCCCACGCTATACTTGGCTCAGGTCACTGTCCCAGCTTATATACATCTGTGTCAGACACGCTGTGCTGGCGGGGACATAGAGATTTTACACCCAAGGACCCATGTCCCAACCTTATTAGCTGGTTCAGCTCCAAGTGGTGTCAGTGCCTTGGAGACTGATGGCAGTTTATTGGGTAAACTTTATCAGGAGAATGCACTGAAAAGTCATTTTTAAAGTAATGTCAAGTTTATGAAGCCGGGGACAAGCTCTGGGTAATTCCAAGTCATTTCTCTTTGTAATTATTGTAACCAAATGCCTTGTGGAGCAATCCCTCTGGACTAGATCCCAGTCACCCCTTTCTAGACCTCCCCCAGCCCCGCGCTTGTAATCTGGGAGCTCTAGGATCCTCTCAATTTGCTCCTGAAATATATCAAATCAATGTGATATGTGAAATCCCCCAGGCTGAGGGTTCCAGAGGAGGGCTTCTCTAATGCCCTGAAGGTGGAAGTTAAGTGCTGAGAGATCCCCAGGGACCAGTGAGGCTGGTGCATCTGCAGCTTGTAGTTTATTTCTGTCTTCACTGTGAATATTCTCTTAATTACTTCCCATCTTCACGTCAGATGCCCCTGCCCTGCCTGGAGATGTCCCAGGGGCTGTTTACGATGATGCCAGAGAAGTGTCTGTCCCTGAAGGTGACCCTGGCTTGGGGCAGAATGATGAAAAAGGCACTGGGGCAACTGACAGGGATGCACAGACAGGTGAGTGGAGAACTGTTTGCACTTCACAGTGTCTCTGCAGAGTGGGGTAGCTGGAAATGTGGGGTACACAGCAAGGGAACAGCCCTGGCCAATCCAATGCCTGTGAGGAAAAACTCTCCTTCTCTCATCTCTCCATTCCCTCAAGGAAGAGGCTTCAGTGCCGGAAATAGAGAGAGGAAAAGTAGGATCTGTGCTGGGTGGTACTTCGTGGTCAAACCAGCAAGATAGCTCGGATTCCCTCAAGCTCTAGGTTCAAATCCTTGAGTGGCTGCCCTACTCTTGATGTACTGGATTCCTACCTCTTTACTGAACGTGTATCTTTTGGGCAGAATCTTAAAACCAAAGTCATGTTACTGCTGCACAAATGCTAAAGAGCCCATGACACTTCCTGTAAAAGTCGGGCTTAGCCCATTATCCTTGGCCTAAATTTCCACTCCCCTCCCTGTTGTGCCACGAGCAGAGGAGGTGCAGTGGTGATGAAATGTGCATTGCTTAGTACTTGATGCTTATCTTCATTGTTAGGGCAGAGTGACAGTTCTGATGTCCTTAAGTAAGTGCTCCTGGCTGGTAAGTGCTTGGGATTTTTTTCACAAATTTACAGGTAGCTATAGCTGGCACTTGGCAGTGTTAGCTGGTCTGGAAACCAAAGGTTTTAATTTCTAGACTGTGTATCGAGATGATGGATTAGAACTCGTTCTAGACCAAGCCAGACGACTGAAGGGGGAACAATTCCTAACCCACACCGTAAAGCAAAGGTTCTCAAACTGTGGAGCACAGAATATATTGTGGGGCAGCATGAGAAGCCAGAGCAGAGAGCAGCGGCTACTTTCCAGGCGCCCAGCTTCGAAGGCAGCGCTGCAACCAGCAGCAGCGCAGAAGTAAGGATGGCAGCGTATGGTGTTGCCACTCTTACTTCTCCGCTGCTGCTGGCGGTAGTGCTGCCTTCAGAGCTCGGCAGCCAGGGAGCTATGTACTTACATGGCTCTTTGTGATTCAATGCCCGACTGCTTTTCATATTTAGTGAGAGTTGGACGTTGATTTTTGTAAATCGGTGTATGTACTTGTGTGGTGGGGGTGGGGGGCGTCAACTACAATGGACACAAAGAAGGGAGGTGATCAAATAAGTTTGAGAACCACTACTGTAAATGCCGCCTTGCTCTGCTGCTGCCCATCACCATAGAATGGATCCACTGACTGTATGTGTCTCCCTTGGTATTTTCAGGTGGGAGTCTGCACTCACGAAGGAGTGAAGGTGTATCTGGGATGGAGAAGGAAACCCTGTTCCTGTCTGTGGGAGACACTGGTTATGATGATGTGGGACATTGTGACTCTGGGGGATCAATATCAGAATAATGTGATTGGAGAAAATAACCTTGTGCTGATGTAAACGCTTCCCCTCTTTCTCTTAGAAATGCTCCCTCTGTTATGATGGTCCAGAGACAGTCCTTTCCAGTCTGACAGACAAAGCAGGTGTTTCTATAAGATTTGTGTGAAGTTGCAAGAAATACAAGTGTGAGAGGGAAAAGATTCATAAACTTTCTTTGTATAATTTTCCATTGTTTCAAGAGGTGGAAGTTTCCTGCTTTTTTATGCCTGTAATTTCTTCATCTTGAATTTGTGCCTTTTTGCATATTAAATCCTTTCTGAAAGTCTTCCCTGTTGTGGAAGTGTTTCTTGCCAGATGAATTGTGCAGTTTCCAGGGTTCATCACAGGGAGAGGCTGAGATACAACAAACCAAGAGACAAGGATGGGCCACCTCTGGGTATGGCCGGCTGTTTGATGGGAGGTGGGTTGACACTGAATGTTCTGTCAAGCATGTGGTTAACAGTGAGACACCAGCAAGAGAACATTCTGAGATGAGCAACATGGTTGTTACTAAACCTAATTCAGATCTGAAACTTTCCCTGAATCCAAGGAGATAAATCGGAAATTCTCTCTGGGTAATTCCCACCTGAACTGAAGGAAACGGTAAAAAGAATTCCCCATTAGCGATAAATACAGAGGATGAATATTTCTGCTAGGACAATAAATAAATTTTATAGAAAATAATGACAAGAGGAGGGTTAATAAGAATCTGGGTTTCCACTGAAGCAATAAGGCTAAAACAAGTAACAAGTCACTGAGTTGTTACTAGAAACCCCAGTAAAACCGATCGTTTTCACACAGTGGAATATTTACTTCCATGACAATCTACAAATATAGTTTAAAGTCAATGCTGAGCTCAGTCCTGACTAGTGGAGAAGCCAGAAGTGTTCTCTGGATGAACCCTCAGTGAAATCAATACCAGAATGCTTGCAGAGTACATCGCTATTTCACAGAAATATCTTTCTTTCCTTCACCACCAATCCTGCATGCAGTTTGGTCACTTCATCTGTTGAAGTATAGAATGGAAATAGAAATGATGAGAGAAGGAGTTTCCAATCATCTGCATTCAACAGGGTCAGGGGGTCATATGAAGACACAGAAATACAGCAATTTACTTTCGAAAAGAGAAAAATTAAGAAGACATTACTGAGACATGTCACTGACCCGTGGAGACTGAGGAGGGAAATCTCAGGGGCTGTGCTACCCTGTTCCAGGGCAAGAGAGGAGGAGAACTCCCCCAAAAATGACACCTGCAGATCCTGGAGAAAAGGAAAGAGAACAGGGACAGCAGCAGGTGAAGGTGACTGAGTAGGGGATTCCCTTGTATAAGTGGGGGATGATAGAGAGATATTATGATCTGGATCACTTGGTAAGCTGGGTCCATTCAAACTCTGAGCTTTAATAAAATGCAAGGTCATATTTCTGTGACCCGGAAAAGGATTTAGGTGTCATAGCAGACAAACAACTCAGCATGAAATCCCAGTGCCATGCTGTGGCCAAAAGGACCAACGCCATCTTTGGATATTTTCACGGGGTCAACTCACTGCACGTGATGCCTGCTCCTGGCAGCTCTGGGGATTAGCTCTTGCCAGGCACTACCCTTCTCTGATGGTGTCTCTACCCGTCATCTCTTTCACCCTATGGCCCCTCTCACTCTTCGAGCTGCAGTTTCCTTTTAGTGACCTGGCCAGAGGGCTGAGCCACGAAGGTTCTCCCCTTCCAGGGAATTCAAAGTCCTTGTGGACGAGCTGTCCAGCTGGCATCCCCAGCACCCTGGGCCACTTCCCAGTGGCTGATAGGGAACCCGGGCCTGCCTCTACACTGGCTTCCAGCCATGCAACCCTCTAACAAGCATCCAAGGGCTGTATGGTCCTACTCCGTGCTGCAGTTTCTCTGTGCTTCTTCCTACTTATCTGGATTCCCCCTTTCTGCCCGTAGGGGCAGCTAGGGGGCTCTGCACACTGCCCCCACCCCAAGTGCCACCCCTGCAGCTCAACATTGGCTGGGAACTGTGGCCAACGGGAGCTGCGGGGGCAGTGCTCCCTGGCTGCTCCTATGCACAGGAACCAGAGGAAGGACATGTCACTGTTTCTGGGAGCTGCTTCAGGTAAGTGCGGCTCAGAGCCTGCACCCCCGACCCCCTCCCCTAACCCCCTGGCCCAGCCCTGGTCCCCCTCCCACCCTCCGAAGCCCTCAGTCCCAACCAAGAGCACAATCCTGCACCCCAAACCCCTCATCACCAGCCCCACCCCAGAGCCCGCACCCACAGCCAGAGCCCTCACTCTGCCCCCCCACACCCCAACCCACTACTCCAGCCCTGATCCCCCTCCTGCTCTATGAATCCTTTGGTCACATTCCTACACCCCAAATCCCTCATCCCTGGCCCGGCACCAGATCCTGCACCCCCAGCTGGAGCCCTCACCCCCTCTTGCATCCCAACCCACTGACTCAGCCTGGAGCCCCCTCCCTCACTCTGAACTCCTCATTTCTGCCCCACACTGGAACCCACATCCCAGCTCCCTGAGCCAGCCTAGTGTAAATGAGAAGTGAGTGAGTGAGGGAGGGAGGGTGGAGAAAGTGAACGACAGAGTGGGGACAACAACAGGATGGAGTGAGTGGGGGGCATGGCCTCAGAAAAGGGGGGCATGGCCTCAGAGGAGGGGGGGCAGGGCACAGGGCAAGAGTGTTCGTTTTTGTGCGAGTAGAAAGTTGGCAGTCCTATTCTTCAGGCACAGCCTGGGAAGTTAATTGTCCTGCCTAGCCACTTTAACCCCTCAAGGCCTTGTGTGGGGTGGGCACCCAATCACAGATAGATATAGATAGATAGATATAGTGACAAAGTTTCTGCTCTATCTTGGTGGGTCTTGCACTTATTGGCGGATTTGCTCGCCTTGGAGCTTCACGGCAGCCCTCAGCTTGGCCGTTTTTCTGAACCCACAGTCCAGGTTGACTCCTCCTGTGTCTGACCAGGAGTTGGGAGGATTTGGGGGGAACCCGGGCCCGCCCTAGACTCTGGCTTCCAGCCCCGGGCACTGTGGAATGCAGCTGCCTAGAGTGCCTCCTGGAACAGCTGTACGACAGCTACAACTCCCTGGGCTACTTCCCCATGGCCTCCTCCCAACACCTTCTTTATCCTCACCATAGGACCTTCCTCCTGGTATCTGATGATGCTTGTACACCTCAGTCCTCCAACAGTCCGCATTCTCACTCTCAGCTCCTAGTGCCTCTTGTTCCCAGCTCCTCACATGCACACCACAAACTGAAGTGAGCTCTTTTTTAAAACCCAGGTGCCCTGATCAGCCTGCCTTAATTGATTCTAGCAGCTTCTTGATTGGCTGCAGGTGTTCTAATCAGCCTGTCT
The DNA here is from genome assembly GCF_015237465.2 of Chelonia mydas. Lineage (NCBI taxonomy): Eukaryota > Metazoa > Chordata > Testudines > Cheloniidae > Chelonia > Chelonia mydas. The sequence continues at coordinate 212,223,032 of NC_057849.1, read as the reverse complement.
TAATTGTCTCCAGAAGGTTCCTGATTGTTCTGGAACCGCCCCTGTTACGGGAAACGGGACCGTCCCTCGCTTGCTCCTCAGCTATCTGCTTTCTTTTCTTTCCTAAAGCCCCCTGGCCTGGATTTTTCTTACTTTTGGACCCTGTCTTAGTTCCCCCCCTTGACCGGGCCAGACGCTTTTTGTTTTGGTTTGCTTTGTTGTTGTTTTTTCTTCTTGCCGTTTACGTGCTGGTCGGCCTCCAGCTTGCTGCCAGCACCCGCCCCCCCCACGCCTGCTTTTGGGCGCAGCTATTTGCCTTAGCTGAACCCCCCGGAAGAGGGGGGGGGGAAGATTGCCGATTTTGCCATCCGGAGCGGGGAGTGGAAGCCCCCAGACCCAGCCGCTTTGCTGGCAGCTCGGACTATCTCTACAACATTCTTAGCATGCCAGAAGCCTTGGAACACAGCCAACATGGCCGGAGAAGAAGGATTTCAGAAGACAGGAGAAATAATTTAAGAAGCTATAAATCATCGTGAAGGGGACCGTAAGACTGAGTAATTTTTCGAATTCTACTCTCGTGGGGGGGAGTTTGACTGTGTTTTAATTGCGTTTGTGGTGGCACAGGGGGTGTGGCAATAAGCTGCCCCCTGATCCATCGGTGCCCCCCTCACCCCCCCCCCCACCATTACTACAACTGTCACGGCCCCCCGCCGCTTCGTCCCTGCTGGCAATCTGCCATCTGCCTTCGGATCCAGCTGTTTGCTTTGGACTTTGCCTTTCGGACCGGACATAACAGCCGACCAAACGAGACTCTTTGGACAAACGTGCGTGGGTTTGCACCCCCCGCCCCCGGACTGCTTATTTTACAGCCTGTCCCTATTCTTGGATTCCCCCCCCCCCCCGCTTGTCCACCCCATTTGGTATTTCCCCCCCTTCCCTCGCCTGTAGCCTAGTAGGGAGGAGTGGTTAATTCGCTTCCCCCTCCCCCTTTCTTCCGGTGTCTCCCCGTCTCTCCCTGCTTACAATGGCGGGGAATGAGAGGGGCGAGGCCCCTTTAGCAAATTTAGTTGTTTCTCCCCCACCCCCCCCTGCCCAACCCCCAACCTCCCCCGCCCCCCCACCACGATTGTTAAAATACTTGCCACCGCCCCCGCTGGGGCACCGGCAGCAGGAGGCACCGGGGCGATTACTGCTGCTGCTGTGCCCCACTGCCCCTTCAGGTTCTAAGAACCCCCTGCCAGCTGGCCGCAAAAGCCAGGGTGGGCAGAAAGGAAAGGGCCCCGCTAAAACATCTGGGCCCTCCATGGCAGGGGCTGCCCCCACAGCCGTGGCCTCGTCATCGACCGCGGCGCCCCTCCCCGCAGTTCCCTCCACCAGCTCTGCGAGTGCCCCTCCCCTGGGCCCCAGGACGTATGCCTGGGCGGTGGCAGGTTCCCCCTCGCCTGCCGCCTCGTCATCTCGCCCACCCACTGCCTCCGCTACCATCACCAGCAGCCGGGGCCCTTTTTCCGCCTTGACCAGGAAGCACGGTGTCCGTTGCCTCCTGGTGCCCACCTCACCCCACGTGGAGACGTACGTGCAGGCGTTGGCGAAGGTGGTAGGACCCACGGCTATTGTGGCGGCCTCCAAGATGTATGGGAAGGTCGTTTTTTTCTTAGCTACGGAGGCTGCCGCCCAGGAGGCGGTGGAGAGGGGCCTGGCGGTGGGGGGGGGTGTTCGTCCCCCTAGAGCCGCTAGAAGACCTGGGCGTTCGCCTCGTTCTCACCTCCGTTCCTCCCTTTTTACCCAATGCTGCCCTGTTACCCGCTCTCTCCGCCCTAGGAAAACTTACCTCTGTCATCAGCTTTCTCCCGTTGGGCTGCAAGGACCCCACCCTCCGTCACGTCCTTTCTTTCCGCCGGCAAGTGCAGCTTCTACCGCCAGCGGGGGTGCGTGACGGGGAGGCGCTCGAGGGGTCCTTCCTAGTCCCCTACCAGGGAGCCCGCTATCGGGTCTTCTACTCCACCGGAGAGGCCCGGTGCTACCTCTGCCGCTCGGCCGGGCATGTCCGCAGAGACTGCCCTTTGGCCCGGAGGGGAGGGGCACCCGAGACCCCCGAGACCCGGCAGGATATCGGCCCCGTTGTTGCCGACACCCCTGGCTGCCCAGCACCTGAAACCAACCCTCCTCCTACTCAATCCATCGCTGCTCCCGTCCGGGCCCAGGAGACTTCTTCCTTACAACGCCCGGGCGAGCAAGGGAGTCCCACCCTTGCCATTTCCACTTCGGCAGAGCCTATGGAGGAGGGTGCGACAAAGATATTATTGGGCATAGGAGAGGCCTGACCCCAAGGAGAACCCCCCCCCCCCTCATGCTGCCTCACCGCTACCCCCCCGAACCCCTGAACCATTGCCTCCGCCCCCCGACACGACCCCTGCTAATCAGCCCCCAGACGACGCTATGGAGGGCTGGAACCTAGTCCAGGGGAAATGAGGCAAGCGGAAGGCTCGAGCTCCGCTGCATTCATCCGACGCGGAAGCCCCCCGGAAGACCAGGAAGGGAGGCACTGATATCGAGCCCTCCGCTGCGACCACGAGTGAGATCCATCCGCTGGTGTCAGGAGGGGAAGACAGACTGGCTTTGGAGGGCAGAACCCCCCCTCCACGGGAGACCCTCCCCTCTGAGACCCCTGAATACGCCCCTTCTGCCCGGATGCCATCCGAACCCCCCGCAAACCCCAAAGTGACCGTTGAGGCGGGCCCTAGCGGAGAGGCCCCCGGGGTGGCAGGCGTTGGCCTCTCCTCCGTGTATGCGGAGATTGAGGCCCTAGATTTGACCCCGGTCACCCAGGGAGAGGATGACCTACTCCCGACTGGCCTCGAGCTGGGCAACCTCACCCCAGCCCCCCTTTCCCCATGCTCCCTTCCCCTGATTGCTTTCCCGGGCGAGCACCCTGCAGAAGGTGGTCCACCACTTGATGCGATGGCCGCCAAGACCACCATGGAGCCAGCGCCTAGCATTACTGGGAGCCCCTTCCCTTACCCCTTAACCCTCGACTCTGCTCAGGAGGCACCTTCTTTTCGCTGCTTGCCTCCTGAATCCCAGAGCCTTACCTCTGCCCCTGCCCCCTCCCCTGCCCCCACCCAGTTTACCCCCTCCTGCAATGCTCCTGCTGCCCCTAGGGTCGCAGATTCCCCCCAGGGAGCAGTCTCTGCACTTTTTAGTCGCGACCCATTAGGAGTTGCAATTTTTCCCCCGCCATCCCCTTCCACCCCAAGGCATGAAATGGATTTAATAACCCCAGCCTGTCAGACGCCCCGTCGGTGGTCCGCACCCTGCCTACCCGCCTTAGCGGACCTCGAGGCTGTATTAAGAACCCCACCGGGGAATACCCCGGGAACCGTAACCCCATCCCCCCATGAGCTGCGGCATGCACTACGGAAGTTCTTAGAACACACCCGTGGTGCCCGCAATAAGGTACAGCTGGCTCTTCAGCTCTGGGGGGACTTTGAACAAATTTTTCAGGCCACAAGGGCCCTTATAAAGGAGGGCAGAGGGCAAGGCAGGCGCGGTGCTGCGGCCTACGAGCAGGCCCGCAATTTCCAAAGCGATCTACTCATCTACGAGATGGGTAACGGGTTGCTGCGCAACCCGCCGGGGGCCGCGAAAACCCCCGCCACTGAGAAACCCCCAGCCCTCCGCATGATGCCTTTCATTATTGCAACTTTAAATACCAGGGGCTGTAGGATGGCTCTCCGCAGGTCCCAGGTGCTCTCTTACCTTCGGGAAGGGAGGTACTCTGTAGTTTTCCTGCAGGAGACCCATACGGACCCGACCGTCGAGGACAGGTGGCGGCTGGAGTGGGGGGACGGGGTCTATTTTAGCCACTTCGCGACTTGACAAGCTGGAGTGGCGACCCTGTTCTCCCCCACCCTACGGCCCGAGGTGCTAGGGGTCACTGAGGTCGTGCCGGGCCACCTGTTGCACCTTCGAGTCCGTATGGAGGGGCTCGTGGTCAATCTTGTTAATATCTATGCCCTGCAAATGAGCCCAAAGCGGCCACAATTTTACCAGCGGGTGTCCGACTTTCTCGGCACCCTAGATTCGCACGAGTGCCTGGTCCTGGGAGGGGACTTTAACACCACCCTCGAGGAACAGGACCGCTCAGGGGCTGAGCCGAGCCCAGCCGCCACGAATATCCTCCGGGGAATAGTTGAATATCACTCCCTAGTGGACGTCTGGTGTGACCATCACCCAGATGACACCTCCACGTTCACTTTTGTCCGGGTGGAGGCCCATCGGTCACACCACTCTCGGTTGGACCGTATTTACTTATCCCGTTTCCATCTTTCACAGGCTCACTCCTCCACCATTCGGCCGGCCCCTTTTTCCGACCATCATTTAGTTACTATAACGGTCTCCCTCCTTGCAGAGAGACCGGGGCCGGCCTATTGGCACTTTAATAATAGCCTGTTCGAGGACGAGAGCTTTGTGACGTCCTTCCGGGAGTTTTGGCTGGCCTGGCGAGAGCAGTGGCGTGCCTTTCCCTCGGTGCGGCGATGGTGGGATCTAGGGAAGGTACGCGCCAAGCTCTTCTGTCGCGACTACACTCGGGGCACCAGCCGACGGAGAAATGCGGCGATAGAGCAGTTGGAACGGGAGGTCTTAGAGATGGAGAGGCATCTGGCCGCCAACCCCGAGGACCCGTCCCTCTGCGGAGCGTGCCGGGAGAAGCGGGAGGAGCTTCGGGCCCTTGAGGACCACAGGGCCCGAGGAGCCTTCCTCTGGTCCCGCATCTGCCTCCTTTGGGAGATGGACCGTGGCTCCCGCTTCTTCTATGCCCTGGAGAAAACGAGGGGGGCCAAGAAACACGTCACCTGCCTTCTAGCGGAAGACAGCACCCCCCTCACGGATCCGGAGGAGATGTGTGGGAGGGCCCGCGACTTCTACACAAGCCTTTTCTCCCCGGATCAAACCGATCCTGGCGCTTGCGGGGTGCTCTGGGAGGAACTCCCCATGGTCAGCGTGGGCGACCGAGACCGGCTAGGGCTGCCTCTCACCCTGGCCTAGTTCTCGGAAGCCCTCCGCCGCATGCCCACCAATAAATCTCCGGGCATGGACGGGCTGACCGTGGAGTTTTACCGCGCGTTCTGGGACGTCCTCGGCCCAGACCTAGTCACTGTCTGGGCTGAGTCTTTGCAGGGTGGGGTCCTCCCTCTTTTGTGCAGGCGAGCGGTGCTCGCCTTGCTGCCGAAGAAGGGAGACCTCCGCGATTTACGAAACTGGCGTCCCGTCTCATTCCTTAGCACGGATTACAAAATCGTAGCGAAAGCAATTTCGCTGTGGCTAGGGTCCGTGATGGCGGACGTGATCCACCCAGACCAGACCTATACTGTCTCAGGTCGCTGCATTTTTGACAACCTATTTCTAGTCCGAGACCTTTTGGAACTCGGGCGGAGAGAGGGTCTGTCGTTCGCCCTCCTTTCTCTTGATCAGGAGAAGGCGTTCGATAGAGTAGACCATGGGTACCTCCTGAGCACTCTGCAGGCGTTTGGATTCGGACCTCAGTTTGTGAGTTTTCTCCGGGTGCTGTATGCCTCCGCGGAGTGTTTGGTTAGGCTCAACTGGACCCTGACCGAACCGGTCAGCTTCGGGCGAGGAGTGCGACAGGGGTGCCCCCTCTCTGGCCAGCTGTACGCTCTTGCGATCGAGCCTTTCCTCTGTCTCCTCCCTAGGAGGTTGACGGGGTTGGTGCTGCGGGAGCCGGAGCTGCGGCTGGTCCTGTCGGCGTACGCCGATGACGTACTTCTCGTGGTCCAGGACCCAGGCGACCTAGCGCGAGTGGAGGCATGCCAGGCCATCTATTCGGCAGCCTCCTCCGCCCGAGTCAACTGGGTCAAGAGCTCTGGCTTGGCGGTGGGGGACTGGCGGCAGGTAAGCTCCTTCCCACCCGCGCTTCAGACCATCCGGTGGAGCGCGGGTCCTCTGCTCTATCTCGGAGTTTACCTTTCCTCCACGCACCCTTCCCCGCCGGAGAACTGGCAAAATTTAGAGGGCAGGGTGATAGAGCGGATCCGGAAATGGACGAGGCTACTCCGATGTCTCTCCCTCCGAGGGAGAGCACTGGTGCTTAACCAACTAGTCCTGTCCACGCTCTGGTACTGGCTCAACACCCTGGCCCCGGCCCCGGGTTTCCTGACCCACCTCCGGAGATTGATTCTAGACTTTTTTTGGTCGGGAATGCACTGGGCCCCTGTCGGAGTTCTTCATTTACCCCTGAAGGAAGGAGGGCAGGGCCTGAAGTGTCTGTACACTCAGGTCCGCGTTTTCCGCCTCCAAGCCCTGCAGAGGCTCCTTTACAGTGCAGGTAGTTCGACGTGGAGCATATTGGCGCACGCCTTCCTACGCCGCTTCCAAGGGCTCCGATACGACCGGCAGCTCTTTTATCTTTGTCCGAGAGGCTTTCCGCGAGACCTCTCCCGGCTGCCGGTCTTTTACCAGGACCTCATCCGGACCTGGAAACTGTTTCTAATGACCAGGTCCGTGGCGGCCACCGTGGGAGCAGATCTCCTCACGGAGCCCCTGCTACACAATCCCCAACTCCGTGTGCAGGTGGTGGAGTCCCGCTCGGTGGGCCAGAGGTTGGTCCTGGCGGAAGTCACGAGGGTCGGAGACCTCCTGGATTACGACCGGAGAGACTGGCTGGATCCTCTGATGCTTGCTCTGCCCATGGGGCTCTCCAGCCCCCGTACCCCCCGGCGCGTACTTCAGGAGGTGAGGGCCCCCTTGACCCCCTCTGCTCGGGCTTATGTCAACTCAGCCTTGCGCGAGGGCGCCCCCCGCCCATCCTCTACCCCAGGCCCGCCGGACCTTTCCATTGGGCCCTTACCCTGCCAATCCCGACAAATCCCTCACCCTTTCACTACTAGCCGGCTGCATGAACTGCAGCCGGTCAGTTTTCAACTTGCATCACGGAAATATTTGTATACACTCACGCTTCACACCCTTCACGCCCACACCCTGGTGTCCCGCCCCGACACAAAGTGGCGGGACCTCCTGCCACCTTTGGAGGGTGAGCAACCTCGGTGGGCCAGCCTGTACTCCAGCTTGGTCCCGAGGTCCGTCGGGGACATCAGTTGGCGGCTCCTTCACGGAGCTGTGAGCACGGGCGTGTTTTTGACACGGTTTACTTCCATCCTGGATACTTGCCCTTTTTGTAATGTGAGGGAAACCCTGGCGCCTGTCTATTTAGAGTGTGCCAGATTGCAGCCTATTCTTCGGCTCCTCACAAATATTCTATTGCGCTTCTGGCTTCATTTTTCCCCCCACCTCTTTATCTATACACTCCCCATGCATGGCCCCACAAAATCGCGGGATCTCCTGGTTAACCTCCTCCTAGCTTTGGCAAAAACAGCCATTTATAAAACCAGAGAGAGGAGGTTGACCCATGAAACATCCTGCGATTGTAGGGCCTTTTTCCAATCCTCAGTACATTCACGTATCAGGGCGGAGTTCCTCTGGGCGGCGTCCACCGACTCCCTTGACACCTTTGAAGAGCGGTGGGCGATGTCCGGGGTTCTCTGCTCGGTGACCCCATCCGGTTCCCTCCGTCTAACCCTTTGATTGAGGGGAAGAGAGAGAGATACCAGCCCCAGCCGTTGCCGCTGTGGATACCATCGTCACTGTCATCTAGGAGGGGCCCTGTAATACGTGGGTGTCTACCCCCCCACCCCCAAACTGCCCACCCCTCAGCCGTGCCCATCTTGCCGGGCACTCTCGGGGGGGGACAATCGGTGACACTGGGCGCCGCACTAGGTAACTCGAGGGGGTGGAAGACCACGAGTGTCGAGGAAGCCCCCCCGCTCTGGGCCCAGGCTAGCCTGAACACTTCTCCCTCCTGAAAGCTGCTGTGTTATACCTTCTGTTTGCATTGTTTTGTTGCATACTTTGATTTGGTTCTTTGGTAATTCTTTTAATTGTCACAATAAAATTTTTTTTCTGTTTCAAAAAAAAAAAAAAAAACCTTCCCTGTTTGGAAATTGGACCTCCCTCGCTTGCTCCTCAGCTATCTGCTGTCTATTCTTTCCTAAAGCCCCCTGGCCTGGATTTTTCTTACTTTTCGATCGTGCCTTAGTTCCCCGCCGCCGACCGGGCCAGACGCTTTTTTGTTTTGTTTTCCTTTTGTGCCATTTTTTTTGCTGCCGTTTGAGTGCTGGTCGGCCGCCAGCACCCTCCCCCCCCCACGTCTGCTCTCCTGTGCAGCTATTTGTCTTAGCTGAAACACCTGGAGGAGGGGGGGAAGATTGCCGATCTGCTATCCAGAGGGGGGAGTGGAAGCCCCCAGACCCAGCCTTTTTGCTGTCTGTTTGGAATTCCTTTCTTATCTCTACAACATTCTCGGCCTGCCAGAAGCCTTGGTACACAGCCAACACAGCTGGAGAAGAAGTTTAGAAGACAGGAGAAATCACCCAGGGAAGCTACAAATCATCATGGAGGGGGCGTAAGACTGAGTAATTTTTTGAATTATACTCTCGTGGGGGGGAGTTTGACTGTGGTTTAATTGCGTTTGTGGCGGCACAGGGGGTGTGGCACGGAGCTGCCCCCCAATCCATCTGTGCCCCCCTCAACATTACTACAACTGTCACGCCCCCCCCCGCCATCCGTCCCTGCTGGCAACCTGCCATCTGCCTTCGGATCCAGCTGTTTGCTTTGAACTTTGCCTTTTGGACCGGACATAACAGCCGACCAAACGAGACTCTTTGGACAAACGTGCGTGGGTCCACACCTGCCCCCCCCGGACTGTTTATCCCACAGCTTGCCCCTATCACCGGACCCAGATTTTTGTCTTTTCCCCCTTCCAGTCCAACCCATTTGGCACCCCCCCCCCGCCTGCAGCCCAGCAGGGAGGAGCGGTTAATCTGCTTCCCCTCCCCGCTCCTCCTTCCGGTGTCTCCCCGTCTCTCCCTGCTCACAATGGCGGGGAATGAGAGGGGCGAGGCCCCTCTAACAATATCAGTTGTCCCTTCCCCACCTACCCCCCTGCCCAACCCCAAAGCACCCCCCACCACCACTGTTAGAACACCTGCCACCACCCCCACTGGGGCACCAGCAGCAGGAGGCACCGGGGCGATTACTGCCGCTGCTACGTCCACCGCCCCCCCAGATTCCAGGAACCTCCCCCCAGTTGGCCGGAAAGGCCAGGGCGGGAAGAAAGGAAAGAGCCCCGCTAAAACCACTAGGCCCTCCATGGCAGGGGCTGCCCCCACAGCTGTGGCCTCGTCATCGACCATAGCGTCCCTCCCTGCTGGTCCCTCTACCAGCTCTGCGAACGTCCCACCCCTGGCTCCCAGGACGTATGCCCGGGCGGTGGCAGGCTCCCCCCTGCCTGCCGCCTCGTCATCTCGCCCACCCACTGCCTCCGCTACCATCACCAGCAGCCGGGGCCCTTTTGCCGCCTTGACCAGGAAGCACGGTGTCCGTTGCCTCTTGGTGCCCGCCTCGCCCCACGTGCAGACATACATGCAGGGGATAGCGAGGGTGGTAGGACCCACGGCTATTGTGGCGGCCTCCAAAATGTATGGGAAGGTCGTCCTTTTCTTAGCATCGGAGGCTGCTGCCCAAGAGGCAGTGGAGAAGGGCCTAGCGGTGGGGGTGGTGTTCATCCCCCTGGAGCTGCTAGAGGACCTAGGCGTCCGCCTAGTCCTGACCTCCGTCCCTCCTTTTCTACCCAATGCCGCCCTGTTACCTGCTCTCTCCACCCTGGGGAAACCCGTCTCTGTCATCAGCCCTCTCCCGTTGGGCTGCAAGGACCCTACCCTCTGTCACGTCCTCTCCTTCCACCGGCAAGTGCAGCTTCTACCGCCGCCGGCGGCACGTGACGGAGAGGCGCTCGAGGGGTCCTTCCTTGTGCCCTACCAGGGCGCCCACTATCGGGTCTTTTACTCCACGGGAGAGGCCCGGTACTAGCTCTGTGGATCAGCGGGGCATGTCCGAAGAGACTGCCCCCTGGCCCGGCGGGGAGGGGCACCCGAGACCCGGCAGAACATCGGCTCTCTCGTTGCCGATGCCCCTGGCCGCCCGGCACCTGAAACCACCTCTCCTCCTGCTTGATCCACCGCTGCTCCCATCCGGGCCCAAGAGACACCTTCCATACAACGCCCAGACGAGCGAGGGAGCCCCGCCCTCACTGCTAACAATCCAGCAGAGCCCATGGAGGAGGGTGCAGCAAAGATAATACCGGGCATGGGAGAGGGCCCGCCCCAAGGGGAACCGCCCCTCCCCCATGCTGCCTCACCATTACCCCCCCGAGCCCCTGAACCATCGCCTTTGCCCCCCAAAACACGACCCCTGCTAACCAGCCCCCAGACGATGCTATGGAGGGCTGGACCCTAGTCCTGGGGAAGCGAGGCAAGCGGAAGGCTCGAGCTCCGCTTTACCCATCCGATGCGGAGGCCCCCCAGAAGACCAGGAAGGAGGGCACTGACACCGAGCCTTCCGCTCTGCCCACGAGTGAGATCCATCTGCCGGTGTCGTATGGGGAAGACGAGATAGCACGGGAGGGTAGGATCTCCCCTCCATGGGAAGACAAAATAGCACTGGAGGGTAGGATCTCCCCTCCATGGGAGACCCTCCCCTCCGAGACCCCTGAGGAAGCCCCTTCTGCCCGGACATCACCCGAAACCCCTGCGAACCTCGAGTCGACCGTCGAGGCGGGCGCCAGAGGGGAGACCCCCAGGGTGGCAGAAGGCGACCTCTCCTCCATGTATGAGGAGATCGAGGCCCTAGGTTTGACCCCGGTCACCCAGGGAGAGGATGACCTACTGCCAGCTGGCCTCGATCTGGGCAACCTCATGCCAGTCCCCTTTTCCCCATGCTCCCTCCCCCAACCGCCTTCCCAGGTGGGCACCCTACAGAAGGTAGTCCACCACCTGATGCCGTGGCTGCCAAATCCACCACAGAGCCCGTGCCTAGCATCACTGGGAGCCCCAGCCCCACCCCCTTAACCCTCGAATCTGTTCAGGAGGCATCACCTCTCAGCTGCTTGCCTCCCGAAGCCCAGAGCCTCGCCTCTGCCCCTGCCTCCACCCATGTCCCTAACCAATCCACCTCCTCCTGCAATGCTATTGCTGCCCCTGGGGTTATTTCTTTCCCTTTTTTTGTGGATTCCCCCCAATGAGCAGCTTTTGCATTATCCTGCTGCGACCCATTAGGAGCTGCACTTTTTCCTCCGCCATCCTCTTCTACCCCAAGGCTTGAGATGGACCTAATAACTTTGGCCTGTCAGATGCCCCGTCGGTGGTCCACACCCTGTTTGCCCGCCTCAGTGGACCACGAGGCTGCACCAAGAGCCCCACCAGGGAATAACCGAGAAATTGCAACCCCACCCCCACATGATCTGTGAAAAGCGTTGCGGGAGTTTTTAGAAGACGCCCATGGCTCCCGCAACAAGGTACAGCTAGCTCTCCAGCGATGGGGGGACTTTGATCAAATCCTCCAAGGCAAAAGGACCCTTATAAGAGAGGGTAGAGGGACAGGAAGGCAAGGTGCTGCGGCCTATGGGCTGGTCCACAGCTTCCGTGATCATTTATTCACTTATGGGATGGGTCACGGATTGCTGTGCGACCCGCTGGGGGCCCTGAACACCCCTGCCAACAAGGAACCCCCACCCTCCCAGCCCTCCACATGACGCCTCTCATTATCGCAACCTTTAACATCAGGGTCTGTAGTGTAGGATGGCTCTCCGCATGTCCCAGGTGCTCTCTTTCCTGCGGGAGGGGGGGTACTCTGTGGTTTTCCTGCAGGAGACCCATACGGATCCGACCACTGAGGACAGCTGGCGGCTGGAAGGGGGGGACGGGGTCTACTTTAGCCATTTCATGGTTCAACAGGCTGGAGTGGCGACCCTGTTCTCCCCCAACCTATGGCCCGAAGTGCTAGGGGTCACTGAGGCCGTGCCGGGCCACCTGCTGCATCTCCGGGTCCGTATGGCGGGGCTCGTGATCAACCTCATTAACATCTATGCCCCGACAATGAGCCCGAAGCGGCCACAATTCTATCAGCTGGTGTCCACCTTCCTCAGCACCCTAGATTCTCATGAGTGCCTAGTCCTGGGAGGGAACTTTAACACCACCCTTGGAGGAGCAGTACCGCTCACGGGCCAAGCTGAGCCTGCCCGCCGCGAACATTCTCCGAGAAATAGTCGAACATCACTCCCTAGTGGACGTCTGGCGTGACCACCACCCGGATGACACTTCCACGTTTATCTTTGTCTGGGTGGTGGCTCATCGGTCACACCACTCTTGGTTGGACCGTATTTATTGATCCCATTTCCATCTTTCACGAGCCCGCTCCTCCAACATTCGGCCGGCCCCTTTTTCAGACCATCATTTAGCCACCATAACAGCCTCCCTCCGTGCAGAGAGGCTGGGGCCAGCCTATTGGCATTTTAATAACAGTTTGTTGGAGGATGAGGGCTTCGTGACGTCCTTCCGGGAGTTCTGGCTGGCCTGGCGAGAGGAGCAGTGCGCCTTTCCCTCGGCGCGGCGATGGTGGGATCTAGGGAAGGTGCGTGCCAAGCTCTTCTGCCGTGATTACACTCGGGGCACCAGCCGACGGAGAAATGCGGCGATAGAGCAGTTGGAACGGGAGGTCTTAGAGATGGAGAGGCATCTGGCCACCAGCCCCGAGGACCCGCTCCTCTGCGGAAAGTGCCGGGAGAAGCGGGAGGAGCTTCGGGCCCTCGAGGACCATCAGGCCCAAGGTGCCTTTGTTCGATCCCGCATCCCCCTCCTTCGGGAGATGGATCGTGGCTCCCGTTTCTTCTACTCCCTGGAGAAAATGAGGGGGGCCAAGAAACACATCACCTGCCTTCTAGCAGAAGATGGCACCCCCCTCACAGATCCAGTGGAGATGTGTGGAAGGGCCCGTGACTTCTACACAAGCCTTTTCTCCCCGGATCCGATTGATTCTGGCGTTTGCAGGGTGCTCTGGGAGGAACTCCCGACAGTCAGCGTGGGCGACTGAGACCGACTAGAGCTGCCTCTCACCCTGGCCGAGTTCTGGGAAGCCCTCCGTCGCATGCCCACCAATAAATCTCTGGGCATGGACTGGCTGACCGTGGAGTTCTACTGCGCGTTCTGGGACATCCTTGGCCCAGACCTAGCCACTGTCTGGGCCGAGTCCTTGGAGGGCGGGGTCCTCCCTCTTTTGTGCAGGCGAGCGGTGCTCGCCTTGTTGCTGAAGAAGGGGGACCTCCGCAATTTACGAAATTGGCGCCCCGTCTCGCTCCTTAGCACGGACTACAAAATCGTAGCAAAAGCAATCTTGCTGCGGCTGGGGTCCGTGATGGCGGACGTGATCCACCCTTACCAGACCTACACCGTCCTGGACATCAGTATCTTTGATAACCTATTTCTAGTCCGAGACCTTTTGGAACTCGGGCATAGAGACGGTCTGTCGTTCGCCCTCCTGTCCCTAGATAAGGAGAAGGTGTTCGATAGGGTGGACCACGGGTACCTCCTGAGCACTCTGCGGGTGTTTGGCTTTGGACCCCAGTTTGTGGGTTTTCTCCGGGTGCTGTATGCTTCCGTAGAGTGTCTGGTTAAGATCAACTGAACCCTGACTGAACCGGTCAGCTTCGGGCGAGGAGTATGGCAGGGGTGCCCCCTCTCAGGCCAGCTGTACACTCTGGCGATCGAGCCCTTCCTCCATCTCCTCTGCAGGAGGTTGACAGGGTTGGTGCTGCGGGAGCCAGAGCTGCAGCTGGTCCTGTCGGCGTACGCCGATGACGTACTCCTCGTGGTCCAGGACCCGGGCGACTTGGCGCGAGTGGAGGCTTGCCAGGCCATCTATTCGGCAGCCTCCTCCGCCCGAGTCAACTGGGTCAAGAGCTCTGGCTTGGCAGTGGGGGACTGGCGGCAGGCGAGCTCCCTCCCACCCGCACTTCAGACCATCCGGTGGAGCACGGGATCCCTGCTCTACCTTGGCGTTTACCTTTCTGTCACACATCCCTCTCCACTGGAGAACTGGGAAAATTTAGAGGGAGGGGTGATAGAGAGGCTCTGGAAATGGACAGGACTACTCCGATGTCTCTCTCTCCAAGGGAGAGCGCTGGTGCTTAATCAACTAATTCTGTCCATGCTCTGGTACTGGCTCAACACCCTGGTCCCGGCGCCGGGTTTCCTGACCAACCTCCGGACATTGATTCTGGGGTCCTTTTGGTCAGGAATGTACTGGGCCCCTGTTGGGGTTCTTCATCTACCCCTGAAGGAAGGAGGACAGGGCCTGAAGTGTCTACACACTAAGGTCCGTGTCTTCTGCCTCTGGGCCCTACAGAGGCTCCTTTATGGTGCAGGCAGTTCGGCATCGAGCATACTGGCGCACGCCATCCTGCGCCACATCCGAGGGCTCCGATATGACCGGCAGCTCTTTTATCTCCATCCGGGAGGTCTTCCGCAAGACCTCTCCGGGCTGCCGGTCTTCAACCAGGACCTCCTCTGGACTTGGAAACTGTTTTTAACGACCGGGTCCGTGGCGGCCACTGAGGGGGTAGATCTCCTCATGGAGCCCCTGCTACACAACCCCCAGCTCCGTGTGCAGGTGGCGGAGTCCCACTCGGTGTGCCAGAGCTTGATCCTGGAGGAAGTCACAAGAGTCGGAGACCTCCTGGAGTACGACCGGGGAGACTGGCTGGATCCCCTGACGCTCGCCTGGCGCATGGGGCTCTCCAGACCTCCTACCCCCCGGCGCGTACTTCAGGAGGTGAAGGCCGCTTTGCCGCCCGCTGCTCGAGCTTACCTCGACTGGGTCCTGCTCAAGGGCATGACCCACCCACCCTCTACCCCAAGCCCGCCGGACCTTTTAATTGGACCCCTGCCCCGTAGACCCAATCGACCCCCTCACCCCTTCACTGCGAGCCGGCTGCATGAACTGCAGCTGGTACATTTCCAAACCACGCCAAGGAAACATCTATACACGCTCGTGCTCCACACCCTTCACACCCTCACCCTAGTGTCCCGCCCTGACACAAAGTGGCGAGATCTTCTGCCACCATTGAAGGTTGAGCAGCCCCGGTGGGCCAGCCTATATTCCATCTTGGTTCCGAGGCCTATCAGGGACATCAGTTGGCAGCTCCTTCATGGAGCTGCAAGCACGGGCACATACTTGGTGCGGTTCACCCCCATCCCAGATACTTGTCCCTTTTGTGGTGTGAGGGAAAAACTGGCGCACATATATTTGGAGTGCGCCAGGCTGCAGCCCCTGTTCTGGCTCCTCACAAAACTTTTATTACATTTTTGGTTGCATTTTTCCCCTCACCTTTTTATTTATGCACTCCCCATCCATGGCCTCACAAAGTCGCGGAATCTCCTAGTTAACCTCCTCCTGGCCCTGGCTAAAACGGCCATCTATAAAACCAGAGAGAGGAGTTTGGCCGATGGAGTTTCCTGTGACTGTGGGGCCGTTTTCCGATCCTCGGTCTGTTCACGTATCAGGGCAGAGTTCCTCTGGGCGGCATCCACCGACTCCCTTGATGCTTTTGAGGAGCGATGGGTGCTGTCCGAGGTTCTCTGCTCGGTGTCCCCGTCCGAGTCCCTTTGTCTGACCCTTTGATTGGGGGAGAGAGTAAGGGACCCCAGCCCCAGCCATTGCTGCTGTGAACACCACCACCTTAGAGGGGTCCTTTCACACGTGGGTGCACGTGCCCCGCCCCCCCGATTGTCCACCCCACAGCCTGCCCCTTTTGTTGGGTGCTTTCAGAGGAGGGAATTGTTGGTGACACTGGGCGTGGCGCCAGGTAACTCGAGGGGGTGGCAGACCTTGAGAGTCGATGAAGCCCCCTCGCTCTGGACCACCAGGTAACTTGGAAGGGTGGAAGACCACAAGAGTCGAGGAAGCCCCCCGCTCAGGGCCCAGGAAAGCTTGAATACTTCCCTCCCCTGAAGATAATGAGAAAACAATTGTGACTGGTTGATGTGTTACACATTGCATATGCTGCTGTTTTTACTTTGTAAGTGTGTTATGCAAATAAAAAAAACATCTTTTGCTTCAAAAAAAAAAATTACTCTCCTATCGCCATCTGGCCCGACCCTGTCACTATATATATATATATACAGGAGAATAGTGACTAGCAATAGGGAGGTGATTTTACCCCTGTACAGCATGGGTCAGACAGATATTGGACTATTGCATCGAGTTCTGGTGTACACATTGTAAAAAGGATGGTGCAAATTGAAAAAGGATGGTGAAAAACAGAGAAGGGCTACAAACATTATTCAGGAGCTGAAAAAAATGTCTTATAGAGAGACAGAACAGCTCAACCTGGTCAGTCTATCAAAAAGAAGATCAAGAGGTGACTTGATTATGGTGCATAAATACCCTCAAAAAGAGAAAGTACTGAGTACTAAAGGGCTCTTTAATCTAGCACAAAAAGGCATAACAAGAACCAATGGCTGGAATTTAATGCCAGAGACATTGAAATCTGAATCAAAGCACAAGTTTTTAATAGGCTGATTAACATCGGAACAAATTACAGATGGATGGATTCTCCACCCCACATGGGGTTGGGGCTGAGGAAATACTCTGAAGTGGTATAGAAAATTATTTATCTCATGTGCTTAAAATCATAGAATCATAGAAGATTAGGGTTGGAAAAGAACTCAGGAGGTCATCTAGTCCAATCACCTGCTCAAAGCAGGACCAACCCCAACTAAATCATCCCAGCCAGGGCTTTGTCAAGCCAGGACTTAAAAATCTCTAAGGATGGAGATTCCACCACCTCCCTAAGTAATCCATTCACCACGCTCCTAGTGAAATTAGTGTTTCCTAATATCCAACCTAGACCTTCCCCACTGCAACTTGAGACCATTGCTCCTTGTTCTCTCATCTTCCACCACTGAGAACAGCCTAGCTCTATGGAACCCCTGCCTCCAGGTAGTTGAAGGCTGCTATCAAATCCCCCCTCACTCTTCTCTTCTGCAGACTAAATAAGCCCAGTTCCCTCAGCCTCTCCTCATAAGTCATGTGCCCCAGCCCCCTAATCATTTTCATTGCCCTCCACTGGACTCTCTCCAATTTGTCCTCATCCTTACTGTCGGGCCCGAAACTGGACACAGTACTCCAGATGTGCCCTCATCAGTGCCGAATAGAGGGGAAGAATCACTTCCCTCCATCTACTGGCAACACTTCGACTAATGCAGCCCAATATGCCATTAGCCTTTCTTGTCAACAAGGGCACGCTGCTGACTCATATCCAGCTTCTCGTCCACTGTAATCCCCAGGTCCTTTTCTGCAGAACTGCCTCTTAGCCAGTCGGTCCCCAGCCTGTAGCGGTGCACGGGTTTCTTCCATCCTAATCTGCTCTTGTCCTTGTTGAACCTCATCAGATTTCGTTTGGCCCAATCCTCAAATTTGCCTCAGTCACTCTGGACCCTATCCCTACCCTCCAGCATATCTACCTCTCCCCCAATTTAGTGTCATCTGCAAACTTGCTGAGAGTGCAATTCATCCCATCATCCAGAACCTTAATAAAGATGTTGAACAAAACTGGCCCTAGGACTGACCCGTGTAGCACTCCACTTGATACCGGCTGCCAACTAGACACTGGGAAGTTGACCACTACCCACTGAGCCTGACAATCTGGCCAGCTTTCTAGCCACCTTATAGTCCATTCATCCAATAGATACTTCTTTAACTTGCTGGCAAGAATACTGTGGGAGACTGTATCAAAAGCTTTGCTAAAGTTAGAGATTTGCTAAAGTTAAAGATATTTGCTGAATATCACATCCACCACTTTCCCCATATCCACAGAGCCAGTTACCATAGAAGGCAATCAGGTTCGTCAGGCATGACTTGCCCTTGGTGAATCCATGTTGACTGTTCCTGATTACCTTCTCTCCTCTACGTGCTTCAGAATTGATTCCTTGAGGACCTACTCCATGATATTTCCGGGGACTGAGGTGAAGCTGATCTGTCTGTAGTTCCCCGGATTCTCCTTCTTCCCTTTTTTAAAGATGGGCACTGTATTTGCCTTTTTCCAATCGTCCCGGTCCTCCCCTGATCACCACGAGTTTTTACAGATAATGGCCAATGGCTCTGCAAGCACATCAGCCAACTCCCTCAATACTCTCAGATGCATTGCATCCAGCCCCATGGAATTGTGCATGTTCAGCTTTTCTAAATAGTCCTCAACCTGTTCTTTCACCACTGAGGGCTGCTCACCTCCTCCCCATACTGTGCTGCCCAGTGCAGCAGTCTGGGAGCTGACCTTGTCTGTGAAGACCGAAGCAAAAAAAGCATTGAGTACGTCAGCTTTTTCCATATCATCTGTCACTAAGTTGCCTCCCCCATTCAGTCAGTTTCCCACACTTTCCATGACCTTCTTCTTTTTGTTAACATACCTGTGGAAACCCTTCTTGTTACCCTTTACATCCCTTGCTAGCTGCAACTCCAATTGTGCTTTGGCCTTCCTGATTACACCCCTGCAGGCTCGAGCAATATTTTTATACTCCTTCCTAGTCTTCTGTCCAAGTTGCCACTTCTTGTAAGCTTCCTTTTTGAGTTTAAGATCAGCAAAGATTTCTCTGTTAAACCAGCCTGGTTGTCTGCCATATTTGCTATTCTTTCTGCACATAGGGATGGTTTGTTCCTGTGCCCTCAATAAGGCTTCTTTAAAATACAGCCAGCTCTCCTGGACTCCTTTCCCCCTCATATTAGCCTCCCAGGGGATCCTGCCCATCAGTTCCCTGAGGGCAGGATCTGGGTATATCTCACCAAATCAATTCCCTGCCATTGCAGGGGCCTCAGGTATTGGTGCCCCTCAGTTCCTCCTAATCTCTGCATGTGGCACACAATAGTTTATTCTCCTGAGGACTGTTACGCTTTGGTCTAATTCAGGTTGGTGGGCTCTGTGCAGATGTAACCCTTCTGCCAGGTGGAGCCAGCAGCAACAAGGGCCGGGTTCATTTTCTGGGGTTCCTTTTCAACAATACAGCACAAAACTCGAGCCCCACCCAGAGACTTGGGACAATTGCACACCACCCCCTGGGCGCCTTTAAGAGGCAATACTTCCCTCTTGCAAGCACAGAGTCTGAGTGTAGCAAAAACTTTTAATAAAAGGAGGGAAGTAACTCAGCATTAATTTGGGAAAACACCACAACGAGGGTTCATAAACACAAACCATGACCAAAAGACAAGAGCAAGTAAGTTGGGCAGTGTCCTTTTCCCTTCAGGGTCTTAAGTTCAGCAACCCAAAAGTCTCTTTAATGTGCCAGTCCCTTCTCTGTACCCCACTCACAGTTGCTGAGTTTACCTCCCACCCTGCGTGGAGGAGGCAGGGTAAGGAAGCACCTTACACACTCCACTGCTCTGGTACTTGCTCATTGCCCCAACAGCCAATTGTCACGCCTCTGTGGGGCTCTGCTCTGGCCCTCTCCACCACCCACTTGCCACACCTCTCTGGCAGCTTCCCCCTCACCAAGATGTCTTCAAGACCCCCACACTTGACACAGCTCTCAATAATTTCAGCTGTTAGTGGAGGAGCCTCACTGCTAGTGCACAGTCTCTTGCAAAAGAGACACTGTCCCAAAGCAGGTCTAATATTTAGACCCAGATATAACTCATTTCAGCTCTACAGCATGAAACAAGACTCTCAACTGAATCTAAAGTAGTTCTTTTATTAGACCCTGGGAAGATGAGAAAGAATCCAAATCCCTCTCTCAGCCCATTGGCCTTTGGAACCTTTGCCCCCTGCCTACCGTTTGCCGTTTGTTGAGGGTGAGTCCCTCCACCAGGGTATGCCAGGTAAAGTTCTGCTGCCCTCAGTTGGCGCAAAAAGAATAAGAAGGCTTTATTGCTCCTGCCCCAATAACAAGGAAACTTGGGATCCAACACAAGCCACAAGTGATCATTTGGGCAAGTAGTCCCATCATGCTGAGCACCTAGGTAGGGTGGGTACATCCGTGCAAACAAGATCAGCTTCTGAAGTCTTTTTCCACAGCTCACCATTAGATGTTAAGGGAGAGCTCATTCAGACTCTGCTTACACAGGGGAGACTTTGGTGGCCAGTGACATGTGTATAGGGGTTAGACTGGATTATTTAGTCATTCCAACTGGCCTTAAAATCTGTGGATCTATGTCAGTGGTGGGCAACCTGTGTCTTGCGGGAGGCCTGCAGCCCGTCAGGGTAATCCACTGGCAGGCCGCGAGACAGTTTGTTTACATTGACCGTCCGCAGGCATGGCCGCCCGCAGCTCCCAGTGGCTGCAGTTCACTGCTCTTGGCCAATAGGAGCTGCAGGAAGTGGTGGACAGCGTGTCCCTGCGGCCCGCGCCACTTCCCGCAGCTCTCATTGGCCAGGAACAGTGAACTGTGTCAAAGGGAATGGCAAAGTCTACATCTTCCTTTTCAGCTTACTTCTGTACCTTTTAAATTACAAACTTTACATAACATAGTTTTGGGAACACACTGATTTCCTGTATTCTTTTACAGATTTAACCCCAAAAGATTATAGAATCTTATCATGAAATGTAAATTTGGGGAAGTCAAAGTGTTTGTGAAAATTTTCTTTCTTTCTTTTTTTTTGTTAAAACTATCTCTTGGGTCAGTGGACCCTGGTCCAAGGACTTTCGGGCCAGACTGAAAAATGGGCAACTGAAGGGAATTGGATAGACAAATTTTCTCTCTCTCCCAGCAGCAAGGTCAGCAAAGCCAGCATCACATAAGCTGGCAGGGACCATGTCCAGGACAGGTAGGGTACATCTCCAAAACCTTGAAGACAGTGTGGCCTGAGGCTCAGTAGGACTGACATTCTGTAGACCTGAGTCTAAGAAAAGAAAAGGGATGGACACCGAACAACAAGTCAGCACAACCCACCCCTTTTCACTCTGGGGTTTTCAAAAACCAAAAAGTTCCTCAATGTTATCGTTTTGGGTTTAGATTTCCATTGAAAAACAAAAAGTGTTTATGAGAAATTAAAAAAACACACACACACACAAATTTGATGTTTTTGGGCATGCTCTCCTTCATAGGAAGTAAGGTCTTCCCATTTTCCCAAGATGACTGTCTATAGTCTCTAAGGTCTATAGCCATCATTAGTGACTCTCCTGAAGACAGGCTCTGTCAGCGGGTGATTCCACCATCATGGCACATGCTTCACTTCACCATGTCTCTGCCGGCTGCAGGAGGTGGGAGCATGGTTGTGGAGAAAAGCTTGAAAACAGAGGGCCCCCTAAAGGTTCTGACACAGCAGGCAAAAGACAAGAACCCAAACATATTGCTTTAAAACAGTGCATGATTTTTAAGCCAGTCTCATGATTCTGGGACCTGATTCCTGATGTTTCAACTATTGAAGTTGGCAAGAGATTCACCGGTCCCAGACAGGCTTGAGCTGCACATCATGTCCACAGGGGTTGTCCTACTAGAGCAGCTGCACACCACGGTCTGTTCCCAGGGGTTCCTGTAGGCCTCTGAGGACTGTTCCTACCTTCTCTCGTCCAGCAATTGCCTGCTAGGGACAGTGTTCTCTACCTGCAGCAGACAGAACAGCTAAAAGCTGAGAGATGGTTACAACCCTGTGTGAGAGGTTTCGAGCCATTGGAAGTCCGATTGCTTTGTCTCCGTGGAGAAATCAGGCATCTGGACTGGTCCAGAAGATCAAAGAGGGAATCTGCATATTGACGGCTTTCATCACACCTAGAAGGTTTTGGAGGCTTTTGTTTCAATGAAGTACTGCTCAGCAAATCATCTGCCTCTGAGCACTTCAAAGGGAAAACGTCATAAGGGGTAAAGAGGTCCTCTGCCAAATGAATGATATTCCCATACACAGGTCAATGCAGAGCCAACATGGCCAATGTCTCTTGGCAGTAGTAAAGGGATTAGGGAAGTTAGGCCTAAAATTAATCAATAAGGGTGAGGTCTCAGACAACAGGTCAAATAATTGAGGGACAGAGGTCAGAGCAGACCCAGGAAATGTTCAAGCCATAACCCAGATGAGTGAGGCTCAGAATGTCAGTGAAGCATATATATGCATATGAACCTCTTGGGGAAATGTCCATGCTGCCTGGAGGAGAAGTCAAAACCAGCTCCCCACTCCATATATTTCAACCTGGCACATGGGGTTGCAGCACCACTCAGGGTCTGGCCCTGCTGCTCCTCCATAATTATGGAGGGGAGGATGAGCCAAACCTGACAGGTCATGAAACCCCATGTGCCAGCTCACAACACCCAGAGCAGGGAGCCGAGCCCAGCCCCATGGAACAGCAGCTGCTGCTGGTGGGTGCGTGAGGTGCTGGCTCACTCTCCAACCCTGGGGCTGTCCTTCTGCACCGGGCCAGGATTCAGTGTTGTGGTGCTGGGGTGGAGGTGCAGATAGGTCACGGTGGGTCACAAGAAAAGTAAAATGCTGTTACTGGGGAGTGTTAGGAAAAAGTGGGGGAACCGCTGCTCTAATCTACCTAGCTCGGGTACCAGAGCAGTGACGCTACATCAGCAGAAGCTTCAACACAGGCTAGTCCCAGGCCAGCACAGGGTTCTGGATGGGCTTGTGCAGAGCTGATGAGGCGCATGGTGCTGTGGCTTCACTGCTCTGATACCTGAGCTCACTAGATTAAAGCTAGAGCCAGTGTGTCAGCTCAAGCTGTGATCACACCCTGCGATTACGGTGTAGACGTACTCTCCGAAGTGACAGAAAAACCAAAGGCAGATGAATTGCTAAGTTATGACCCACTGCAAAGAGGTCTGGACAAAAGGGCAACATCGGACTTCTCGAGGAAGCTGCACTGGGTGGTTTCAGGTGATCTTAGCCTCGACCCCAGGCTGTTGTTGAAGGGGTCCAGACTAGTCATCCCCACATGGGTGTAAAAGGACATTCTCCGAAAACTGCATAGGGGCCATCAAGCCAGCCCCAAATGCACAGAAACAGCTCAACAGTCAGTTCAGTGGCCTTGCCAGAGGAACAAGAACCAGAGAGAGGTGAGAACTCTGAGATCTGCATTCACATGAGAACCAACCAACCAGAACCATCGTTACCTTCATTGCCCCAGACACACCATGGTGGAAAGATCTTCTCCAGCTGGCTAATGGAACCTCCCTTCCATTCACTGGCTCCTTGTCAAGATTTATTGAAATAGCCAAGGTGCTGACCACTACATCTCAGACAGTGGGGTCAGGAGGAAATCCATGTTTGACTGCAATGGAATCCCACTGTAAGTCTGCTCTGATAATGATCCTCATTTACTATCGGACACTGTTAAATTTACAAATCCCTGCATTTTCACCATGTTACATCAGTTCCCAGTTTTCATAAAACCATGGGGAAGCACAACTCTCGGTGAAAACAGTGGAACAAATTCTTACAATATCTGGCCCTAGACAATCCAGGAAGTTTTTGGAAAGCGTAGGGGACAATTTCCTGGTGCAAGTGCTAGGGGAGCCAACTAGGGGGGGCGCTTTTCTTGACCTGCTGCTCACAAACCGGGTAGAATTAGTGGGGGAAGCAAAAGTGGATGGGAATCTGGGAGGCAGTGACCATGAGTTGGTTGAGTTCAGGATCCTGACGCAGGGAAGAAAGGTAAGCAGCAGGATACGGACCCTGGACTTCAGGAAAGCAGACTTCGACTCCCTCAGGGAACAGATGGCCAGGGTCCCCTGGGGGACTAACATGAAGGGGAAAGGAGTCCAGGAGAGCTGGCTGTATTTCAAGGAATCCCTGTTGAGGTTACAGGGACAAACCATCCCGATGAGTCGAAAGAATAGTAAATATGGCAGGCGACCAGCTTGGCTTAATGGTGAAATCCTAGCGGATCTTAAACATAAAAAAGAAGCTTACAAGAAGTGGAAGGTTGGACATATGACCAGGGAAGAGTATAAAAATATTGCTCGGGCATGTAGGAAAGATATCAGGAGAGCCAAATCGCACCTGGAGCTGCAGCTAGCAAGAGATGTCAAGAGTAACAAGAAGGGTTTCTTCAGGTATGTTGGCAATAAGAAGAAAGCCAAGGAAAGTGTGGGCCCCTTACTGAATGAGGGAGGCAACCTAGTGACAGAGGATGTGGAAAAAGCTAATGTACTCAATGCTTTTTTTGCCTCTGTTTTCACTAACAAGGTCAGCTCCCAGACTGCTGCGCTGGGCACCACAAAATGGGGAAGAGGTGGCCAGCCCTCTGTGGAGATAGAGGTGGTTAGGGACTATTTAGAAAAGCTGGACGTGCACAAGTCCATGGGGCCAGACGAGTTGCATCCGAGAGTGCTGAAGGAATTGGCGGCTGTGATTGCAGAGCCCTTGGCCATTATCTTTGAAAACTCGTGGCGAACGGGGGAAGTCCCGGATGACTGGAAAAAGGCTAATGTAGTGCCAATCTTTAAAAAAGGGAAGAAGGAGGATCCTGGGAACTACAGGCCAGTCAGCCTCACCTCAGTCCCTGGAAAAATCATGGAGCAGGTCCTCAAAGAATCAATCCTGAAGCACTTACATGAGAGGAAAGTGATCAGGAACAGTCAGCATGGATTCACCAAGGGAAGGTCATGCCTGACTAATCTAATCGCCTTTTATGATGAGATTACTGGTTCTGTGGATGAAGGGAAAGCAGTGGATGTATTGTTTCTTGACTTTAGCAAAGCTTTTGACACGGTCTCCCACAGTATTCTTGTCAGCCAGTTAAGGAAGTATGGGCTGGATGAATGCACTATAAGGTGGGTAGAAAGCTGGCTAGATTGTCGGGCTCAACGGGTAGTGATCAATGGCTCCATGTCTAGTTGGCAGCCGGTGTCAAGTGGAGTGCCCCAGGGGTCGGTCCTGGGGCCGGTTTTGTTCAATATCTTCATAAATGATCTGGAGGATGGTGTGGATTGCACTCTCAGCAAATTTGCGGATGATACTAAACTGGGAGGAGTGGTAGATACGCTGGAGGGGAGGGATAGGATACAGAAGGACCTAGACAAATTGGAGGATTGGGCCAAAAGAAATCTGATGAGGTTCAATAAGGATAAGTGCAGGGTCCTGCACTTAGGACGGAAGAATCCAATGCACCGCTACAGACTAGGGACCGAATGGCTAGGCAGCAGTTCTGCGGAAAAGGACCTAGGGGTGACAGTGGACGAGAAGCTGGATATGAGTCAGCAGTGTGCCGTTGTTGCCAAGAAGGCCAATGGCATTTTGGGATGTATAAGTAGGGGCATAGCGAGCAGATCGAGGGACGTGATCGTTCCCCTCTATTCGACATTGGTGAGGCCTCATCTGGAGTACTGTGTCCAGTTTTGGGCCCCACACTACAAGAAGTATGTGGATAAATTGGAGAGAGTCCAGCGAAGGGCAACAAAAATGATTAGGGGTCTAGAGCACATGACTTATGAGGAGAGGCTGAGGGAGCTGGGATTGTTTAGTCTGCAGAAGAGAAGAATGAGGGGGGATTTGATAGCTGCTTTCAACTACCTGAAAGGGGGTTCCAAAGAGGATGGCTCTAGACTGTTCTCAATGGTAGCAGATGACAGAACGAGGAGTAATGGTCTCAAGTTGCAATGGGGGAGGTTTAGATTGGATATTAGGAAAAACTTTTTCACTAAGAGGGTGGTGAAACACTGGAATGCGTTACCTAGGGAGGTGGTAGAATCTCCTTCCTTAGAGGTTTTTAAGGTCAGGCTTGACAAAGCCCTGGCTGGGATGATTTAACTGGGACTTGGTCCTGCTCCGAGCAGGGGGTTGGACTAGATGACCTTCTGGGGTCCCTTCCAACCCTGATATTCTATGATTCTATGATTCTATGTTCCCCTGCTTGGCAGCACCTCTGGCAAAAGGATTCAGGCCCAATGAGGAGCTGAGTTGAGTTCCATCATCCCAACCATCCCTTCACTATTAGATCTTAGTTGGACTGAATTTCTAATGCTCCTAAGAAAGGAAGAACAATCTAAAAGCCGTCAGAAGAGAAACTTTGTCAGGAGTCACAGACTCAATCCCCTGAGGGAGATGAACGCAGGAGATCGCGTGTGGTTGAAAGGCTCTGCAGAAGAAGGAATAGTACAGGCACAGCTGAACACTCCTCTATCTTACCCTGTTTGAGTTCTGGAGTATCATTTCACACCAGGTTTTTTCAGCAGGTAAATCTCACGGAGCACTCAGATCCGTACTTCTGGACTGAACCTGTGAGTAAGGATCCCCCTGCTCAAATAGACCATCCACCATCTCCTCCGAATCTGACTGAAAGGAGACAGCCAGCTAGATCTAAGAGCCTCCCTCCTTCCTGAAAGATTAGGTCAGACCTTGGATACCTGAGGAACTCAGGGATTTAGTAGCCAAGTGCTTTACTTGGGCAGAACAATCCCCTGGCACGAGACTGAAGGGTCAGGCAGTCTTCCCAGCCTTCACTGGGCTGTTTTTAATAGTCTGTGTTGATGTTTAGTGCATGGCTGGATCGATGAATGTTTTATTTTCATTCCCTCCTCACAGAGGAGGATTTTGTCTAGGGACACTTTTTAGACAGGCCACTAGGGGGCCTTAGAGAAGAAGTACACAGCTGCAGGCAAGGAGGAAATTAAGGTTATTCTGTTATTTACCTGCCCTTTAGCAGCCTCTGTGAATTCAGCCGGCTGGGCTGGAAGGCTGCACAGCAGCAATGAGATCGATTCAGGTCACTGGGATCAGGCAGGTGTTGAGATGCTAATGGCTCACGCTGCTGAAACTCATGCAGGAGGCTCTAGCTGTCTGCCACATCAGCCATCTCTCCTGCAGGGAGCTGAGACCCTGCATTCACTATGGCACTAACCAGCTATTGGCATCAGCACATCTGTGACATTGGACTAACACTGTGAACTTCCTGAGCCCCGCCTGGATCTGTGCTGTTGGTCACATGCACAGGAGGGCAGGGGTTCTCCAAATGCAGCCGAAGAGAGAAAATCCTGATAAAAAAGGCTTGTCAATGCTGAGCACTCGTGGGAATCAGGCAGGCAGTGATGTAGTGGTAAAAAAAGGAGGTGGGTGAACTCCCAAACTAAACTCCATATTCCCCAAAGGACACCTGGATAAACTCTGTTTACTCTCATTTACTCCCAACTACACGACTGCAGGCCGGTGCCGAAGGATCAACTTGGACGCCTAATTCAAGCTGCTGGTTTTGAAAATCAGGCACTGAGCATGTTCCTCACAGAGTTTGCAGGCCAGGGACTCTCTTTTATTATGTATTTGTACAGCCTACAATGTACAATGGGGCCCTAATCCTGACTGGGGCTGTTGCCCCTTTTTGACCCAAGCAGCTCGTCAGAGTTTGGGGTTCTGGGGCTGTTCCAGCTGGAAGCAGAAATTGTTGGTGTCTGGTATTTTCTTTGGTGCAAACTTGGTTGTTTCCAAGGAATGTACAAAATCTGAACACAGGAGGGACGAAGAACAGAAGGAGCTGTTTTTTAGTTTACTAGCCCTCAGCTTCTTTAGCTAAAAAACCCAAATGCTCTCCTTAGCACAGGGGTCTGCTCTATGAAGGGCCTGTCCAGCCAGGGAGCAGGAGGCTCTGGCCTAAGGAGAAGCTCAGCAGGCAAGTGTAGGGAACCAGCTGATCCAGCTAAGCAGCAGCTAATGAGTGGCTCCAGTTCCCAGCGGGAAGATGTAAGAGACGACCCAGGCCTGGGGGGAACAAAAGACAAACACTTCCCTGAGCAGTCGGAGGAGGAGGAGGCTGCAATAGTGCAGGGCCCTGTAGCCTTCTGAAGCAAAGGGAGGGCTGTGACCCTTGAGCTATTGGGGCTAGAGGACCCTGAAGTATCAGCCCAGGTCAGGACTGTCACTTGTGTTACTTTTCCATGTGCCTTGTCTTTGTGTGTCAGAGGAATAACAGAGGTGACTAAAGCAGAGTCGGGTGGGGCTGGTTGTTTTGCCCCCAGGCTGGTGGACAGGCCCAGCGGAAGGGTGGAGAATGCAGGCTGTGTCTGCCACTGCCCAGGAAACCATGGATCTTGAATCCTCTTTACAATGGAGGGGGGAGCAACTGTAGCTACAACATCAGCAGCTGCAGCAGATTGTGACCCAACAGCAGCAGTTACACCAGAAGCTTCAGTTACAACAACAACAGTGCCAGCAAAAGCAGCAGGGAGCAGCAATGGTTTATGCCTCATCTGGAGAACAGGAGCCCACAGGTGAGTGCGGGGCTGTGGTTTCCTGTGTGGGAGGGAGAAGCCCTCACCAAAATGGGGACAGAAGATGTTCTTGAGGCCTTCCTAGGGACTTTTGAGCAGCTGGCCAGGGCATACTATCGGCCCTGGAGGAGTGGGCCACTAAGATTGCTCCCTACTCAACAGGAGAGGCCTAAGCAGTGTGTCATGACCTGGGGGTTGAGATGGCAAAGGACAATGGGACACTGCAGGAACCCTACTAGCCTGTCTAAGACTTAGTGGAGAGGGCTATCATCGTCCATTCAAACATGAACCCATTGGCTCTAGATTCCCACCGAGGGCTGCAGCCCAACGATTCCAGGATTTGTGTTCTCTCTGGCTGAAATCAGAGACTTATTTGCCAGTGGAAATGGTGATGTTAGAACAGTTTTGCCAAACTATCCTGGGGTGGCCCAAGTTGTGGGTTGGCTGCCACCAGGTGACTTGCCTGGAGGAAGCAGTCTGCCTCGTAGAGAACTTTCTGGAGACTGAACTGGAGCGTGAGCCTCTGGGAAAAGCTTAGGAGTACTTGTGGCACCTTAGAGACTAACAAATTTATTTGAGCACAAGCTTTCGTGAGCTACAGCTCACTTGGCAATCAAACGTGCACAGATCTCTAAAGGGGCCGAATTGGTCTATGTAGAGTGTATTCATTGGGATGTTTGGTCCTACCCTGTGGCTAAAGTCAGGTTAATGGTCTGGAGCAGCAGGTTGAAATGTCAGTGGCGATGGCCTGACTCCTAGCCTACCTGATGGTATTGGGTTGGGACTGGGGACCTGTGGGGACCTGTAACCAGTCTTGTGAGGGTAGCTGGGAAGGCGGGGTTGGCACTTAACCTCCTCTTGGCATCCCAAGTTAAGCTTAAAGAACTTTTCCCCTTTTCTGACCCTGAGCTGTTCGGTTCCAAACCAAAGTGCTGTTGGGAGCAGTGTCAGGCCTGAAGGGTCAGGGTGCAGTGTAGTTTGGAGCTCCCTGAAGAGCAGCCACAGGCACAGCCTCCTCCGAGGGACAATCCACAGGCCTGAGAGGAAGGGCCCAACTTCATCTAGAGTCAGAGGGAGGAGCCAGTCTTCAGTCTTCCGTATGGCCGGTTGACTTGGGCACATGGATTGTTGGTTGCTCCTGACCAGGATGCCCAGTACCCCCATTTTGAACTAAAAGGGGATCTCTTGGTGTGTGTGATCTGGGACAAAAAAACCAGGGCCTGCCAAACCCAACTCCTGGTCCTTAAGTTGTATTGGAACTAAGTGTTAAAACTGGCCCAAGATGTACCGTGGTCCTGTCACTTGGGAGTGGAAAAGACCCAAGGGAGGATTCTGGCCCAGTTCTTTTGCCCCTTGGATTATTGCAACCTGAAAAATTATTGTTCATCCTGTCCAGAATGCCAGCTGGTGGTCCCACGGCCAGCCCACAGGGCCCCTCAGTCCTCTTCTATTGGTGAGCAGCCCTTTTGCCACCATTGGAGTCAACCTCTTGTGGTCCCTGGAACCAAGTTCAATCTGATGCCAGTTTATCTTGGTGACTGTTCATTATGCCACTTGGTAACCCGAGCCATAGCCCTGTGCTCGGCAGTGTCCCAGACACAATCGCTACTCAATTAATGGATGTGTTTGCAAGAGGCGGGTTTCTAAGATTTCTCCTGACAGACCAGGGCACAACGTTCATGTCCCAGTTAATACCTCAGTTTTGTGGTCTCCTGAAAATGTACTCAGTTAAAACCTCTGTTGCCCCCAAACAGATGCTCTGGTCGAGCAGCTTAACCCTACATTAGAAAAGATGTTTCAAAAATTTGTAACTAAGGTGTAACACTCTGCACCCTATAGTCACCATAGTAATATCATTATGAATATGGTTATGAGATGATTGTGATATGTTTTGGAGAAAGTATGCCTTGCGAGACATTTAAAAAGTCTTCATCGGTTACAATTTAACAGGATATTAATGTTTCTGTGCTATCATTATATCTAGAGTTATGAAGTTTTGCTCAGCATCTGTAACTGAAATATGTTGTGAAGTTAAAAACACCCGAAACCAGCCTTTCAAGTACAATGAAAAGGCCAAACAGCGTTAATGGCCTATTGAGGGAAATACACTCACAAGAATTACCCCAGGAACCGGGTACCATAGAAACCTCTCAGAGATAGCACTACGCAATGAGGACTGTTTCAGTCAGTTCACAGCAAAAGGTCTTTCCAGGAAGATGGAAGAAGCTGTAAAAGGGGGAAGAGATATCACTAAAGGGCCTCACTCTCCCCCTACAGCACAACACCTGGAAACACCTGAGGAACAAAGACTGAACTGGGGAAGGGGGGTCCCAGGCAGGAAAGAAGGAAGCCTGCCTGTGTATGGAAGCTTGGTGGACTACTTGTACTATCCAACAGGGTGAGACGCAGCTTGATTCAAATCCTTTCCAGTTTAGAGAACTTAGATTGTGTTTTTTGTTTTATTTCCTATGGTAATCTACTTTGATCTGTACGCTATTACTTATAATCACTTAAAATCCATCTTTCTGTAGTTCATACATCAATTTTATACTTTACCTAAAAACTGTGTGTTTTGAATCAAGTGCTTGGGGGAAAATCTCAGCTCAGTTAACAAAGGTGTGTGCATTGTCCTCTCCACATTGAGGGAGGGGTGGATTGGGTAATAAACTCATATACTGGTCAGGCTTTTGACCAGAGCAGGACAGTGTAGTTCAGGGGTTCTCAAACTGGGGGTTGTGACCCCTCAGGGGGTCATGAGGTTATTACATGGGGGGGGTCACGAGCTGTCAGCCTCCACCCCAAAACCCCCTTCACCTCCAGCATTTATAATAGTGTTAAATTTAAAAAAAAATGTTTTTAATTTATAAAGGGGGTCACATTCAGAGGCTTGGTATGTGAAAGGGGTCACTAGTACAAAAGTTTGATAAACACTGGTGTAGTTCATGGGGGCAAAGCTGGGGAGCTGGGGGTATTTTGGCTGGAGTTTCTCGCTATTGTTAATTCATGAGTGTCTCTGGGAGCATTTATGCAATCTAGCTGGGTATGGGGCTCCACATGCTGTTGTGCCGAGTGATAGTAGCACCTGGAGGGGTCTACTGCTTGTCACTAGCAAGGCATTATGAGAGACAGTTCCAGGCTGCACCGTGGGAATGCCCATCACATAAGGAATCCCAGAATTGGGACAAAATGTCCCTGTATATGTAGTTTGCAATTCAGGAGGTCCCACAATCCTCCACGAGCTTTTCACCTTTTCAATTGCTATACAGCAGACAACCCCAGGGGGTAGTGGATCTTTCACAGGAGTCTTGTCAGGAACAAGGCACATCTAGCCAGAGAGTAATCCAGCGTGTCCTCAAGTTGAGAGAGAGATTGGATCTGGTAGGGGGCTTTGCCAGGGAGAAGCTGAGAGTGTCGCGGCACTCCCAGGAACAAGAATGCAATAGAAACAGCAGCCTCTGGGTTTACCAGCCGGGGGATGGGGTTCTCCTGCTGCTGCCCCTGCACAATGCAAACTGCTGGGAAAGGGGCAAGGGCCTTTTGAGATCGTGTGGGGTGAGCTACAAGTTTCAATTGGTGGGCAAGCACCGGGGGTCCCAGGTATATCATGTCAAGCCGCTGAAATCCTGGAAGGCCCAGAATGAATGTCTTGCCGACATCCCAACAGCAGAGGCAAAATTGGGTCCCCAGGGATCAGAGACCAGGTCTTTCACAGAGATGCCTCTTGGAGAAAACCTATCCCTGGCCCACCAGGAGGAGGCCAGAGAATTGGTCAAGCATTTCACAAATGTCCTTACTACTAAACCAGGGTGGACCCACCTAATTGAACACCTATACATCTGAAATCTGAGAGCTATGTCCAAAAGGGCTGCTTCCAGGGACAGGAGAGGTTAAAGGACACAGCCAAGAAGGAATTACAAATTGTGTTGCAATTGGGTGTATCTGAGGAATCAAATAGCGAGTGGTGCAGCCCAGTTGTGCTGGTCCCTAAGCCAGACCACAGCATTCACCTTCACATTAATTTTCACAAATTAAATGGAGTGTCAAAGTTTGATACCATCCTATACCCCAGATCAGCGAGATCCCTGAAGGCCTGGGGAAGGCTCATTACATCACCGCTCTCAGCCTTACAAAGGGCAATTGGGAAATCCCTTGTCACCTGACTCCAAGGAGTTAACTGCATTCACCACGCCCTATGGGCTGTACCACTTTCAGACCTTTTCATTCAGGCTCTATGGAGCTCTTGTGACACTTCACAGACTCATGGATAAAGTACTTCTGCCCCGCAAAGCATATGGCACCGCATACGTAGGCCGTGTCTGCACTTACAAGCTTACAGCAGCACAGTTGTACCGATTCAGCTGTGGTGCTGTAAAAGCGTCCATGTAGCCTTGTTATGCTGATCGGAGAGAGCTCTCCTGTCGACTTAATAAAACCAGCTCAAGAAGCTGTGGTAGCTGTGTTGGAGGGAGACACGAGTGACATGAGTGCTTATGCCGGCAAAACTTTTGTCACCCATAGGGGTGAGGGAGGGGGTGTGTGTTTTCACATCCCTGAGCAACAAAAGTTTTGCCAACAAAACATGTAGACATGGCCTTAGATGATGTAATGATCTATTCCACCACCTGGGCAGTGCACCCACATTGTGTCGGTGCAATACAGTAACTCCCCACTTAATGTCCTCTCACTTAATGTTATTTCGATCTTACATCCCTGCTCCATTACAGAACATGCTCCATTTTAAAGTTTGTGCAATGCTTTGCTATATTGTCGTTTGGCCGCCTGCTTTCTCCACAGCTGGCAGCCCCCCATCATCTCCCATATGCCCCCCTCCCCCCCCAGCACCTCCCACCTGCTGGCAGACCCTGCGGATCAACACCTTCCCCTGCCTCCTGCCCATGTCAATCAGCTGGCTTGCGGCATTCAGGAGGGAGAGGGAGGAGCAAGGACTCGGTGCGCAGGCTTCCCCCCATCCCCTGCCTCCTGAACACCACAAACCAGCTGATTGTCGTGGGCAGGAGGCTGGGGAAGGAGGCGGGAGGCTGCACACTGGGTCCTTGCGCCTCCCTCCCCTGCCCCCTGAGCACTGCAAGCCAGATGATTGCCATGGGCAGGAGGGAGGGGGGAGGAGCGAGGACGTGGTGCTCCTCCCCCCTCCCTCCCTTGCCTCCTGCCCGTGGCAATCAGCTGGCTTGCAGTGTTCAGGAGACAGGGGAGGGAGGGGGAGCCTGCGCACCATGTCCTCACTCTTCCCCACTCCCTCTTGCATGCCGCAAGCCAGCTGATTGCCGCGGGCAGGAGGCAGGGGAGGGAGGGAGGAGGAGCAAGCACACGGCGTGAGGAATGAAGAGGCGGGTTAATGGTCGGGGCTTGGGGGTAGAGGTGGAATGGGCGGGCCAAGGGTTGAGCTTGCCCGCCACTGGTGCTTGCAGAGTAGGGGAAGCTTCTGCTGTTCAACATGTTTCTCCTAGCCTACAGCACCTTCAGCCTCCTTGCCTGCCTCATCTCCAGTGCCAATGGGCTGTGCCTGTGTGGGGTAAGGCGGGGGACCTCCTAACTATTGTACTGTATTGTATGGCAAAAAAAAATTCCCTGAAACTTAACCCCCAAATTTACATTCATTTTTATGGGGAAATTGGATTCGCTTAACATTGTTTCACTTAAAGTCGCATTTTTCAGGAACGTAACTAAAAGGTTAAGTGAGGAGTTCCTGTACTCCCGTCCCTTATGGCTGTGAGACTCACAGCCAACCCAGCCAAGTGCCAGACTGGCTGCACGGAGATGAAATACCTCAGCTATACACTGGGGAATGGGAGGATCAAACCCTTAATAGAGAAGGTAAAGGCCTTCATAGAATGTCCTGTTCCCACCACAAAGTGGCAAATAAAATCTTTCCAGGGGTTGGCTAGGAGCCATCAGTGCTTCATACCCCGCATTGCTATGATTATAGCCTCACTGGCATAGCTAATGTGCAGCCAGGCACCCGAAAAGATGCTGGGAACCTCTGCGTGTGTGGCTGCGTATGGTGAAATAAAGCCAATTCTCTGCAGTGCCCTGGTACTTCACAGACCAGACCTTAATAAAGAGTTCATCTCACAAATGGGTGCATTGGAATGGGGCCTGGGGGCTGCACTCTCACAGGAATTGGAGGACAGAGACCACCCCATTTTGCACTTGAGAAAGAAGTTGCTGCCCCAAGAACAAAAATACACAGTGATAGAGAAATAATGCCTTGTGGTAAAGTGGGCCACCTAGGACCTTCGATACTATTTATTTGACTCTCATCATAGACCATTCACCTTGAAAATGGCTGCATGCCAGGAGAGACACAAACCCCAGGTTGCCCCGTGCTACTTGACTCTGCATCCTGATGTGTTTACACTTCGCCATCGAGCCGGTGCCACACATATGAATGAGGACTTTTTTCATGAGATGGGGGAGGGACTGGTAAGATCAAGAGAAGTCTCCAAGTCCATTCCAGGAGGAGGCATGTAGCAGGGCAGTCTGACCCTAAGGGGCTGAGGAGCCAGGGAGCAGCAAGCCCTGGCCTAAGCAGAAGCCGAGCAGCAGATGTTGGGAACCAGCTGATCTAGCTAAGCAGTAGTTAATGAGTGTCTCCCATGTCCAGCTGGAAGATAGAAGTGAGGAGCCAGGTCTGTAAGACGGGGGCACCAGAACAGACAAACACTTTCCTAAACAACAGCAGGGCAGGCTGGCAGGCCAGCTCTGTGGTCCCCCTGAGGCGAAGGGAGGGCTGTGAGCCGTGAGCTACTGGAGAGTAGAGGACCCTGCAGTATCAGTCCAGGTCAGGACTATCACTCTTGTTACTTTTCCATATACCTTGTGTTTGCGGGGCAGAAGAATAACAGAGCCTGTGCAGAAAGCTAAAACAAAGTTGGGTGTGGGTGACTGTTTTGCCCTCCACCTGATAGACACACCAGACTACACACTCTCTTTGGATTTTGCCAGAGTCACATTCTTCTCATTCACAGACTACTGCTTGGCGCTCTTGCCTTTTGTTTCTGCCTATCCCACTCTTCTTGTCTGTTCTCAGTTTCTAAGTGAACTCTCTTCCCCCACTGCCCTTTGTAAAACAATACTCAGCCAAAAGCTCCTGGGTGGTGTAATGATGCACTCCATATGCTTTATGAAAATATTCTTATGAATGTGAATATGATGTAACTGGAATATGCTTCATGCAAAAGGTCTCTTGTAAGGTATCATTACAAAGCTTATAATCTACTGAGTGTGGTCATCCTATGTGTATGCATGTATCATTCTTGTATCTGAAGCTAGAAATATGAAGTATAACTCTGAGGTCTTATTGTAATTATGCAAAGTGTGGACCATTAATGGTGGTTTAGAATCTTGATGGCTTCCATTGACTAGGACAATTGGTTCTAAATGGCTGTGTTTACTTGCAGACCTTCCTGGGGATGTGCAGGCCAGCCCAGGAAGAATGGAGGCTGGGGTCTCACAGCACATGTGATCATGTCACCTGATACTTTTACAACACACACTTTGCTTCTCTACAAAAGAAAAAGGACACTAAACTTTCTAAACCACTACATGCCACAAGGGGCTACAGCAGTGGTTCCCTCAACCCACCCAGCAATATTGTTAACCTATCCAACTATACTCTCAGCCCAGCAGAAGCGGCTGTCCTATCTCGGGGCATCTCCTTCTGCCCCTCCACCCCCACGAACATGATACAGTTCTGTGGTGACCTGGAATCCTATTTTCGACGTCTCCGACTCAAGGAATATTTCCAACATACCTCTGAACAACATACTAATCCACAGAGACCTCCCTACCAACACTACAAAAAGAAGGATTCTAGGTGGACTCCTCCTGAAGGTCGAAACAGCAGACTGGACTTCTACACAGAGTGCTTCCGCCGACGTGCACGGGCTGAAATTGTGGAAAAGCAGCATCACTTGCCCCATAACCTCAGCCGTGCGGAACACAATGCCATCCACAGCCTCAGAAACAACTCTGACATCATAATCAAAAAGGCTGACAAAGGAGGTGCTGTTGTCATCATGAATAGGTCGGAATATGAACAAGAGGCTGCTCGGCAGCTCTCCAACACCACTTTCTACAAGCCATTACCCTCTGATCCCACTGAGAGTTACCAAAAGCAACTACAGCATTTGCTCAAGAAACTCCCTGAAAAAGCACAAGATCAAATCCTCAGAGACACACCCCTGGAACCCCGACCTGGGATATTCTATCTACTACTCAAGATCCATAAACCTGGAAATCCTGGGTGCCCCATCATCTCAGACATTGGCACCCTGACAGCAGGATTGTCTGGCTATGTAGACTCCCTCCTCAGGCCCTACGCTACCAGCGCTCCCAGCTACCTTCGAGACACCACTGACTTCCTGAGGAAACTACAATCCATCGGTGATCTTCCTGATAACACCATCCTGGCCACTATGGATGTAGAAGCCCTCTACACCAACATTCCACACAAAGATGGACTACAAGCTGTCAAGAACACTATCCCCGATAATGTCACAGCTAACCTGGTGGCTGAACTTTGTGACTTTGTCCTTACCCATAACTATTTTACATTTGGGGACAATGTATACCTTCAGATCAGCGGCACTGCTATGGGTACCCGCATGGCCCCACAGTATGCCAACATTTTTATGGCTGACTTAGAACAACGCTTCCTCAGCTCTCGTCCCCTAATGCCCCTACTCTACTTGCGCTATATTGATGACATCTTCATAATCTGGACCCATGGAAAGGAAGCCCTTGAGGAATTCCACCATGATTTCAACAATTTCCATCCCACCATCAACCTCAGCCTGGTCCAGTCCACACAAGAGATCCACTTCCTGGACACTACAGTGCTAATAAACGATGGTCACATAAACACCACCCTATACCGGAAACCTACTGACCGCTATTCCTACCTACATGCCTCCAGCTTTCACCCTGACCACACCACACGATTCATCGTCTACAGCCAAGCTCTGTGATACAACCGCATTTGCTCCAACCCTTCAGACAGAGACAGACACCTACAAGATCTCTATCAAGCATTCTTACAACTACAATACCCACCTGCGGAAGTGAAGAAACAGATTGATAGAGCCAGAAGAGTTCCCAGAAGTCACCTACTACAGGACAGGCCTAACAAAGAAAATAACAGAACGCCACTGGCCGTCACCTTCAGCCCCCAACTAAAACCCCTCCAACACATTATTAAGGATCTACAACCTATCCTGAAGGATGACCCAATACTCTCACAAATCTTGGGAGACAGGCCAGTCCTTGCCTACAGACAGCCCCCCATCCTGAAGCAAATACTCTCCAGCAACCACATACCACACAACAGAATCACTAACCCAGGAACCTATCCTTGCAACAAAGCCTGTTGCCAACTGTGCCCACATATCTATTCAGGGGACACCATCACAGGGCCTAATAACATCAGCCACACTATCAGAGGCTCATTCACCTGCACATCCACCAATGTGATATATGCCATCATGTGCCAGCAATGCCCCTCTGCCATGTACATTGGTCAAACTGGACAGTCTCTATGTAAAAGAGTAAATGGACACAAATCAGATGTCAAGAATTATAACATTCATAAACCAGTCGGTGAACACTTCAATCTCTCTGGTCACGCGATTACAGACATGAAAGTCGCTATTTTACAACAAAAAAACTTCAAATCCAGACTCCAGCGAGAAACTGCTGAATTGGAATTCATTTGCAAATTGGATACAATTAACTTAGGCTTGAATAGAGACTGGGAGTGGCTTAGTCATTATGCAAGGTAGCCTATTTCCCCTTGTTTTTTCCTACCCCCGCCCCCCGCACAGACGTTCTTGTGAAACCCTGGATTTGTGCTGGAAATGGCCCACCTTGATTATCATACACAATATAAGGAGAGTGGTCACTTTGGATAAGCTATTACCAGCAGGAGAGTGAGTTTGTGTGGGGGGGGGGGTGTGAGAAAACCTGGATTTGTGCTGGAAATGGCCCAACTTGATTATCATACACATTGTAAGGAGAGTGATCACTTTAGATAAGCTATTACCAGCAGGAGAGTGGGGTGGGAGGAGGTATTTTTTCATGCTTTGTGTGTATATAATAAGATCTTCTACACTTTCCACGGTATGCATCCGATGAAGTGAGCTGTAGCTCACGAAAGCTTATGCTCAAATAAATTGGTTAGTCTCTAAGGTGCCACAAGTACTCCTTTTCTTTTCACCTGATACTGGAATCCATCTTAAATCTGGTACTTTTCCATTTAGAAGGAGTGGTGGGGACCCAGAGAGACAAAAGATTCCTGCCTTGTGCCAAAGCTAAAAAGGGGTAGAGCAGGACAAAGGGGGCTGCCAGTCATGAGAAAGCCCCTGCTTTCCACCTAAGATGTCTGTTGGAACTAACAAGGACTGTAGCAGGGGAAAGGATTGGGCCCAGACTAGAAAGGAGTCTGGTCTGTGAAAGAAGCTTATTGGAACATCCCTGAGGGTGAGACCGAACCCATGGCAGGTGGATTCACAGACACCTTTTGTCTGATATGGGGGCTTATGCTGACTGTTATGTTAACTGAAACGTGAATTCATACTTATCAGTGTCCAGGGGGATTTAAGTCAACCCATGATAAGGTTTCACGCAGTTCATATCAAGGGCCTTCTGAACACTACACTAGTACAAATAATGATAAATAGAATGCCTCATTTTAAAGAGCTATGGATATTCTACACCTCAGACTGTCTGGCCTATCTCAGTGCAATGGGTTTTGCACATTTTCATAATTTATACATCAAATACAATATAGCGCCCCCCCTCCCAACACTGCAATATCTTGGGTTGCAACATCTGTCACATCCATTCTGTAAATTCTCAGAACTAGGCGAAATCCAGACATTTTCTCTGTGCTAAGAGCACATCTGCAACCAACATCTGCTAAACATCTAGTGTCTGCACTATATCCCAGAAGTACTGTTGGTGGTGAGGATACGGTGGTTTGGGGGTTGTTTTTTGTTTGTTTTGGGTTGTTTAATAATGGTATAAATATATCATTTCTTTTTGTGCTCACAAACGGCTGACTCATTTTCACTAAAAACAAATGTAAAACACCTTAAGTAGAGACCAGTCGTGGAAGAATTCAGCCTGAAACATAAAAAGCTATAAGGAGCTGAAAAGGGACCCTTTCAAATGGAAATGCTCAGGCAACATTGACCATAGCCTGCAGCGCAGGGGTTGCTCGGCGCTCCATCTACAATACACACAAGATGACCGCCATCCCGCCATACAGTTGGAGTGAATTGACTCAGTTTCGGCAATTCCTGGGATAAATTTGATTCACTAGATCTGGTGACCTCAGTGACCTTAATTTCTCCCAAGTGGAGGCTTCCTAGTGGAACTGTTTGAATAAGGAAAAAGATTTACATATCATCTCAGACAAACAGCTCCAACTCCATTTGCTGTTGTTCACGAGGTCAGGCCACTATTCAGGTGACTTCTTGGGACTCTCCCAATTACTTTCCAATCTCATGAATATCATGAATTTGTCCTGGAAATACATTATTGGCAGGGCCATTCTTAGGATTTATGGGCCCCTACGCAGTATTATTAAACTGGTGCCCCTATGCCTGAGGGTAACCCAGGCTCAAAACCCCAGAAGGGGGCAGGAGGGATGAGGCAGCAAAGGATACCGAGCCGCCCAGCCTGCCTTATTGGGGCGGAGAGTCACATTTTCCAGCAGAGACGCCAGTACCCTCTCCCTCATGCAGAATGTGCAGCACCGACGCATACCGCTCTGTGAATACGGTCCCTGCCTAAGGAGACTGCAGTGAGCACTGGGTGTGCGGGAGCTGACCTGCTCTTACCTGCGGTCATGGGTGGTGGGTGAAGCTGCCGCTTGGGGAGGCTAGCTCCCCAGCCCACCTCTTCTGCCTGTGGCCCCGCCCATACTCCACCCCTGCTCTGCCCAAGGTCCCACCCACGCTCTGTCCAGGCCCCGCCCTCTCCCC
Organism: Chelonia mydas; assembly: GCF_015237465.2. Taxonomy (NCBI): domain Eukaryota; kingdom Metazoa; phylum Chordata; order Testudines; family Cheloniidae; genus Chelonia; species Chelonia mydas. The sequence continues at coordinate 212,182,959 of NC_057849.1, read as the reverse complement.
ACTGTCTCCCACCTCTCTTCCCTCCCCATCCCTGATCACCCCCTTCCAGCCAAATCCCTGAAAAACCCAAATGAAGCAAATAATATTTGAAAAAAAACACTCTTCTGCAATTTCTTTTTAAAGAAAATGGAGCATGTTTGCCACTGCATGCCAGAAGGTGAAGCCTGGACATGCAGAAGGTACCTAATTAAAAGCACTAAATTTGGGAGTAAAAAATGTCAGTCCTGGGTTTTTTGATATACCCTGAAGTTTGTCAGAGATTTATCTGCAAAAACTGTGTAGTAATACACTGAATACAACATTAAATATTATGGAATACGTGACGCAGCTCTTCTCTGTTTTACATTTCCTTAATCAGTATTTCTAAAATGATTTTATATTTTAAATGTACTTTTAAGCCTTCATAAAGTAATCATTCCAGATTGCTACATATTTAACTCACTGAAACAAAGACATTGTTTTAAATTAATCAGTCAGAGAGGTTTAGTGTGTTCATAACAAGGTTCATTGCTTTTAGAAAAAGGGAACACTAATGTACTTTGTGTGATCTCCATAACGATAGACATGTTTATGAAATGTCACCAACTTTAAAAAATATGTTTCCAAAGATTTTTGGCATAACAAAGGATTTTATATCTTACTAAGGTACTGATTTTGCTGGAGGGTTCTCTTAAAACTAGTTCAACAAATAGTCCGAAGTAAAAAAAAGGAGACTCGTTTGTCCAGCTATCTGGCAGGAAAGGGGTGTTGTCCCTTTAAGGGCTCTCTTCAACAGGAGGGTGAAGGGAGAAAGGGATGGACAGAAAGGACAGTGTCACAGGGCGGCCCAAGTTTCCTTCTCCTTGTCCCTGCGCCCTGTGCTTGGGCTGGCCAAAGAAAGGGTCTCAGAGGTCTCTTGCAGGTGCTTCACCCTTGTTCTTTTATTTACAGTGGCGGTACAGTCCCACTTCCCCCAACACCTGTCCCCGCTCCGACCCCTCACTGGGTCCTCTGGCCTTTGAGGCTTGTGTCAGCCAGCAGAGTCAGAGCCTCAACCCTCCTATCTTGCTCCCTGGCTATCCCCCTCCCTGAGCTTTTCCCTGGGTTTATACGCCTGCCCAGTCATCAACCCAGCTGGTTCCACTCGGCTCAGCAGATCACCCTGAGCCTGCCCTCATTAGGGCCTGCAGCTGGGCTCCCTGCTAAGGGTCTTGGCCCACACACCCGGCCACCCTACAGGAAACAGGGAGAAGCCGGGTCTTTAGCAGAGCACCCAAAAGTTTTATACCTCTGCCCTGTGACAGACAGAATTACTTCTCTTGTCTTGCTTACAATACTCCTGCTAATACAGCCCAGAATGATGTTTGCTTTTTATGCAATAGCATTACACTGTTGACTCCTATTTAGCTTGTGATCCACTATGACCTCGGGATCCCTTTCCGCAGTACTCCTTCCTCGGCAGTCATTTCCCATTTTGTATGTATGCAACTGATTGTTCCTTCCTAAGCGGAGTGCTTTGCATTTGTCCTGATTGAATTTCATCCTATTTACTTTGTTACCAGATTTGCCTGTTATTTTGGGGTATGCTCATTTATTAGGTTACTCTTCTTGGAGGGACAGGGGGCTGTTTCTATAATTCTATTAATGTCCTGTTTGTGTCACTTGTGTTTTTATATGGAGCTCTACCTTTCCCTTCTGCAAGTCCCCTCCCAATGGAGCTATCCCGCAGGACCTAGGTTCCCCAGGGCTGGGTTCCTCCAGCCCCAGAACCGAATGAACACACACCCACACATATTAACAGAGTAAGTCTGAGCGGACTGGGTCAATCAGCACTTTCAAGCTGTCACCCTTATATGTCCCTGGACTCAATGGGACCACCAGGTCACTGTGCTCTGGAACTACCCTCCGGCCCTCAAGAGAAACTTGATCCAGGACATGCAAGTCCTCCCCCCACTTCCAAGTACAAATAATTACATGCCACGGATGGGGCCAAGCTGATTGCCTCCCAGTGGGCTCTGATCAATTCCGAGGCTACTGATAACTTCATAGATGCTCAAGTTGCTCAAGTGCTACAAATCCCTCTCTGTTTAAAGCTTACAGCATTTCTTGTAGAAATGATATACGGGTCCCTCCTGTCTTCAGGGCCAGTGATACAGGAACAGTACTGCTAGAGACCATAATTCAGGGCCATTGGGAAGTGCTACAGTTCAATGTGATCTATTCTCCACTCCTCCCCCTAATTCTCTGCATCACCTGACTGGAGCAGCATAAGCCTTGCATCTCCTGGTGAGAAAAGAGGATCAGCTTCCTCTCTGAATACTGCCAAAGGGTCTGACTGCATGCAGCTAGCCCCAGCCTTCTGGTCTGGGTCTCCTGCAGCCAATTTGAAGCATCTGTGTGGGAGCTCCAGTTCATGGTGGCTAGACTGAAGTGGTCCAAGCCTCAGTCCCCATATCCCTGAAAAGGACTGGGATTGTGCAGAGATTTTTAAAAGAAGAATACAGACATGCTACCTCTGCGCTGGGACTATGACTGCCTCATAGACCTGCAGCCCACGGCAAATGTCCCTTATGGACAGATCTATGTGTTGTCTGAGCCAGAATTAGCAGCCCTTCATGTGTAAATCCAGGAGAACCTGGCCAATGGCTTCATCTGGTGCTCCACCTCCCGAGAAGGGGGGCCAGAACTTTGTGTTAAGAAAAAGGACCGAAAGTGACATCTTTGCATAGTCTATCAGGCCCTAAACTGGGTGACAGTCTGAAACCTGTATCTCCTGCCCTTAATCTCAGAAAGTACAGTGTGCAGATAGTATGCAGTGTGCCTGAATTTTCACCAGACTGGACCTCTGTGGCACATAGAAACTAGTTTGCATCAGGGCAGGAGACGAATGGAAGACTGCCTTTTGATCCCGTTATGGGCACTTTGAATATTTAGTAATGCCATTTGGGCTGACCAGCACTCCCGCGACCTTTCAATACTTCATGAATGACATATTTAGAGACGTCTTAGACCAGTGGGTAGTCATCTATCTCAATGACAACTTTGTGTTTTCACATAATCCTGAGCAGCATTGTTACCATGTTTGTTCCATCCTGGAAAGACTACAGAAGTATGGCCTCTGAGAAGGTGTCCAGATGGACCCCCAGAAGGTAGAGGTCATCCACAGCTAGGCCATGCCCAGGTCCCACAGGGAGTGACAGCACTTCCTGGGCTTTATGAATTTTTACGAATGGCTCATTCCAGGCTTCTCAGGACAAATAGACCCCCGGACGAACATCCTCCTCCAGGCAGATAAATTTGTTTGATTACCAAAAGCTTACCATGCTTTTGAACAGCTCAAGACTGCTTTCACCACCGCTCCCATTCTAGCATGGACCCAGGCCAGGCATTCATAGTAGAAGCCGATGCCTCTAATGTAGCTATTGGGGCCATAGTCTCTCAGAGCCATGGTGCACAGCAAGTATTGCATCCGTTTGTCTACTACTCCTGAAAACTCATCCCTGCTGAGTAGAATTATGATCTATAAGGAACTACTCACAATTAAATTGGCCTTCAAAGAGTGAGAAAATTACCTCAAGGGAGCCCAACACACAGTGCAAGTCTTTTCTGACTGTAAGAACCTTGAATATCTGCATAAGGCTCGAGCCTTGAACTAAAGACAGCTCAGGTGCGCATTATTCTTCTCTTGGTTTGATTTCATCATCACCTATCACCGGGAACCAAGAATGGGAAAGCCAATGCCTTATCCTGAAAGGGAGAGTGCTACCAAGAGGGTGAGGAGCCTAACAAAGAACCACCCTGTCTCTTAAAACCTCACAACTTCCTTAGTGCCACAATACACTAAGACCTGCTTGATCTAATCTGATCTGCTTCATGGGGAAGTCCATTATTGCAGGAGGTGACAGAACCAAAATGCAATGTTCCACACATGATGGGATCACTTATCTCGATGGGTGCATATTCATTCCACCAGGATGCCCCTGGCTAGAAGTGCTCCATCTCTGCTCTGACATTTCATTGGCAGGCCACTTTGGCTACCTTAAGACTTTCCACACAGCTTTCCATTTCTTCTGGTGGCCCCACATGTGAGCTGAGATCTGTGATGACATTGATTTTTGTGACCTGTGTGTGCACTCCCAGCTCAGTCAAAGAGGAGGTGCTGGGAGACCAGAAAGCAAAAGAACTCAGCTGGTGCACAGCCCCTAGAAGGAGGGCCATGAAACCCTGATCTAAAGGGGTGAAATTACAGGCTGGAGAGGATTTGAACCACACAGCCCCAGAAGGCAGACTGTGGAAACTCTGACCCGAGGGGCTCAGAGACCCTAAGAGAGGAGGACTATTGCTTTGAAGACTTCTTGCTGTGAGTGGATTATTTTGGGGAATCACAAATGAAAACTGAAGGGCCACTCGAGACCACAAAAGGGTGCCCTGGGACAGCACCTGTCTGTAATCCAAATTTGAGATGGGATATATATTCTATATTTTGAAAATTTGCAGGATGGAAAAGCTGTTCCCCACCCACCAGCTCTACTATTTAGATTTGCTTGTTTCCTGTGTCCCTGTAACAGGGTCACTGCCTCTGAGCACCCATCATGGCTTGGGATGGTTCTGCAGGTGCCTCTGCCTCAGTTTCTCCTCATCAGGTTTTTCCGTCTCTCCCAAGAATTCACGTTGCTCAGCCCTCTGGCCAGGTCACTCTCAGAGTTCAGCCCCATTCAGGATACCCCAAAGTTCAAAATAAACACCACCTTCAGCAATAGTCTCAAGTTTTTCTCACTTTCATGGGAGCACGGACTCTCTGGGCTTTTCCCCACTGGGAGTCCAAGTACAACACAAACAGAAACAGTCTCCTGCACTCTCCTGGGCTTCACACTCTACTTAAACAAACATTTTCTTACTCCTTACCACAGCCTGACTCCCAGGGCTTCTCCTGGAGCCTGGCCTCTTCTCTGCCTTGGCAGGTCACTCCCAGCGTGACCTAGCAGGAGTCCTTTTCAGGGCCTCCTGCAGGAACCTTTTTGCTTTCTGCAGTTCCTGCAGCCGTTTACCACTGCCATTCCCCCTTCCTGCCCATGCTGCTGGGCTAAATGAGGCCAGATTGTGTCATGTGACCCTCTGTCATTGTCCCCACCTGGAGAGTGTCACAGGTGGGCTGGGCCCATTTCCCCTTTAAGGGGCTAGTCATTCTGCGACAATCCCATTTTCTTGTCACCTGTTGTTTTCATGGAGAAGAGGTGGGAAATATGACCTGCAGATTCATCCCTGGAACTTCACTGATTATAGACATTTGTCTCCTGTCTACAATTCATAGACTCAGAGATTATAAGGCCAGAAAGGACCATTGTGATCATCGAGCCTGACCAACCTAACACAGGCCACTGGAATTCCCTGAATGAATTCCTGTCTGAATAGAGCCTAACTTTTAGAAAAACATCCAATCATGGTTTAAAAATTACTTATGATGGAGAATTCACACTGAACTTTGTAGGTCGTTCCAATGGTTAATTGTCCTCATTATTGAAAAATAGTGCCTTATTTCTAGCCTGAATTTATCTACCTTCAACTTCCGGCCACTGGATCTTGTTATACCTTTGTCTGCAAGATTTAAGAGCCCCTTATCATAGAACCATAGGGAGACTTTAGGAGGTCAACTAGTCCAACCCCCTGCTCAAAGAAGGACCAACCCCAACTAAATCATCAGAGCCAGGGCTTTGTTAAGCCGGGCCTTACAAATCTCTAAGGATGGAGATTTCACCACCTCCCTAGGTAACCCATTCCAGTGCTTCACCACCCTCCTAGTGAACTAGTGTTTCCTAATATCCAACCTAGACCTCCCCCACTGCAACTTGAGACCATTGCTCCTTGTTCTGTCATCTGCCACCGCTGAGAACAGCCTAGCTCCATCCTCTTTGGAACCCCCCTTCAGGTAGTGGAAGGCTTCTATCAAATCCCCCCTCACTCTTCTCTTCTGCAGAGTAAACAAGCCCAGTTCCCTCAGCCTCTCCTCGTATGTCATGTGCCCCAGCCCCCTGATCATTTTCGTTGCCCTCCGCTGGACTCCCTCCAGTTTGTCCACATCCTTTCTGTAGTGGGGGTCCCAAAACTGGATGCAATACCTGAGATGTGGCCTCACCAGTGCCGAACAGAGGGGAATAATCACTTCCCTCGATCTGCTGGCAATGTAGGTTCTTTGATATTTCTTCTTAAATATTGGGCACCAGAATTAGACACAGTTTCTCCAGTAGTGGTAGAATCAGTGCAAACGACAGAAGTAATTTAACCTCCCTGCTCCTGCTCATTATTTCCCTCTTTATAGATCTGAGCAATAATTCTTTTAGCCCGAGCATCACACTGGGAGGTCATGTTCAGCTGATTATCCACCATGAGCCCCACGTCTTTCTAGGGTTGCCAAATGTCTTATCACACAAACCCAAACACCCCTGCCCCTTCCCTGAGGCCCTGCCCCTGCCTTGCCCCTTCTCTAAGGCCCCAACCCTGCTCAATCCATTGCCCCTCCCTTTGTCACTCGCTTTCCCTCACCCTTGCTCACTTTCACCAGGCTAGGGAAGGCGGCTGGGGTATGGGAGCGGATGCAGGCTATGGGCTGGGGAGTGGGGCCGAGGAGTTTTGAGTGTGGGAGGGGCTCTGGGCTGAGTCTGGAGCAGGAGGGAGTGAGGCATGTGGGCGCTGGGAGAGAGATTGGATGCAGGAGGGGGCTCAGGGCTGGGAGTGGGGGTTGGGGTACAGGAGGGGGTGTGGGTCTGGGAAGGAATTTGGGTGAGGGAAGGAGCTCAGGGCTGGGGCAGGGGTTTGCGGTGCATGAGGGGGCGAGGGGTGCAGGTTCCGCTAGGGAGTTTGGGTGAAGGAGGGGGCTTAAGGCTGGGGCAAGGGGTTGGGGTGCAGGAGGCGGTGAGGGGTGCAGGCTCTAGCTGGGCAGCGCTTACATCAGGTGGCTCCCGGAAGTGGCTCACATGTCTGGCTCCTAGGCTCAGGGATGGCCAGGTGGTTCTGCGCGCTATCCCTGCCTGTAGGCGCTGCCCCCACCACTCCCACTGGCCGCAGCTCCAATGGAAGCTGTGGAGTTGGTGCCCTGGGCTGGGGCAGCGTGCAGAACCCCCTGGCCGTGCCCCTGTCGACGAGACTGCCTGCCCCGCTGCATTGCTGGACTTTTAGCCACCTAAAATCTCCTGGGTTGGCTTCAGTAGCCTCCAGGAAATCGAGCCCGCTTCTGGGAGACTCCTGGCCAATCCAGAAGGCTTGGCAACCCTAAGTCTTTCTCAGGGTCACTGCTTCCCAGCAAAGGTCCCCCATCCTATAAGCATGGTCTACATTCTTTGTTCCTAGATATATAACTTCACATTTAGCCATATTAAAACAATATTATATGCTTTACCAGTTTACCAAGTGATCCAGAGCATTCTGTATCAATTACCTGTCCTTTTCATTGTTTACTACTCCCCCAGTCTTTTGTCATCTTCAAACCTTATCAGAGATGACTTAATTTTTTCCCAGGTCTTTGATAAAAAAGGTTAACTAACATAAGGCCAAGAACTGATCCCTGTGGGGCCCCACTGGAAACACACCCACTCAATGATAAATCCCAGTATACAGTTACATTTTGAGACCTGTGTTGACCTGTAACACTGACCTAATCTGAGTGTGCAAGATTCGATTATATATCACGTGTTAAAGCATATTCAAATGCTTGAAGATCGAAAATAGAAGCTATTGGAGCTGTAATGCAAGACTTGCTAGTAGGTTGACATAAGAATCTGTGTAACAACTAAGGAGGGCTTAACAATAAGCTGAGGCCTAGTGGGTCTCTTAGTAGTCATGACAGCCTATGTAGGAAAGGGGTTAGCATGACAGCGTACCCTAACGTTATAAGATTTAACAATAGTGCACAATACGTAGCTTGGGATACACAAGGACACCACAGAAGCTGGAAGTAATGGATTTCTAGGGGATTTATGGGGATCTGTAACATGGAGAAACCACATTTATGTATTGCAACCACTGAAAAAAGAATGACCCCAAAAGAGCTAATGCTAGCAACCAGAATCTAAATTGTGGGCACCGGAATGACAAATATGGACAGAGGGCAGAGACCTAAATCAAAGATGTGTGGGGGATGTGAGGAAAATGGTATAAAAAGCTGTTTGCAGATAAAGATATTATCTCACCTATCTCATCCCTTTTATAAACAGATGGTCAGACCAACCCTTACTTGAGACATCGGGATGACAGTATGGTGGAAACAGATTGTCACTGCCAACTTTGGGTGCTCTCCACTTACTGTTCTCTTCATCTTTATCTCTAATGGTCTCCATAAGATTTCAAGAATGTGAGCTGTGGGGCTGTTGTGTTATATGTATTTGTTTTCATATAATTATGCTTGGATTTATTTGGATTTTAAATAAATGTAAATAAAATCTTCCTATTTCTATTTGTCTGATTCACCAATCTCACTTGATAATAATCTTAGGTAGGTCCCTGAGTAAGGAACCTGTTATTAGTGACCTGTGCAATGTGCACCTTAAACTTATCAATGGCTTCACTTTGTCAGGTAGCCAGTTTTTAATCCATAACCATGGTGATGCTATTTATCAACAAAACTTGTAATGTCACCAAAAAGAGATATCAAGTTAATTTGACAGGATCCATTTTCCATAAACCCACGTTGATTCATATTAATTATATTACGCTCATTTAATTGTGTCTTAAATGAGTTCCATATTAGAAGTTCTATTATTTTGCCTGGAATCGATGTAAGTCTCACAGGCCTACAATTGCCTAGGTCATGCTGTTCAGCCTTTTTAAATATTGGCAAAACATTAGCTTTATTCTCGTCTTTTGAAGCTTTCTCAGTGTTCCAAGAGTTCCTGAAAACCGATATTTATGATTCAGGCAGCTTCTTGGCCACTTCTTCTAAAACTCTTGGTTGAAATTTATCCAGACCTGCTGATTCTAAAATGTCTCATGGTAGCTGCTGTTTAAAATTCTCCTGAGTTGTTTCTTCATCATCATCCTTATCTTCATGTGATATGACTACATCATCTGACTTTGTCCCAAATATGGAATAAAAATATATAGTGAAGACTTCTGGTTTTTTTTCTGCATTGCTACTTATAATTCTACCATTTCCGTCTCGTAAATAGACTGATACCATTTTAATATTCTTTTTGTTGCTAGTATACTTTACAAATTGCTTCCAATTGTCTTTAATTCTGCGGGCTATAGATTTCTCCTTGTATGCCTTTGCTTCCCTTATCAATTTTCTACAGTTCATGACTGCTCATATATACTCATTCTTATCATATGTATATAATTTTAATAACAGCTTTCAATTCCCCTCTAAGGGTATGTATACACTTTGAAATTAGGTAGATTTTATAGAAGTCGGGTTTTAGACAGGTTGGTTTATTTTTAACTAGTGCAGCCTTCTTCTTCTTTCAACCTCCTGGTAATAAAGCAGGAGGTATATTAATTATTATTAATAATCAAATAGTTATTTCATGTATATTATTGTAGCACCCAAAGGCCCATTCGTGTCACAGATATAGACACACTCCAAGATCCAGAAAGCTGTCAGTTTAAAACACTCAAGAACAGATGCAGGATTAGATATGGGAGAAATAACAAACAAGCAAATTCACATGGTGATGATTGGTGAGTAGTATAAGGGCCCTACCCCCAATGAAATGTTAGCCCCGCCCCTTGACCCCTTAAATCCCGCCCACCTGTCACAGGAAGTCCCGCCTCTAGGGTATTACTTCTGGGGTCAAGCTGGACACATGACCGGAAGCAAGGTGTGTCATGTGACCCCTCTAAGAACTCCTGCCATTGCCCTCTACCAATCAAGAGGGTTTTCAACCACTGGGGACCACCCCTGAGAGGAGATTTGACCAATCGCGGGGAGTTCCAAGGTGGGGTGACCCATCTGGAAGTGGTTCATGTGACCCCTTTAAGAATTCCTTCCACTGCCCTCTGCCAATCAGAGTGCATCACCACCACCCCATAAGTCCCAGCGCCTGGCAGAAGAGGCCATCCCTTATCAAGAATGCTTGTTTTAGAAATCATGGAAATGGGATTTCTGAGAGGAAACATTGACTCCTTCACCACCCCCATGAGAACTTCAGATTTTGTTTTAGCCCCGAGCACTTTTGGACTTACGTGGAGAAAGCGCTACATCAGCGACAGTTCCGATGAGGGCCCTTTGACTCAACTGTTGATGGATATGCTGGAACGCAACCCCAAAACCCAACCCCTAAACCCCACGGCTCGTGAGGAAGACCGACGAGCATGACGGCGTCTCATTGTCCACCCCTATGGAGGAAGGCGACCCCGGCTTGGGGGCATCACTGGTGGACAAGGTGAATGGAAAAGATGTCACTCAGGTAAATGAACAATTAAGAAGTAATGTTAGAGGATTAGTGTGCGTAATGGGGTTAGGAACCACGGTTACGTAAATCTAAAACAAACAGTGGGAATTTACACTGTTTGTTTTCTGAAAATCTCTTGACAGCTCGACTATGCCTTTCTAGAGGCCTTTGCGAACTTAAACATCGGGAGCCCTGTGGCGATAAATTTATCCTGTGTCAGCTGTTTTTGCTCCTGCCTGAGACAGGGATCTGGACAATCCCAAAAAGAACAAAATGGAGGAATGAACCAGCTCAGACTCCCTAATGGTAGAGGTCATGCCATCCATTTTTGCAGGCGGCTGTGAAAGGTCATGTTAAACCAAGCGATTAATAAAATTTATTTCAATGTGTCAATGTGAATGTGTCCCCGCTCCACACTCATGTTAATAAAAGATGATACAAGTAACAGTCATACCTACACATATGGCTCTGTGAAAGAAAATATATTACACCCCCAAAGGAAGTTGGGAGCTTCAGTGGGGTGAACCCTCTTTTTCAAGTGGCCAAAAAGCATATTAAAAGTTTAAATAGAAGACAGGTAACAGCTTGGCTTTCAGACCAGGATGCTTACACTCTACACAAACCGGCTCGAATACGTTTTAAAAGAAACGAGACCATTGTTTCAGATGTGGACGTGCAGTAGCAGGCAGATTTGGCGGACATGCACCGGTTCTCCAAACACAACAGCGGTTTTGTTACTAATAACGAAGTCAAAGCAGGGGTTGTGGAGCGATTTAACAGAACTTAAAAAATGAGGATGTGGAGTTATTTTCCGCCCATAACACCTTTTGCTTTATTGACATGTTACCTGACTTTATAAAGAGTTACAACCAGAGCTTTGACAGAACTGTACATACAAGACCCACTGATGTTAACCCTTCAAATTCTCTGAAGGTATGGAAAATGGTTTATGGAAACGGTTTTAAAATAAAATTGGTTGATGCCCCTTTTAGAAAAGGTGAGCACGTGAGACTGTCTAAAACCCAAGGAGCTTTTGAAAAAGGTTATGAACAGATGTTTACTGATGAGATATTCATAGTGGATGAAGCCTTAACCAGGGGCCAGAGGCTTGTATCCTGATTAAAAGATTACAAGGGTGAGAAAGTTACTGGATCTTTTACCCTGAAGAATTACAACAAGTAAACCCCAAACGAGACAGGATTTACAGGATTAAAAATTTTCTTGCGGAGAAAGGAAAAGGGAGAAAAAAGCAGCTACTGGTGAAATGGTTGGGATGTCCTGGTAAGTTTAACATCTGGGTGGAAGCGTCTCAAATCTGTGACGTTTAGACATGAACAAAAAAGATTCCTCCTGCAAAGACAGAGAGGGAGAGAAGTGAGCGATGGTGGGTTTTACATCACTTTGCCCAGCAATGCAGCTCTGCAACTTTTCCCCAAAACACCAGCTCAGACTTTACAATACAGCTAATTAAGCCCTTTGATCTCCCGGGTGCTGGGAGGTGTGGTTAGTGGAAATACAATACCCGCACAGCTGGAACACGATCAGTGAAGACACCCCTTTCAAAATCACCTTTGGAGATATGATGTTGAGTTTCATCCTGTCACGAGGTTATTACTCGTCCATACCCAAATTACTGCATCGTGTGAACAATACCGTGGCTTGTCACCCAGGATCGCCTGAGGTGGTCATGAACTATGACCCTGTGAGTAGAAAAGTTAGACTTAAATCCATCGATTTTACTGATATGTTTTCTACCGGCGATAAACCTCATTACGTCCCTGTCAGTAAACACCACAATGACACCATCACCATTGAAATAAAGACAGATCAGGAGAAACACGTCTCGTTTCGCTTCGGCAAGGTGATCATCAAGCTGCACCTGCATCCCTGGAGATTTCTAAAAAGCAAAACACTATTATGGCAATCCTAAAAATTATGGCGACCCCACCAACTACACAAACTATTCCAGAGCTCAGGCTGGATACGCCCTACCTGGATATCATGGGGCCCCCGTGATGTACAGGGCTGGCATGGGCGGAATATTCCATAACCTCTTTCGAAAAGCCTTACCGCTTTTGAGGAGGGGGCTAGAGATTATTAAACCCTATGTAAAAACCGCCACTCAAAACATAGCTAGAGACGTGGTTGGCCATGTCTTCTGCGCTGTTCTGGAAAAGGTGGGGAATCCAGCTTCAGAGGAGGGATCGCGGCTGATCTACATTAAAAGGGGGAAGAGAAAGAGAAATGTGTCATACCCACGACGCATAGGTCCCCCAAAACCCTTTAAAAGAAGGGCTTTGACGCGCAGGGCCAGCCATAAGAGAAAGTCCAAGAGGAAGCCTGGTAAAGAGGAGACGCTCTCCGCCTGGTAAAAGAGAGATATTTTAATCAACATGGCTTTTGTTCACTGCAGGTCTAAAGAGTGCACCAACTCTGAACTAGACTTGTTTCAAATAGCCCCTACACAGACCATCATTGAGAAAAGCATCTACATCGAGATGCCGCCTCTATCGGCCGTTACGGACAGTGGCGTAGCTAGGGGGAGAGCGGGACAGCAGCTGCTCCCCCACTGCGCACAAGTGGCGCCTTGTGAATGTCTTGGCGCCTTTTCAGTTTTCCCCTGTTGAGGGAACAGGGGGAGCGATCCCTCTTACTCACCCGGCGGCGCTCCGGGTCTCCGGCGGCAACTTGGCGGCAGGACCTTCACTCGCTCTGGGTCTTCAGCAGCACCTCAGTGCCGCCGAAGACACCCGGATCGAGTGAGGGCCTGCCCCCGGAGCGCCGCTGGGTGAGTAAACGCTCTGTAGCAGGTGGCCCCTTTTTTTTGGATCGCTCCCCCTGTTCCCTCCACCTGGCTACGCGGCTGGATATGGAGTCTGCCCCCATTGACTTTTTATAGCAGGGAATGGCATTGATTTAAACAACTTGCTGCTGTACCTGTGTTGCAAGATTGTAGAAGGAGATGGAACTGGACTTGCCAGGGGACGCCGAGGTGGGGCCTGGTGAATTACCCAGTGGCCTCTATTTTTAGCCAGTTGGACGTTCCGCTGCGAGACCCCCTAGTAAGCCAAAGCAACAACTGTCACCCTGTAACGATGCGGCCTCTGGCGGGACACAACTGAGAGTATCAATTCAGGACAAATTGCTTGGAGCAGGGCAGTTACAGCCCAAGGCTGGGTGTCCTTTATTATCAAGGCACACCAAACCAGCCAAACAGAGAGGACTTCGGTCTCACCCCACTGGCTAACCACAAGTCACACAAGCAATTCCCTTAGACACTCCAGTTTCCCAGTATCGCCACCAGTGCCACTCTTTATGGGGACGAATGGTTGTGAAAACCAATACCCCAGTAAAAGAAAAAAGATTCTCCCGATCCCAAAGGACCAAGACCCAGACCCAGGTCAATATAAAAGTGGATCTGATCCACAAAGTATGCTGTTGCCAATCCTTTAGAATCTAAAATCTAAAGGTTTATTCATAAAAAGAAAGAAATATAGATGAGAGCTAAAACTGGTTAAAGGAATCAATTACATACAGTAATGGCAAAGTTCTTGGTTCAGGCTTGTAGCAGTGATGGAATTAACTGCAGGCTCAAATCAAGTCTCTGGAGTACATCCACAGCTTGGATGGGTCATTCAGTCCTTTGTTCAGAGCTTCAGTGTAGCAAAGTTCCTCCAGAGGTTAGAAGCAGGATTGAAGACGAGATGGAGGAGATGCAGCAGCCTTTTATAGTCTCTTGCCATTTGCCCTCTGCTTCCTTTGTTCCAAAAACAAGCTATCCAGCACATGGCATGGAAAAAACCTTAGAGTTCTGTCCATAGGCATGTCCCTGCATGCCTTGCTGAGTCACAAGGTGTATCTGCCTTCTCTCAATGGGTCACTTCTATAGCTGATGGTCCTTAATGGGCCATCAAGCAGGCTAGCCAGTGCTGAGGCCAACTTGTCTGGGGTGTCACCCAGAAGCATAGCACAAGTTTGAAATACAGACCGTCTAGAGCCAATACTTATAACTTTAAATACAAAAATGATACATGCATACAGATAGCATAATCATAACCAGCAAACCATAACCTTGTCTTAGACACCTCATTTGACCCCCTTTATACAAGATTTGGTGCCACTACAGGACCTTGATTGCAACAATGATCTATACGGTCCCAGTTTGTGTCAATAACGTCACATACCCTTACAGGGCCTTTATAGAATCGGTGCTCAATTACAGTTACGACACCCTCCCCACACAATTTTCTGTCTGTCTGTTTTACAAAGACACTCCAGGGCAAACGAAGAAAGGGAGTTGGATGGCGGGACTCTAGGGTTTGAGAGGCGTGGAAAGCTGAGGCCCAGAGCAGGACGGTAGAGCTATTGGGTCATTTACACAGCGACCTGTTTTTTCAAGAAAAACTTTTGTTGAACAGAGTGTATGTAAAAATGAAATTGACGCGGAGCAAAAACTCCTTCTGTTTAATGGGTGATGTGGCCGAAGGCTTTAAACTGCCCATTGTATCAGCGTCCCTTTTTGTGAAGAAATACGGGTGGCCCCGGGCATCCGTCTGGGGCATACGGAGGCCCTGCTTACCACTAATGCTAAATACCCCATGAACCATGTGGGAATGAAAGTGTTTAGCATCCCCGCGGGCAGCAGGGTGAGTAACAAGGAGAATCTGTTCTTGGGACAGTTACCCAAAATGCTTGTTCTAGGGTTTTTGGATAATGATGCCTTTAGCGGAAGTTACACTAAAAACCCCTTTCATTTTAAACGTTACGATATTAATTTTGTGGCCTCGTATGTGGATGGTGAACAGATACGAGCCAAGCCTCTGCAACCAGACTTCGAGGCCAGAGGCTGCGTGAGAGTATACACGAATCTGGTACAGACGGCTGGTAAACACATGAAAGATTATTTTCTGTTAATCGACCGTGAGGAGTTTGCACAGGGTGACACCTTGTTTGCCTTTGACCTGTCTCCAGACCAGGAATGCGCCGATCACTATTCCCTGATTAAAACCGGGAACCTGAGAGCAGAAATACATTTTGGGACGGCTTTGACAGTCACCGTCAATATGATCGTGTATGGGGTTTTTGATAACGTCATAGAGATAAATCAGAGGAGAAACGTTCTGTTTGACTACAGGTGAATATCGACACCATGCAGCTCTCACGTGTCTTATCAATGGACCCTTACACAAAAAAGAATTTCTCAGATGTGTTCCCTTGTGATTGGCTCCCTTGTGGCAAACTGTCTCAGAGACCCCTAGGTTTGGTGGTCAACACGCATCTGCACAACCAACCAGCTAAACACTGGCTCACCTTGTATCTGGCGGAGCACAACCATGGAGAGCTTTTGACTCATACAGGCATCCCCCAAGCTGTGTGTTGTTTCCTAGAAGCATTATGAATCTTTTAAACAAAAATGCCACTGACATTGTGTTTCACAATAGACAATTACAAGACCCCTGCTCCGTCGCCTGTGGCTATCACTGGGTGTTTTTCTTTCATCATTGTAGCAAGGGTTTATCTTTTGACCCGATTTTAAAATTGTATTCTAATGACTTAGTGCAAAACAACCAGATGGTGATGAATTTTGTGAAAAATATAAAATGTAAATGCTCAGGCATGCCTAGCCTCCCTCAAAAAATGTTTCAACAAACCCAGACCTGTGTATCTTGCAAGGATTTTCATAGCCATGTTACCCAATAAAACCCCTCATCTGGGGTGCTTTAAGACAATTGATGTTTGGTGGTTTTTTTTTTTTAAAGAATGACCAATTCAGAAAATTACACGTAAATTTTTTTTTAAAAAATATAGAAATTTTTTATTTAAAGCAAAACTTTACGAGTTTTAAATATATTTTTTTAGAACATGAAAAATATTGCACACTGAGCCATTTGGATCTTTTAGCCAATTTTTGTTTTTTATATCGCAAAAAAGGGGTGACGGTTTCTCGATCCACCCCCGGTGTTGGCAGTCAAGGCCTTTGAGTGTTCCAAAAGATCTCTGTTGGCCAGGTTGCCCATGACGGAAGATGGTACATTCAGTTCCGCCATGGCATTCATAAACATATCCCATTCTTTAGGTACATGTCTGCTGGGAACAGAGTGCATTTGGGTAATGGCCCAAAGTCGAGCATGTTAGAACCATTAACCACAGAGCCTTTGTACACGAAAGCCCCTTTATCATTCCACGAAGAGATATTTTTATCCTGGCCCAGTTTATTTAGCAATACTGACGCATTTTTTCTTATTCACATTATCCAGCACCTTCTGAGCAACAGAGTCTGAGGACGTTGGTGTTTCTGGGGGTTTGGCAGTCACACTCTGTTCCTGTTCAGGTAGAAACAAACTTATTTTCCCTTTGTCCACATCACTCTGCTTCACGTACGTTAGGTACCTTTGAAGGACGGCGCTGTAAAGTTTAGCCTTTTCGTATTCTGCTAAGTCAGTTCTTTGAAGAACAGACTTCATTTCAGCATCCAGGAAGTGAGTTGCGATCGTTCTGATATTTTCCTCCACAGGAAGGCGAGCCCTTAATTGCTCCAGCTGGTGGCTGGGCACCAGGTAAATTTTTTTCCATACTCCATTATCGATTAGTCAAATGCCCCGTTATCAGAGAGGTAGCAAAACTTAGCAGAGGTCCAATAAACCCCCCACACTGCTTCACCAGATGCTTCTTTCTTTTAAGTGAAATCCTTTGATTACACAGAGGTTTTATAAGCGCACTTGATCTTCTGTCAAAGGTACGTTTCCTTTTAAGGTATTGAGTGCTCTTTCTGAGATGGCCGGCACTAAATCGTCAGAGGCGGAACACAATATAGCCCTCATTTGCTGCGGGGACTATTTACTAAGTAATTTTCAAAGGACCAGGTTTCTCTTCACGCAGCTAGATGTTTTCGGTCAGCAACCCTGGCTGTTAAAAAGGGGCCTGCTTATAATTCATCTCTTTTTATACCTGGCTGTTGTTCTTTTCAAAGTATAAACCGCCGGCCAGTCTGGAGGGAAAAGACCGGTTCTTAGTCTCTACGCTTCTGGTGTGGAAGCGTTTAAATCCACCACCAGGTAGCCATAAGGTCTTTTGGTAGCATCCTCAAAAGCTTCCAGAAAGAATTGAGCTTTACCGGGGTACAATTGCCAAGCTAGCATAGCAATTTGTAATTCATCCCTGTGGTTTTTGAACAGAACCATGTACTTTGTGTTTAGGTTAATCGTACGACTCTTTTTTCCCTGACAAAATACATTCTGGACTATATACATAATGCTCAGGTTCCTGTGATGCATGTACTTGGTAAAGACTTTCTCGATTTCATTGCTTTCACAAGCAGAGTTCATCAGATCATCCATGATAATCATATTTACTTTATTGGTAGGAAACAAACGGTCATCCTCAAAAGCATCAGGTAGCCCCTCCACAAAATTGATAAAGGGATATTTACAGACAGTTCTTTATACAGAGGTTGCCAACAACTGTAACATCGCACAATAGTCTGGAGGGAGAAGAGGTACCGTGTTAGGCTTCAAAAACATAAACCTGTACATAGCCATGCAGACAGATGCCAGCATTATGTACCGGAAAGGATCTAGACACAGTTTTATCTTGGTGAATTTACCAGGGCCTCTCTCTACTATATTTCCCATCTCCATCATTTTCATAATCTCTTTTCTGTATAGGATACAGGCCCGTCTCAAAATGTTGAGATCCTGCTGACAGGAATACGTGGGCTCTTTCTGCAAGTCAAATGTCTCATATCTGTGGTCCTGATACCAGTCGAGAAACTCTGCTTTCTCCCTTGGCATTATGCTTTCTACACCATAGTGCTCAACACTGGGCATGGGCCCCACGTAAGTTTGATTTTCTAAAGTGCTAAAAAAATGTGGAAAATACCCTTTGCACCCTTCAAACCCCATCGCCTGCGGGAGCTTGCTAAGCTTCATGGGCAAGAAGTTTAAAGAGTCTATAAAACCAATGCCCAGGGCCTTAACTTCCACACACATTAGTTTACTACCCTGAGTGATGAGTTGTATGCACATCTTTTCCTTCAGTAACTGTCTAACGACGAAGTACACACCATAACTTTTGGAACTGTGTGCTAGGAACGTGTAGTCCCGGAACTCTTTGCCAATAAAGGTCTTAACAAAGATAGAAAGACACTCACAGCCCTTAAATTCCCAGGATTTTTCCAGCTTTAGGGACATAGCAAAAATGTAATTGGGGCATGCAACCCCGTCTCCTGTGTGCATTCAAAATAGTAAAAAATATACTTTTGTGCTTTCTAATGCTGTCCATAAAACAGAGGTGGCTGTGTATATCACCAGCGATCAAACCCTGACACGGCTTACAGAGCCTCTCTTTACACCTGTGCCGCTTGTCCACGTAAGATTGACACTTATCACACAAAGTTTAGGCTGGCATTCGACTTGTTTTTTTGATGCACAGTCAATGTGTCTGTCTAAACACTCCTTCGTCCGACAATACAGTCGACAGCTAGGACACCTCAGCGGCACGCCCATGCTGTCCGAGCATGTTACGCTCAAGCAGAGGCGGCAACGATACCTGCAAGAATGGTCGTGACTGTACACCGTGTGGCAAAACTCACAATAATTATTTGCATCCAACAACTTTTTCACGTCCAGAACCCCATAGTAATGCTCATCGTACAACAGGATCAAAAAAGTCTTGGGGTACACCAGGCCCCCCGGTTTAAAAAAGCCCCATCCCCCTTTTGCCGCATAAAGCACCACGTGTATGTTGACTCCTAAATGCTGTTCAAACGTTGCTACGTCACTGAGCAGAACCTTTTTTTGATCTGACCGCCCCAGTTTATCATGCAACTTTCTCGCCCCCGCTAACAATTCCGCAACCGTAGGTTTACGGTCGGACATGACGGCCAAGAGCCCGCCTGCAAAACACAGGTTGGTAACAGTGTAAGTCAGGTCTACTAAACATTGTCTCTTTTTATGGACAATTTGACTACTGAGGATATAATTTAAAACTCTACGACTGCCCCTGCCCAAGTTTTTTACAACTGTCACAACGAGACGCAACGTCCCATCGACATGCAACTCTCTATTGCTCTGTAGCAGCTTTGAGGTCTGATTGACGAAATCCTCAGCAGACAGCTCATCCCTAGTTCAGACTGAAAACAAAGGGTTCGTTAAATTATGGCTCTAAACATAACTGAACATAATCATCCGGGCCTACCCTACCATTAACGTCATCGAGAACTAACTGTATCCCCCTGTGTATGGCTTCAACAACCTGCTGAGCTGAACTTATTAGCTCAAGATTGACATAACGAAATTCCTCACAATACACTGACCCCCCAAATCTAGGTCATTCACGTTGCTAACTTCTCACTCTCCATATACACCTCTGCATTTTCAGGGTTACTTGGGGGTTCCTCTACGGGACCGTCAGTGGCATCTTATACATCACATGCTATTTGAGAGTCAGATTCCCAGGGGCCTCCATGAGGGTCATCAGGAGTAGACGGGGACCTATCTAGAGAGCCTTCTGGGGAATTTTCTAAATCAGACTCTGTGTGAGACTAACCACCACCCCGCAGGTCAGATTCCATCTCCCCATTTTCAGACAAGCCAGTCTGAGAGCCTCCAGTAGGGGGCATCTCTTTGTTTTGTATTTTTCCTCATTACCTCTTTAGCCTTTTTTAAAATTTTTACAGTGACCCTGGCCTGGAACTTTTTGGCAGCCGTCTGTTTATCCCCCCAGCGCTGTCCCCCGTTTTGTTTAAACCTTAGCTGATGTGTACCCTTGAGGGTGCCCCTTTTACCCAAGCCCCTTTCCGCGAATAGTCAGGCCTGCTCAGAGCCACCCTTTGGAAAAATTGAAGTATTTTTCAAAAAGTCCCCCACAAGAGCTTTTGGATTTTTGATGTAGTTTCCAGCCCTCCCTTCTTTTAGAACCCCCGAGGATAGAGCGTCCATCAGTTTTCTGAATGAAGCATCAAACTTTTCCCAAGTACTAGAAAATGGGGGAGCTGTGATGATCTTATGGTGCTGGGAGAATGGTTTGTCAGTCCTTGTTTTTTTATTCACAACCGCTAGAGCGTGTGCTCCGTGTTTGTGAATGTGGGCACTTTTGTTCACAGTTTTCTGAGGGCTTGGTGTGATGGTGACCACTGAGGAACTGGAGTTGTGTTTGCATGGTTGCAATACCTCAGCATCACAGCTTTCAGTCCTTTTTTTTTTATTCACAACCCCTAGAGCGCGTGCTGAAGGTTTGTGAATGTGGGCGTTTTCACTCTCAGTTTTCTCAGGGCTTGGTGTGGTGGTGGCCACTGAGGAACTGGAGTTGTGTTTGCGTGGTTGGTTTTTACCCAAGTCTTTTGTTTTGTCCTTGGGTTTGAAGTATATGAGGTTTGGATTTCCCTGATGCTTCATCTGCACTCTTGTGCTGTTTTGTGTTGGCGTTGTTAAATGTCTCAAAGCAGATTCCTGGCTCTTTGGCGGTTCTGCTGGAGGTGTCCCTCTAGCTCTGACTACAGCATTGTCAGGAGAGCTGCACATTCCTGATTAGGGGGAAAAAACATTTCACAAAACTTCACTTTACCATCTTTCTCACCCACCCCTATGTATTTACTTAAAATACACAACCTCATAAAACAACCAAACCAATAAGCAAACTACATTTACTGGGCTTCATCCATCCATCAGTCACTGATGCTGGTGAATTTTCCTTTTCAGCTGTCTCTCTCCTTTTTTCTTTTGAGCTTGTTTACCCTCTGGTCTAAGGATCTCTCATGTTTTGACCGTACTGTGGAGCAGACAACATGATTATTATAAAACACATGAAACTGTCTTGTAAACTTCAAAAATAAAATACTCATTAGGGTGTTTTTCTATTTAAAAAGTCACAGCTTTAAAACAAAATAATCCATTTCTGGCTGTACAACAAACACAGGTTTTGAGTTTATTTCTACCACTTTAAAATACATCTCATTTTGGAGAATAAAAACCAAACTGCTTTAAAAACCAATTTTTAAAATCCATTTTAAAACACATTTTGCACGGAAACTCCTGTTAGTTTGAAACACACCATACCATCAGCTTGCAGCCATAAAACCCCAGCAGTTTAAAACCAACAGTTTGCAACAATATACTTTTCAATAAACCCACATGCATTTAAAAGCCAATTGCAGGAAATTACCTTCTACCACAGGATGAAGGGTTGCTGGCACGTGGTTGTTCTGTTTCCCCCATGTGTCTTTGGGCCTTTGGGTTAAAGAACAAGCAAAAATTTTAGTTCATATTATTCCCGAAATGCATCAAACCCCTATACAATCTGTGTAATACCTGAAGTTTTTTAATTTAACAGTATTAAGCACAACTTTCTTTAAAAATGGTTTTTGGCTTTTACCACCTTGGCCTGATGGTGAAATCAGCTTAAAGTTACTAGTTCTATGCTAAACAGATCACACTGCAATTAAGATAGGTACCATTATTTAGTAAGGACAGCATGGCCAAAGAGTGACATAATATATGTAATCCTTCTGCCTATCTGATTTGGCAGCAACAATGGACAGGTTCAGTATCTAGGGGTTCTATTTCAATAACTACGACTGCAAAACCAGCTCGAGCCCCCCCCCCACCAGGGACCTGGGACAATTACATACCACCCACCCGGTGCACCTCTCAGAGGCAATACTTCCCCTCTTGCAAGCACAGAGTCTGAATGCAGCAAAAGCCTTTTAATAAAGGAGGGAAACAATGCATCATTATGTTGGGGAAACACCACAAACAGGATTCATACCACAAACCATGAGCAAAAGACCCACCCCCAAGTACGTTTGGCAGTGTCCTTTTCCCCTCAGGGTATTAAGTCCAGCAACCCAAGTCAGCCCACCCACAGTTTCTGACCTTGGTCAGTGCAGCCTCCAGAGTTCAGAAGTTCATCTGCAGAGTTTACCTCCCAGCCTGGGTGCAAGTGGAGGGAGGTATGGGGGTCATCTTACATACTCCACTGCTCGGGTCGATGGCCGAGTACCACGCCTCTCCATGGGGTTCTGATGCAGTCTTCACCGCCAGCTGCACCTCTCTCTGCTATCCTCTCTGCACGCCTCTCTGCCAGCCATCCTGCTATTCGTGCCTCTTCACTAGACACCCTACTGTCCACTAGCCACTCTCCAACTTGTCTTTAGGCTCACCCCTAACACAGCTCTCAGCAAGTTTAGTTAATAGTAGAAGAGCCTCAGTGCTGGCGCACCACTAGCCCCAAGTAGGTCTAAAGTTTAGACTTAAATATCACTGGTTTCAGCTCTACAGCATGTAACAAAACTCCTAATGAAGTCAAAATTAGCTCTATTATTACACAGAAGAGAAAGAGAATCACAATAGTGTTGGTGCTTTCAAAAGACACCCACACTACCAATTACACCTATCTATCCCCAATCTCTCTCAAGTCATGGGGTTTTGGAACCCATGTCCCTTGCCTAGCAAGTACTGCTTAGTGGAGGGCGAGTCCCTCCATCATAAAATGCCAAGTACAGTTCTACTGTCCCTGATTCACACAACCAGGATAACAACCCTCTATTACTCCTGCCCCAATAACAGAGAGACTGGGGATCCCACAGCAGCCAAAGTGACCATTTGGGCAGGCAGTCCATCGTGCTAGGCAGGGTGGGTGTGCCCATGCAAACGACATCAGCCCCTGAAGTCCTTTTCCACAGCTCACCACCAGATGTTAGGGTAGAGCTCATTCTGACTCTGCTTACATATAATATATATTTTCAGAGTTAAAAACAGGGAACATACCTCCTCTTGCAGTCCAGCAGCAATTCAATTCAAGATAGTTTCTGTTGAAAGAGGACAGTCTCAAAAAAACCTGAAGGTTTTTATACCATCCTAACTCCTTGTTTCAAACAGACTTTAAAAGTCTGCAGTTAGCAGGTTGATTCGATCACCAAACTCTGAATTAATAGATACTTAAGGACTTTAGGCCCCCCCCCCCGCCCCTAACATTCCCTTTTGTGATCTGGCGTGAGGGAATTAAGTTGTCTGCACAACTGGGCTGCTTTTAGGCTATTTTTTTTTCTTTTAGTTAAAATACATTTTTCTGTTTCAATGAAAAAAACAGTAAATCACCATATACAACAATCCTTAATGTTACTGTACCCCATTCCCAAGTGTGGGGCCCCTTAGGGCTTGTTTGTTCGTTTTTTAAACATGTTTCTTTCATGCTTAAAGTTTGGGGGTTGTTTTTGAAATAAAATGGGTGTATCACAACCATAGTAAGCACCCTACAAATACCCAGAGCTTTTAAATGTTTGATTGTCTTTAGAGCACATGCTTGTTCTAAAGGATGCTGGAGGTTTGTGAACCCTTGAAACATTTCAGTTTTGGGTTAGACCCTTGTTTATTTTTGTGAATATATTATTTTAATGACTTCGAGTTGCTAGAAAGAGTGAGCCATAGCAGTTCAACTAATCATAGACTATCAGGGTTGGAAGGGACCTCAGGAAGTCATCTAGTCCAACCCCCTGCTCAAAGCAGGACCAATCCCCAATTTTTGCCCCACATCCCTAAATGGCCGCCTCAAGGATTGAACTTCCAACCTTGGGTTTAGCAGGCCAATGCTCAAACCACTGAGCTATCCCTCCTCCCCAGGTTATATTTAACTCCTGGGTTATATTTAAACTATCCAATAATGTTCTACAAACTTCTGGGGTCATATTTAAACTATCCAATAGAGTTCTATCAACTCCTGGGGATATATTTAAACTGTCCAATAGCATCTGCAAATTTCTGAGGTTTTATTTCATTTCATATTAATCAGAACTCTCCATCCTCACCCACCCACCTCCCTTACTGTGTGTGTACACCCGTCAAATTTAATTACTGATCACTAATATGATTAACCCTGATGGCAACAAGGGTGGGTAATCTCAGTCACCCTGGCTATTCCGTGGGGGGTTGCTTAAAACCATTCAGTTCAGTACGGTGGGTCAGCTCTATTGTATTGAAACACATGTCTGAACCATCCCTGGTTTTTTTAAATTGTAAATATTACCCAAAATTGAGCCAGCTAGTAAGCTTAGGGAGGACTAATGACCCACCAGAGTTTAGCAGAAAGCAGCACGTTTATTATCCTGATAGCTAAGCTCAAAAGAAGGGATGGGGGGTGGGGGGTGTCACACTCACACTCGCATACTCACGCTCCCAGGACAGGCACGGCACTGGAGATGTCAGGATCCTTCTAGGTAAGTGTCCCACAGTGCAGCTATGGATGGTGCGATGAAGGTAAGTCTTCACGATGGAATGCAACACGGCAAACCACTGGCCAGGCGGTCTGGGTGAAGGGCCTTCATGGGAGGTCCAAGCTTGTGAGTGCACTCCTGAGCACATGGGCCCTTCCCCTTTTAAGGATCTGCTCCTCATGGCCTGCGACTAGAGATGACTTGGCCAAGTCTGGTTGGTCACACTCCGCCCAAGCCAGTGTCCATGCAGGGTCCATGCATTGGGTGTGTGAGCGCTGCCTAATTAGAGTCCCAGACACCTTGTCTACCTGGGAGCTCTTCTGATCTTCCAGCTGTTCAACCAGCCCATTCATCCCACAAGCATTCCAGGAGGGACGGGGAGGGGGAAAGCCACTTCACAGGTATTCAAAGAGGGAGAGGAGACAAAGGGGCCGGGGGGAGTGTAACAGACCTTTTGAGTATACAGGTTGTACATAGCATAATCATACAGAGCATACAGATCACTGCTGCGCCTACAACAGTAAACACATTTTTAGGGTCCCCTTCCCACACACAACATTCTACAACATACATTTCAGCTTTTTGCCATAAATGGGTCTCTTTTACACAAAGACACAAGAGCTAGGTTCTCACAAACTATTTTTTTTTATTTAAAAGACATACAGCTCCTTGAAAACAAACCAAGATGCTCCATTAAAACTATTAGCTCACTCAAGGGCCACAGAGACCTTCTAACAGAAACACAGATAGCCACAAAGCCCTTTTCAATAGATTTTTTTTTAAATTTACAGCTACCAAGTTTTATATCACATGTTTGTCCCCTCACCATTCTCTAACTTAATCCTTTTAGATTTCTTAAGCAGGGTTCTGTAACTTTTTGTGCAGACCAGATGGTCAATATAATGCTATATATATAAGGCATCTTCCGGTTTGGTCATTTTCTTTAAAACACTTCAGGGTCTCCACTGAATTGCACAGCATTTATCAAGGTCACCCCTTGCACTAAATATTCTTGAGTTCAGCACAGACATTGCATAGCATCACCTATGGCAATAACAGTGTTTAAGAAGCTTTCCAAACACAGCTCAGCACACAAGCCCCGGAGCTTGCAGTTTATATCCATTGAAGTCCAGGCTACACAGTCATGGTGCCACTGGCCTTGGCACGTCTATGACACAGCCTCTCACAATCTTCGAAAATCTTTCCCTAAGTACAGTGATTAAGGACAGCATAAACTGCAATGTGTACAATAAAAATATGACTTTTTTACGCTCACGACGTGGCACTGGCTCAGTTAGTTCCATGCCAAGACTCCTCTTAAACTCCTCATAGCCGTCATCCTCGGAGTCCTCTTCAACAATTTGTGTCGGTATTGAACAAAAACAAGGCGGGCCCGGTTTGTCTTTGCTGTTTGATGCAACACTGTCCAGGGCCTCCAGGGACTCGAGAAAGGCATCCTCTAGCTGTTGAGAGATTTTCAGAAAAGAAACAAGTGTAAGTTCCCACTCCTTGTTTTTAGATTTACACAACCCCAGTTCCTAACCCCATTACACACACCCACACCCACACACAAATCCTCTAATGTTACTTCTAAATTGTTCATTTATCTGAGCGACATCTTTTCCGTTCACCTTGTCCGCCGGTGACTCCCCCGAGCTGCGTTCTCCTTCCTCCTCCAGGGGGTGGACGACGAGAGGCCAGCACACTTATCGGGGTGTCTCATGAGCAGCTGGGTTTCGGGGTCAGGTTCCGGCATATCCATCAATGGCTGGGCCAAAGGGCTCCCCTTGGCCGCTCCCTCCTCCTCCTCTGAATCCTCGCTGATGTAGCACTTTCTCTGCGGATGGTCAAAGGCCCCCAGGGCTAAAACAAAGTCCAAAGTTTTCATGGGGGTGGTGAAGGAGTCCATGTTTCCTCTCAGCATTTCCACGATTTCTACAACATGCATTCTCAGTAAGAGATGGCCTCTTCTGCCCAGTGCTGGGACTTATGGGGTGGTGGTGCTGCACTCTGATTGGCAGAGGGTGGTGGGAGGAGTTCTTAGAGAGGTCACATGACCCTCTGCTGGGCAGTTCATTCTGCCCCAGAACCTGCCCTATTTTGATCAAATCTGTTCTTATCTTGGTCCTCTGTGGACAAAACCCATCCCAATTGGTAGAGGGTGGTGGGGGGAGTTCTTAGAGGGGTCACACAAACCACTTCCAGATGGGTCACCCTGCCCCAGAGCTCCCCCAATAGGTCAAATATCCTCTCGAGGGTGGTTCCCAGCAGCTGAAACCCATCCTGATTGGTAGAGGGTGGGGGGAGAAGTTGTTAGAGGGGTCACACGACCCACTTCTGGATGGGTCAACCCTCCCTGGAACTCCCCCCGATTGGTGAAATCACCTCTTGGTGCAGTCCTACCAGGGCAAAACCCATCTGGATTGGTAGAGGGCAGTGGGAGGAGTTCTTAGAGGGGTCACATGACACACCTGGCTTCTGTTCATGTGTCCAGCTTGACCCCGGAAGTAATACACCATGGGCGGGACTTTTGGTGATAGGTGGGCGGGGCTTAAGGGGTTAAGGGGCTGGACTAACGTTTGATTGATGGTAGGCCCCTTATGCTACTTTGGTGTCATTTCCTTTTTGTCATTACAGTTTGTTTAAATAGTTGGAGGGCAGAGTGAGGAGGAATGGCATGATTGGGGCAGGGAGTTTAGTAAAAATAAGGAGAGGGAAGGAAGGGGAAAAGGCACAGCCACACCTCCTCATCTGCCAAGCTAGTCACTCACTGTCAAGTGTTTTTCTGGAATCACAACAGAGCAGAGTCTCAAGGAGGGATTCGAAGGAGGATCAGGTGTTGCTTGCAAAGATTTTCTGAGGGAGTTTTCTCCATACAGAAAGGGCAGCATGGGAGAAAATGCAAAGGTAAAAAGTTAAAGACGTTTCCCTTAATCCAAGTATTTGTAACAGTTCTCTTGAGGAAGAGCAGGAGGTAGGTGTGGTGCCAGCCAGTCATTATTCTGTGCTATTCCCTTGCCTTGTGCCTGTTCCTTGAATTGTCTGTGTCCCATGAATCAAGTACACTTGTTTCCAAGGAGCCCTCCTGCTGCTGATAGCACTGATGGGCATGGTGTGAGCAGGACCTCCTGCTACTGCAAGAGAGGGTCATGGCCTACTCAGGAAGCCCTAAGCTCTGCCTCTACCACTAAGAATCATGGTCTAGACAGGAAACCCCAAGACCGGGGTGAAAGTAACATAAAGCCCTTACCGGTACAGGGGCCTGACTCTGGGCCCCTGGAAAGGGCGGGGCCTTGGGCAGAAGGGGCGGGGCTGAGGGGTCAGCCTCCCCCAGCCAGCCCATCCGCGCTCCCTGGCCTGTGCTGCCTGGGGCTCCGTCGGTGATTTAAATTTTAAATTGCTGGCCCCGGGGCAGCTGACCCTTTTGTGCCCCCCTTTGGCAGCCTGGGTTGGGGGGCAATGATGTTAAAGCGCTGCCGTGGCAGCACTTTAACGTCATCTGCGTACAGGCCAATACCAGCAGCCACTTTTTACTGGTATGTTGTACCGGCCCACTTTCACCCCTGCCAAAAGGCCTATTAGTTGAAGAACTGTCAATATTTCAGATGCTGCTGAGTAATTCTTCTCCTATAAAGCTGATCTAAGCGACACAACCTGGTTCTAGTGAGTTGTCCTTGTCTGTAATTGGGCATGTCCTGTACTGGGAATTGGTCTTGTAGTGATCACCTTTGGCACAAGAGATTTCTTTCCTAGTTTATAAAATAACCTGCCTCGAATGTCTCCCAGTTCATGTTTAATATGATATAGAATCTATCAGGGCGAGAAACAGCATGGCTACAGTTTGTGCAGAACTTTTCCTTCCGGCTCCGGAGATTGGGGGTTACCCGATGATCTGAGGCTGTGGTATACCTGACATCAGGAGGGGGCTCATCACTCATATATGGTGATGTTTGTTGCTTTCCAGTTTTATTGGATGTTTTAGCTGCATAAGTCACAGATAAAACCACTGATAATAACTAAAAAGGCAGATGGGTTTGCTATTGGTTCCTTCCCGCAGCTGATGCCAGTCTCTGAATCTATATATTTCCCTTCCACTGCTTTGTTGTCACTTGTCAGACACAGAGGAGCCCTGGCAGGTGCTTAGGTGCAGCCAGTGCAGTGTGAGGAGGGACAGCAAGTCAGGCTGGCAATGAAGGGACATCTCTCCACTCCGGTGCTGTGGCTTCTTCTCCTTTCATTTCAGGACACAGCAGGTAAGTCTCCTCTGTGCTTCACCAGGGGAGCTGGGTTAACTGGAACGAGGGTGGTAACTTTTAGAGTCAGCTTTTTACCATCGGTACCTGGCTTGAACCTTATGACTTTTCCTTTCAGAATTAGACCTTGCCACTGTTATCAAGGCGTTTGTAACCTTGAGATTGGACTATTCAAATGACCCTAATGTGGGGCTGCACCTTAAAACCATTCAGAGAATGAAGCTGATGAAAATGGCAGCGACTCACTTAGCAGGGCATCATGCTGGGAGCATGTTACAGCCATGCTGCAGGATCTGCACGGGCTGCCCAGCTCTGGTGGAGGTTAAGGTGTTGGTTAGAATTTATAAAGTCCTTAATGGCCTGCGACTGGCCTCTCTGAGGGATCACCTCTCTCCCCGTGCCATACGGACACAGCTGTGGTTAGCAGGGACACCTGAGCTGGTTCCCCCTTTTTATAAAGGAGAGGGGTGGCTGGCAGGGTGTTCTCTGTGAGGCCTCCAGGACTCTGAAACTTGTTATTCTGTTTGGGCCAAAATAGCCCAAATTTGTTGACCTTCTGGGCACACTGCAAAAGACACTCGTTTGGGGGTTGGGGGTGGGAAGGACCCAGGCCGTGCGTCACATAATGAGAAAGGGGTGGGAAGGAGTTTCTGGAGGTATGTGGCTAGCTGAGTTCCTGTTGAAATGGTCAGTTCATGCTGCTGGGATTTGAGTGTTATCCATGCCGTCCAGGTGCCAACAGTCTTGGTCCAGAATCCAACAGCTGCAAGGGCCAAGTCCTGGCTCCTCACTGCCCCATTCACTCACTGAAGCCAGTAGAAGTTTTGCAATTTTGAAGTGAGCAGGATTTATCCAAATAAACTCAGAGCTGATTCCTCCCAGAGAAGGGGGGTATGCATGTGTTGGGGTGCAGTGTGCAATGCCCTGTTCCCATGGGGGTATCGGAAGCTCTGCCAGCAGGAAGATTTATCATGCAGGAGCCCTGCCTCCCTCCCCCAGGGTTTCTGCTGGAGCAGAGAAGCTTTGAATCCTAGCTGGAGTCGAGAGAAGCCCGATCAGCACAAGCTGCATGGCAGAGGTGCTGCATCAGGGCCTCTCACGGCCACATTGGTTTCATTCCCTCAAGGCCGCCCCTGCCCAGTTTCAGGGCTGCTCTCATTCCTCCAGCACAGAGGGGGCTGCAGGCTCCTCGCCATGCAGTGTCCCAGCTCCAGGAAGACTTAACAGCAATGGGGGAGGGGGGAGCAGATCATGAGGTACATCAGAATGTGCTGGTGAGTCTTAGGGAGTGAATCTGGCCCAAAGACTCCAAAACTGATCAGCAATAGGATTCAAATTGAATGTGGGACCCAGATATGATTCAAATAATACAGTGATTGGAACCTGCTGGGCTGGTGTTAGCAGCACAAGAATGATCCATGTGTCTGGCAGGGCAGTGAACTGCTCAGCAGTAGCTGGTTCATGGGAACCCGATGTGCTGCTGCGCCAGCCTGAGAAACTGACCCTGACCTTGACAATCAGCAAGGTCAGTCTCAATTATTGTCTTTGAGAAAAACCTGCCCTGATGTATATTTCACAGACAGCTCAGTCACTGTGCGGTGAGTAGGGGGCTGGTACCCAGAAAATCCTGACAAAACCAACCATCTAGCAGGTGACTTGGACTTTATATTTCAGAGTCCCAAGAAGTTCCTATATAATGTGCTGGGATTAGAGCCCATGACACAGCTGTACATGACCGGAAAGCATGGAATTCTGTGGTGACTTCTGCTGATCAGACAGACATTGCAGGGGATGGACAATTATGACCACGTGCGGGATAAATTACTGCACGATTGTGGGATGGTGTCATATAGTGATGCCAAGCACATGTTCAGCTCAATGCATTTTTGTTGGATTGCTGAGGAAATGTGTATCATCCCTTTGATATTTTTTATTTTCTATGGGAAATTTGAGTTTTCTTCACATGAACACAGACACAGTGATGTGTGTGTGTGTGTGTGTGTGTGTGTATGTGTGGGGTGGTATACAATATAGGGGATATCACCATGTAGCTTTCCCTTTCCCTCAGTGCCCGAATCCTCCTCCCTGAGCAGAGGCCAGGTCAGTCTTTGCCAGAAGATTGTGTTTCACAATTATTGACCTCTTTACATTGTGCGGGAAAACAAATTTGTAAAATGATGTGGGGTCCAGGCAAACAAATGAGAAAATATCAGGGGTGGGCCAAAGTGGCAGGTTTCACTCCCAGACCCAGATCTGAACTTCCCCAATGTTCAGAGTGCTGGGTGGGGTCATTATTCCAAGTTGGGCCACAGAGGTGTAGCCAGTATATGATAGGTGCAGTATGTAAATGTGATTGTTATCCTGAAAGGTGCTGATGGCTGCCATCGGGGAATCTTTGATCCTAAGACAATGAATGAAAGCCAATGGCAGGGCGAGAACTCTCTTTTAGGCTCAACAGATGGAGCAATCAAGATCCTTTTTGTAGTAAAAACAGCTGCAGACAGTGGGGGCTACTGCCAAAGGCACTGGGCACATGGGCAGGGCAGAGCTAGCCAGGGGTTTCCACTGTTGCCAAAGCAGGGGCTAGGATACTGGCGTCAGACTGTGTCTGTTGGGGGGAGAA
Organism: Chelonia mydas; assembly: GCF_015237465.2. Taxonomy (NCBI): domain Eukaryota; kingdom Metazoa; phylum Chordata; order Testudines; family Cheloniidae; genus Chelonia; species Chelonia mydas. The sequence continues at coordinate 212,151,516 of NC_057849.1, read as the reverse complement.
GCCAACAGAAGGAGTTGTGACCGGGATCTTGGAAGCAGAAAGGAAAGAAAGCCAGCTGAAGCTTGCTGGAGGGGCAGGCTGTGGGATTTCTGAGCAAGGAAACTGACAGCTGTTGTTAGTTTCTACTGGGTGCAGGGAAATAGAACTTAGCTAGAGCAGTGTTACAGCCTTGGGTCCTGCCACGAGTGAACATCACTGAGTTAAATCCATTGAAAAAAAGCCCCTATTTTTCTTAGTGCAGACCAGGCCCCATGGGTTGCCTGTGGGACTGCACTGAAGTGAGCCGTACCTGAATAAACGCCCCTGTGGATTGCAGCAAAGTGAGCATTTTCTATTTGCTTGGCATTAAAGGAGCAGGATGGTCTGGCCATGTACTGGTGTGAACTGCACTGTTCTCTCAGCTCCACAGGGGCTCCATAAACACGGTGTCCCTGGCTCAGCCATCCACCGCTGCAACCAGCCAGTTCCAGGGCTCACAGTGGAACTCTGCATGTAGCCGTAACTAATTGGCATTGTAACGATCCCCATACTTGCTCCCAGTCTCAGGGACAGTCCTAGCTCTTCACACCCTGTCCTGGGGGCCAGTTCTCCTAGCCAATATCCCAGGACTGTGTGGCAGGCAGTGGCCCATCCTCACATTCCCTGTTAACTGCCTCCCTCCCAGCAGCCAGCTTTGCCTCTCCACAACCCCCACAGATACAAACAACTCTAGAGACAACTAGGGGCAGGGGGTGGAACTCAGAGCTACTGGGAGAAAAGCAGCTTGCAGGGAGTGGGGGCAGAGTCTGCTGCTCATCTGGGGAAGGAGCAGCCTGTACATGCAGGGCGGAGAGGCCAGGTAGAAAGGGGAGAAGAGGAGGGGGAAGAGCCCAGGGGAGGAGGGGGGGAAGAGACCGGTGGAAGAGAGAAATGTGTGGGGCAGGTGGGGAGAGGAAGCTCCGGTAGGGAGCACAAGGCTGTAATGCCAAGCGCCACAGAACAAAAGTTGTGAGGTTAAAAAAAACCATCCAGTCTCATTTTTCCATCCATCTTTGGACTGTAGAACCCCCCTCTACTCCTCTGCCAGCGTGGGGGTGAGAATCGCAGGCTGAAAAGTCACCCTTTAGTGCGCCCGAACTGCACGACTCCCCCGGCTGCTCAGCTGGAGACTGAGCTTACCCTCCCCTCACGCCTGAGATGGAAACTGTCGTCCATTGCCCAGCACTGCCTTCACTCTCCCTCCTGGTTCAGTTCCTCTGACAGACGAAGGGCTGGCTGGGAAATAGCTTGACAGCCACTGAGCTAATTCATGCAGCATGGTTCACACTTGCGCACAGAACTTCTGTTACTGTTCAGGGGCGAGTTACAGACAGAGATACTGGAGACCTTCACTCTGATCTGACATTAACCCTTCACATAAATTATGTCACCATAACACGACAGGTTTGGTTTAGCCTTTTGCAAACAGCAACACTTCCCTGACTTCCTCCACCCCACACTGCCCCTGCAACTTCTCCACCTGAGACCGGGAAGCACTGACCCCATTCTAGAGACCCCTCCCCTCTCCTGCTCTAGTCTCCTTCGCTCCTGGCCCCTCCCCCTCCTGATCCCATCCCCTGCCTACTCCAGACTCCGTTCCCCTCCCCAATACTCCCTCCTGTCCCCCTTCCGCACAACCCCTCCCTTACCTCCTGTCCACTGGCACCAGACCCCCCCACTCCATCCCCAGTCCTCCATCCTCCCCAATACTCCTGCATGTGCCCCTGCTCCAGTCTCCCTCCGCTCCCTCCCATCCTCTGCTCCACACCCCTCCCCTCCTCACCCTCTTGCTGCCCTGCTTCAAACCCCCTCCCTCCTTCCCCCACAAGTTCACCCTTCCCCACCCCTCCCTCCTCTTTCCCCCGTGTAAGACCCCCTCTTCTCCCCAATGCCTCCTTCTGCCCCTTCTCTCCTCTCTCCCCCTTCCCCTCTCTCCCTCCTGTCCCTGATTCCTCATCCCCTCCTCACTTCTCACTCCTGTCCCCCACTCCAGACCCCTTCCTCTCTCCATGCAGACCCCCTTCTCTAAACCCCCTTCTCCTCCCCTCCCTCCTGCCCCCTGCTTAATAACCCCCTCCAGCCCCATGCTCCCTGCTCCCCACTCCAGACCACCCTGTGCTCCATCCTGCCCCAATTTCAGATCCCTGTCCCCTCCCCTCCCTTCTGACTCTCTTTCCTGCCTCCCTGTTAACTCCCAATGCAGACACCCATCCCCTCCCCACTTCTCCCTCCTGCCCCTGCTTTCTAACCTCCTTCCTGCCCCCCACTTCAGTCCCACCTCCTAGCTCCTGCCCCTTCCTAACACCCTTTCCAGAACCTCCTCCCCTCTGTCCCTTCTGCCCCCTGCTCCAGACACTCTCCCTTCCCCTCCCTCTTTTCTCCCCTTCCTCCAGAACCACCCTCCCCACCGCTCCCTCCGGCTGACTCATCGTCTTTACCCCATTCCCTTGCAACCCTTGAATCTGCCTCCTGTCCCCCCAGTGCCCTGCTCCCCTCACTCTCCCCATCCTCCTTTCACAGGGTCTCTGCTGCCCATCACGGTCCCTAGGTCCTCTCCAGCCCCCTCAGCCACACAAAGACAGCCATGTTCCCAGTGGGCTTTAGTGGGAAGTGGCAGCCAGCTTTACTCAGGGCGGCCTCACTCTCACATGCCGACAGACTGTAGGGAGATGGCGGCTGTGATGGTGCCCCCCATAAGGCTTTATGGAAATATACTTATGAATGTATATATGACATAATTAGAATGCGTTTTATGCTACATATGCCATGTAACATATCTCTGTAAAGGTTATGAGCTACTGAATCTATTCATCCTATTTTTATGCATGTATCATTTTTGTATTCGAAGTTATGAATATTGGCTGCATACTTGTTTGATTCTGAGTAGGTTTTAGTGAAGCAGTTGGTCTATTCTCAGTAAGTGCCCAATCAAGAAGCCCTTAAGCCAACAATGAACTTGGAGACATTAATCCACATCTGGGCTTTCCCAGGAATGTGGATTGGCTGGTAAGGAACTCAGTCATGCAGAGACATGTGACTTGCCCAGGTGACTCTGAAACTCCATTTTGTCTTCAGCTGGCTAAAGAGAGAGCCTCTCCACCCCCAAAGGTATCTGAAAGAAACTGGAACAAAGGACAGTCACTACAAGGGGTGTTAGTGATTACAGGACCCAGACTAGAAGGAGACTAGTCTGTAAAAGAGAGCGTCCTGGAACTGATGAGGTTTTTATCTGTATTCAGTTTTATTACGGTATTAGGCTTAGATTTGCATGTTTTATTTTATTTTGCTTGGTAATTCACTTTATTCTGTCTGTTACTACTTAGAACCACTTAAATCCTACTTTCTGTATTTAATAAAATCACATTTTACTTATCAATTAACCCAGAGTATGTATTAATACTGGGTGGGGGGGGGGGCAAACAGCTGTACATATCTCTCTTTCAGTGTTATAGAGGGTGAACAATTTATGAGTTTACCCTGTATTAGCTTTATACAGGGTAAAATGGATTTATTTAGGGTTTGGACCCCATTGGGAGTTGGGCATCTGAGTGTCAAGGACAGGCAAACTTCTGTAAGCTGCTCTTAGTTAAGCTTGCAGTTTAGGGCATGTGGTTCAGACCCTGGGTCTGTGTTGGAGCAGACTGGTGTGTCTGGCTCAGCAAGACAGGGTGCTGAGTCCCAAACTGGCAGGGAAAGCATGGGCAGAAGTAGTCTGGTCACATCAGGTGGCAGCTCCCAGGGGAGTTCTGTGATCCAACCCGTCACAGCAGCATCTTGCTGGCTTCAGCCCCAGTGACAGTGACAGGAGATGGCGCCATTTGGAATAAGGGAAACTCCGGTGAGTTGGCACCTTTCAACGTGTTCTCACGAGACAGGTAAAAACACCCCAAATCGCCAGAGTGGGGATAAAATTGCGAGAGCTGCAGCACTGACAGCTCCGAGTGTGAGGCCCTGAGATGGAATCAGGTGGCGCCATGAGGCAGCTCTGGGCATGTCCCATTCTCCTGGCTCTGGGCGCAGATCCCCTGCTGCTGGGTGCGGACTCTGCTGTGATAACACTGGGGAGGGGGCTCCCTGCTCGCTCTGACCCTGCTCTGTGTCTGTCTTTGAAGGTGCCGACGAGCTGAGGCTGGTGGATGGAGGCAGCCCCTGTGCCGGAAGAGTGGAGGTTAAACACAAGGATCAGTGGGGGACGGTGTGTGATGACGGCTGGGACATGGCAGATGCTGGAGTTGTCTGTAAGCAGTTGGGATGTGGAGTTGCTGTCAGTGCCCCTGACGAAGCTCATTTTGGAGCAGGATCTGGAAAAATTTGGCTGGATGAAGTTGCCTGTCGTGGTACTGAGTCTGCTCTCTGGCACTGTGGGAACAGGGGATGGGGTAAGAATGATTGCGATCATGGAGAGGATGCTGGAGTGACCTGTTCAGGTAAGAATCAGCCAACTCTCTCCTGAAAGGCAAATCCCCTGAGACAAAAGGGCTTGAACTCAGAGAGCGTCGTGTGCCTCTCACCCTAATGAGAAATGAACAAAAGCCGGAGCAAGCCCTGTCATTATTGTTATTACTGAACTGTAATTATTACTGTTCATGTCTCTGGCCACTGAGGATCCCCCTGTGTGACTGTGAAGCATTTTTGTTATGTCATTTCCAGTTGTTTCAATGCCACGTCTTTCCTTTCCCTTTGAATGGCTCCCATTTTGCAGTTTGTTTTCTGAATATGAGTCAGTGACAGGGAGGGACCCATGGCCAGTGGGTCAGGGCTCATTTGGGAGAGATCTGTGACCCAGCCAGGAGCTTCCTGCTCTGCAGGGCTGAAGGTTTCTTTAGGATGCAGTTGTTCATGAGGGCACTAGCAGTGCTGGGTCTGTCTGCCCCACAGGGGCCTGTGGCTGCAGTTGGCAGCTGCCATTTTGGAGGGAAAATATTTGGGAAACTTAGCCATCGTCAGGGAAAAATTTAAAGAAAATCATTGAATTAGCAAACTTGCCTGTTTCCCAATAATGTGTCTGTTTATCTATAACCATTAACGTCTGTTTTTAAAACTTTTATATGATTTTCCATTGGGATTTCCAAAGAGTCCAACAAGAGTTTGGTGCCCAACTGGCATTTACTTTGAATAAGAAGATTGATCCTAAGTGCCTACAGGCCAGATTTTTAAAGATATTTAGGTGTCTAAACCTGCAGATAGGTGCCCAGTGGGATTTTCAAATGTGCCTGGTGCCAAACTCCCAGGAGTTTTGGAAAATCCCACTAGGCACCTTTGTGCATTTCCAGGCAGCTGAATGCCCTTTGAAATCTGATCCTGAGTCATTTTTTGAAAATGGCACATAAACCCCTAAGTCACTAAGGCACTTTTGAAAATGTTACCCTTAGACTCAAATCCAGACCCAGACGTCCAGCCAAAGGAGCTGGGGAGATGCACAGAGGGTGGGGCATTTATGAAGATTCTGACCCTCCCTCATAGGGTGACCAGGGAATGGGAGGGTCGTCCTGGCTTGACCGGAATTAAAGTTAGCTCAGAGCACTCCCCCCCCCGACCCCAGCCTGTTTTGTTACTTTTCATGTTTTGGACCAACCAGTAATAGAAAATTACAAAATCTCTGATACCCTGTAGATCTGGCCTAGAGAGTATCATATTATGGAGACATTTGTTGTGACTCAATAGTTAACGTTACAACTACGGGCCCCTTACAAGATTTATTTTAAACTCTTCTCTTAACATTTGGTAGGAGTAATACCTTCCTCTGAATATAGCACACGGAAGAGAGAATATTTTCCTATAGTTCCAAAAGTTTTAGCAGCTGCTATTGGCAATGGGAGCCAAGGGTTGTGTTTAATCTTGGCCCTTTCTTGGATTTTGAGTGTTTCAGTGACAAACCTTGAAATTCTCTTAACATGGGGGGAGGGGCAGTAGCGGGGGTGGGGAGTGTCTTATGCGCTTTCCTAATCTTAAAAAATAAATAAAAAAGATCGGAGAAAAGAACTTAGTAAAAAGGCGCTTCATTGCCAGGACTTTGAAACTCTGCAGATGTAAAATACAGTGGGCTCTTGCAGATGTAACCCCCCTAACCTGGTCCTAACAATGGCACAATGCCTGGTGCTGCCCACCCAGCAAGTGCCCAGCAGGGCGTCCCTCTCCTCTGAATCTCAGCAGGAGGAGGGAGCTGCACACGAACCAAGGGGTATCAGAGCAGACGTCCCGTCTGTGCACCTTTCTGTAAAACGGCCGCTGCGTCTCCGCTGGAGCTGCACCTTTGCAGTGGGAATAAAGTGGGGGTTGTTCCCCATCCCCGAGCTGAAGGCTGGAGAGGAGGAGGAGTCTTTCCATGGCCCGTATAGTTATGTCCATTCCTGTCACTAAGCCCCATCTTCCCTGATAGAGGTGCAGGGCCAGGTCATAGGGCCAAACCAGGGTTCTTTACTGAGGCAATCAGCCAGTGACTGTAATGTGAGTTTGCTTTGTCCAGACTGAGTAGAAACAGAATAAAGGACTCAGGATTGGGCCCATTCAGAATTATTCCAGAAATAACCAGCCAGCCATCTACAAACTAGCCCTGTGCACTGGATATCACTGAGAACAAACCCATATGGGAGCTGTGACATTTCTGCACCAAGCGATTTTTGAGAGATGCTGTCCTGGCAGAATACTAGAAAACTTTCCAAAAAGGGTCAAGTATCAGAGGGGTAGCTGTGTTAGTTTGTATCCACAAAAGCAATGAGGAGGCCAGTGGCTCCTTAAATCTGTTAGTCTTTAAGGTGCCACCGGACTCCTTGTTGTTTTTCCAAAAAGTGACAGTGATCCTCGTATATGCAGTGTTGTTATAGCTGGGTTAGTCCCAGGTATTAAAGAGACAAGGTGGGTGAGGTAATATCTTTTATTGGACCCACTTCTGTTGAAAAGAGAGACAAGCTTTTGATCTGACAGAGAAGAGCTGTGTGTAAGCTGAGAAGCTTGTCTCTTTTGCCAACAGGAGTGGGTCCAATAAAAGATATTACCTCACCCACCTTGTCTGTCTCAACCCCTTCTCATCCAGCTTTCACTTTTCATTTCTGGTTGGATTCATACCAAACTTTGACAAAACGTTCTCCTCTGCCAAGGTCCCTGCCACAATCAGTGCACAGGCTGGATGGCGCCCTGGGAATGAATCAAGGCGGAGTAGTGAAGGAGGCTGTTGTCTGGAGGCCCACAGCCTCACTGGTTGCAGCAGTGGGAAGGTGCATAGGCAATAAGGCAGGGGATTGCAGGAAGACGGAGACTTTCCCTGAAGATTTGCTCCTGGCTGCTGTGGGCGAGAGTGACACCAGGCACCAGAACTGAGATGAGGGAATGTACCAGGACGTGCCCTTGCTCCTGTCTTCTTACCCTGCAGAAATGGCACAGACTCCACTAGTTGTGCATTGACCGCGCCATTGATTTTGAGTTAGCTCGACCAATAACACTATAGTCCACACGCAACGGTCTGTTTACAATATCCTATGCTTTTGGCCCTCTCGTCAGGACCTGAGGAGAAGAGAGATCTCCCTTCCCTGAGGCCTTTCAGTGACTGGGCTCAGCTCGCCCTGTTCTCCCTCTCTCTCTTCTCTCTGGGGCATCCTTCCTGTGCCACTTTATTAGATCTGGGCTCATGGGCTACTTGGCTCTTTATCCCACCCAGCCCACCAGCCTTCTTATCTACTTACTTTCTTTGGGGGACTAATTGGCGTCTAAGTGGTCAGAGTGCAGGCTCATCTATTCACTCCCGACCCCCTGTCCCAGGGAGACTGTCTTCCGCTATTGGGCCCAGGCTGTGCAGAGAGGAAGCCTCCTGAATTGAATGCAGAAGGGGCAAGAACCAGACTGGGGTTAGAGGGGGAGAGTAGATTGGCACAAGGAGCCTGTGGGGTGGCAGGGCCTGGGGGGATTCGAAGACTGGATACTGGTGTGGGGAGAGAAACTGGGACAGGGAGGGAAAGGGAGAGACGGGGACTGGCTGCGCAAGGAGACTAGGACAGGGAAGGGGGAAGAGACTATTAGTGGCTAGGCAGGGTAAATAGAACAGGGAGTCGGGGATAGAAACTGTGACTTGCTGAGCAAGGAGATTGGGAGCTGGGGGAGACTGGGACTGACTGGGTGAGGAGTCTGGGACTGGGAACCAGTGGGGAGGAACTGGGGGTAGGTGAGGAGAGACAGACCAGATGAGGAGCCAGGGTGTCGGAGGAGTCTAAGACTAACTGGGCAACAAGACTGGAATAAGCAGCCAGGGTGGGGTGGGGGACACTGAGAGCAGATCTACATGAACATTTAGTTTGTGGCAAGCTGGGGGGGTAAATCTGTTGCATAATAAGTGTCCATGTGGTCCATGCTCGAGCACTAACAGTTCCCCAGTGTGCTTTGATCTACTCCCATTTTAAAGCTCAAAGGTCAGAGGTTGTGTTCCAACCCTCCTGATGACCCACGTGGGTGTCAACATGATTCCGCATCTTGGAAGTCTGTTTTTTTCAGTTTGCTTTTTTTTTAAATCCAGGGAATTATGCACCAAACATTACTTGTAAGGAACATTGTTTGCAAAGTTGAACCATAAAAAAATAAGGAAAGGGCAGAATTAAAGTTGTCTTTGCCACTTTATTTTGGCCCATCTGTACATATGCATTAAGATACAGTCTTTCATTACATGATAACTTGCTATTTGCTCCACAGGACCCCTGCCTCATGCAGTGCACAGAATAGACAGTGCTCTGAATCAGGGCTGTGGAGTGAAGTTATCTATAGGACCCCTGCCTCATTTGTTGCAGAAACTGTGTGCTGTGTGTGAGGCAGGGGATTGCAGAAAGAGAAAGGAGGATCTCTTGTTAAGGCAGGTGAATGCTGCCCTGGGGAACTGGATTCTATCCCTGCCTTTGCCACAGAGTTCCTATGTGATACTTGGCAAGTCGCTGAAACCAAATATTTCACAGGTGGTCATTAACTGTGTGTTCCTCATTTTATGGGTGGCCCACTTGTAACCAGGGGGGTCTGGTTTGCAGCAGTGCTGAGCACTCACTGCTGTAAACTGAAGTCAGTGGGAGCCATGCTGCACAAGCCTAAGTACTCTGAAAAACCAGGACCTAGGGGTCTCAACCCAAAATCAGTGGATGCTTTTGATAATTTTGTCCATAGTGTCTCTGGGCTTCAGCTCCCTAATGTAAAATGGAGATAACAACACTTCCCTGCCTCCCAGTGATGTTGTTAAGAGACATTCTTTAATGTTTGTGAAGCACTCAGGTGGTATAGAAATGAGCGCCATAGAAAAGCCCATGAGGAAATTAACAATTCTGTTGTGGGATTTCAGTTTAGATGGTGTGCAGTACATAAGGGCTGGGGACACTCATTGAAGCCATTCAGTGAGCACCATTTCTTCTGTGCACTGAACGAGGTGGGGGTCCTGTGGAAAAAATAGCATATAATCATGTAATTAAAGACAGTATCACAACGCAGAGTCACAAAATGGACTAAATATGGTAAGTACAAGTCTGGCATTCTGAATGTTTGAATGCTTCTCTTTGCAAAGATTAACTTTCGTTTTGATTCATAGCTGTATAGATTTTCAGACCAGAAGGGAGCTTTAGTGTGACCTCCTGGGTAACAAAGGCTATGGAATTTAATCCAGTCACTCCTGTACTTAATCTAATAACTTGTGTTTGGCTAAAGCACATCTTCCAGAAAAGCATCCAGTTTTCTTCTGAATACTTCAGGAGGTGGAGAATCTTCTGCTTCCCTTGGTAGTTTGTTCCAATGTTTCATCACTATCACTGTGAAAAATGTATGCCTTACCTCTAATAGGAATTTATCTGACTTTAACTTCCATCCATTGGTTCTTCTTATGCCTTTCTCCACTTGATTAAGAAGGCCTTTAGTATGCAGTGTTTTGTCCATGCAAAGGTATTTATACACTGCAATCAAGTCACTTCTAGGTCATCTTTTTGATAATCTAAACAGATGGAGCTCCATAAATGTCTCACTGGAAGGCTCATTTTCAAGCCCCGGAATCATTATTGTGGCTCTCCTCTGCTCCCTTTCCAAATTTTTAACATCTTTCTTAAAATGTGGACACTAAAACGGGATGCAGTATTGGTCTCCCCAGTGCTGTGTACAGAGGTAAAATGACCTCCCTAATAGAGCTGGTCGGAAATTATCTGATGAACCAGTATTTTAAAGGAAAATGCCAGTATGTTGAACTCAAAATTTCTCATGAAAGTGAACTGGGTTCAGTGAACTTTCTTGAAACAACAGGTAGGGAGTGTCTGGTGGAAACCTTCATGGTTCCCTGCCAGCTTCCCTGGTGGGCTCCTGTTAGATCTGCCATGTATATTGTCCTGGGGCTGGGTATCCCAGTCTTCGATGGTATGCAGGTCTGGTGCAGCCTCATCAAGCCAGAAGAAGTTTTGCACGTGCTAGGTGAGCAGGATTTGACCCAAATAGTCCCCAGAGCTGATTCCTCCCTCTGAGAGGATGTGGGTTAGGGTGGAGTATGCAATGCCCTGTGCCCGTGAGGGTACTGGAAGTTCTGCCAGCAGGAAGATTAATCCTGCAGGAGCCCTGCCTCCCTCCCCCAGGGTTTCTGCTGGAGTAGAGACACTTTGAATCCTACCTGGAGACTAGAGAAGCCCGATCAGCACAAGCTGCATGGCAGAGGTGCTGTATCAGGGCCTCTCACGGCCACATTGGTTTCATTCCCTCAAGGCCTCCCCTGCCCAGTTCCACGGCTGCTCTCATTCCTCCAGCACAGAGGGGGCTGGAGGCTCTTTCCCATGCTGCGTCCCAGCTCCAGGCAGACGTAACACCAGTGTGAGGGGAAAGAGGGCATGGGGGGCTGATCATGGGTTACAGCAGCAAGTGCTGGTGCAACGCATGGAGTGAATCTGGCCCAAAGTCTCCAAAACAGATTAAAAATCATGTTTAAAATTGAATGTGGGACCCAAATACGATTTAAATAATACAGTGACTGGAACCTGCTGGGCTGGTGTTAGCAGCACAAGAATGATCCATGTGTCTGGCAGGGCAGTGAACTGCTCAGCAGTAACTGGTTCATGGAAACACGATGTGCTGCTACGCCAGCCTGAGAAACTGACCCTGACCTTGATAATCAGCAAGGTCAGTCTCAATTATTGTCTTCGAGAAAAACTTGCCCTGATGGAAGATGCTGAGGTGGTTTGTAAGCAGCTGGGATGTGGATCTGCTGTCAGTGCCCCTGGTAATGCTCATTTTGGAGAAGGATCTGGACAAACTTGGCTCATTCTAGTTGATTGTGGTGGTGACCAGTCAGCTCTCTGGGACTGCAGTCATGCAGGATGGGCTGCATTCTCCTGCCATCATTCTCGTGATACTGGAGTGATCTGCTTAGGTAAGAACTTGGCCAACCTGCCCCCGTCGGAAACTCCCCATGAGGGAGAGGGGACTGAACCCATGTGAGACATTCCTGGTGACTCAGAGCTGTATTGTGCCCTGCACTGGGCAGACGGGATGAGCAGGCTGTGCCATCCTCTGGGCCCCTAGCAGGGGGCAGCTGGGGCAGTTGTTGTGGGGTGGCCCCATTAGGAGGTCTGCGCTGATACGTGCCTGGGTGCAGCAGCCCAGTGTCTCCCCGGGGCAGCAGCAGCTGACGTGACCCTGCCTGTGGCTCTGGAGCTGGAGCCGGGGCGAGTGCTGTGTAGCTTTCCCCAGAGTTTCCTGAGGCAGCAGGGGAGGAGCCCTGAGCCTGCCCTTGGCAAGGGGGAGGGGCCAAAACAGCTGGGATAGGTGCAGGGGGCAAAAACTGGCTACACTGCGCCACACGGCTCCCTCCTTCCCCGAATCCCCCCGCAGGGTCAGGCAGGAAACTCCCACATGGTGCATAGCTCTTTGCTCCACAACCTACCTGGCAGCCTTCCCACACAGGGTGGGCTAGATTTACCCCCCAGCACAGTGTCATGGAGACTGCACCTGGATCCCTCTGCACTCTGCATTTGGGAAATAAACGTGCATACGTAATCTGGCTTCATCAAAACTAGTGCAAGAAATATGCCTGCGTTTGCACAGAGCGACTAATGCACTGAGAGAAACAGCCCCTGACGCAGGTAAGACTTAGTGTAGGAACGTGGATCACTACAGCCGGCTGAACAGGGATAAAGCCTCTTTGTTCTGATTAGCTCAGTTTGCACCTCTCAGCTAGTCCCTGATCACCACCATTAGTGAGTTCACACCTGAGTGCTGGGGTCAGTGGTTTACGTCTCCCCCTCCCACCTTACTATCACTTACTACTCACTCACTTACTATCCTCATTGACAGGATCTCCAGAAATGGTGGGGAATGTTCACCCCTGCCCTGTGCCTTCTCGGCCCCGGCTGTGTCAGCACAAAGGGGCCACATTCACCATAAGCCCCCTCCCTTTCCCTCAGAAATATCCCTGGTACAGTGGGAACCTCCTCAACAGGCCCTTAAGTGGAGTAACCCCCAGCACATGGAAGTACGCTGGCTCCCCTCTCAGTCCTGTGCCAGGTTCAGCGCTACTGCAAGGATCTACTGGGGCCAAGATTCCCTCTCTGGGCTTGATTCTGAGAGCCCTATGTAACGGGAGCCCTGTAGTCGCACTGTCTTGACTGATTCTGTTGTAACTGACTCAGCTGCACTGTCCTTATTTTCCAAACTTTTTGTCCCTGAAATACACAAGTGCAGAGAGGAGCTAGTATGCAGTAACCTTGAAGCCACACCCCCATTCCCTGCTGGGCCTGTTCTTGTCTCTGCTGCAGCAACTCTGGGATTGTAAACCCTGAATTCCTGGGCCTGTTGCTGCTGCTCGGGAGATTTGGAGAGTATCCAGAGGGTACAAAGGAACTTGACTGGCTATTTGGGAATTAGGCACAAGCAATTTCCAAGGCAAATGCTGCATAAACACAAAGTGGAAACCTATCTGTCTGAGAAACTTTCACTCCATCCATCCCACTCCAGTGCACCTCCTTTCAGGGATGTAACTCATCATGATCCCAAAACAAATGATGAGCCACATAAATTGTGTCCCCTCATGTTAAGTATTGAAAATTATTTACCTCAGAAATAAAGAATTGTTGCCCTGAGGTTACAAAGACATTTACAGGTTTCAGAGTAGCAGCCGTGTTAGTCTGTATTCGCAAAAAGAAAAGGAGTACTTGTGGCACCTTAGAGACTAACAAATTTATTTGAGCATAAGCTTTCGTTTTTTGTTAGTCTCTAAGGTGCCACAAGTACTCCTTTTCTTTTTGAAAGACATTTATGACATTTCCTCAGCACTTTGTTTCATGCGTGAATGATCAGTTTGTGTCCTTCGTTTTGGGTCTTTTTCACACATTGGCACTTTGACGGGTTTGGTCACAGAGACCCCCTATGACTGTCACCTGATGTGCTGAATTTACCTCTGAGCCTGTTTTCCCTGCCAGTTTAGGACTCCAGAACCCTGTCTTGTTGAGCCAGACATGCTAGCCTGCTGTAACACAGACCCAGGTCTTGTGCATGCCCCCAAAGCTCCAGACCTTAACCAACAACTGCCCAGCAGGTCACCTATCTCCAGTACCCAGACACCCAGCTCCCAGTGGGATCCAAACCCCAAATAAATCCGTTTTACTCTGTATAAAGCTTATTCAGGGTAAACCCATAAATTGTCTACCCTCTATCACACTGATATAAAGATATGCACAGCTGTTTGTTTCCCTTGGTATTAATCACTTACTCTGGGTTTATCAATAAACAAAAGTGATTTTATTTAGTATAAACAGTAGGATTTAAGTGGTTCCAAGTAATAACAGACAAAACAAAGTAAGTTACCAAGCGAAATAAAACAAACCATGCAAGTCTAAGCCTAATACATTAAGAAACTGATGAGAGGTAAATCTCACCCCCAGAGATGTTCCAATAGGTTTCTTTCACAGACTAGACTCCATCCTAGTCTGGGCCCAATCCTTTTCCCCGGTACAATCCTTATTGGTTCCAGCAGGCATCTTTGGTGAAAAGCAAGGGCTTTCTCATGACTGGGACCACCCTTGTCCTGCTCCACCCCCTTTTATAGCTTTGGCACAAGGTGGGAATCCTTTGTCTCTCTGGGTCCCCACCCCTCCTTCTAAATGGAAAAGCACCAGGTTTAAGATGGATTCCAGTATCAGGTGACATGGTCACATCTCACTGTAAGACCTCATTTTTCATTACCCATGGGCTGGCCTACACATACACAGGCAAGCTTGCAGGTAAACAGCCATTTACAGGCAATTGTCCAAGTCAATGGGAACCATCAAGATTTTACACCACCATTAATGCCCCACACTTTGCATAATTACAGTAGGACCTCAGAGTTATACTTCATATTTCTAGTTTCAGATACAAGAATGATACATTCATAGAAATAGGATGAATATATTCAGTAGATTATAAGCTTTGTAATGATACTTAACAAGAGACCTTTTGCATCAAACATATTCCAGTTACATCCTATTCACATTCATAAAGCGTGTAGAGTGCAACGTCACAGGCACCACATCTGGGCCTTGACAGGTGTCACAGATCTACAGGATCTGTGCTATGCCCCAGATTTTAAACAATCCTGGGGAAGAACCCCTTCAGTTTGCCAGACCCTGCAAGGGTCCCACGCTTCCTTAAAGGTAGGTCATGTAGCCTCAACACCTCTGAGACAGAGTCTCTGGGCTCCAACACTCCTGTTTCACCCCATATGCTCTGCCCAGTGGGTTCAACTGAGATAGACCCCAGCTTAGAGACTTTTATACTCATCAGGGACCAATGCACCTCAACAAGTATCTGCAGTGACACCTGGCAGCCTTTTCAAACCACAGCAGGATTTACTGGTCAACTGGAACACACCTTCGGGAAGTTCTTCAGTTAGCACAGAGAAGAAACAAAATTACAATATGGTCCATACTGGCCAAGTCAGGGCTCCCATGAGCCATGCTACTGTGGACCCATCTTGGTTTCCACTTTTTCTCTGTCTCTTTGTCTCTCGGTCCCAGCTGAGCTCTCGTGTCTCTCCAAAGGCCAGCTCTTGTCCTAGACTCCTGTCACTGCTCTGTCCATTGTCCTCCTCCTGCTGACCCCTGCAGAGTTCACATGTTCTTCCTGCTGAAGTTTCCCAGGGTTAGTTGTCAGTTGTTCAGTCCCTGAGGTTCCCATTGTCTTTCAGGATCCTCCATTAATATAGGTGAGCTCCAGCCACTCCTGTAATGACTCATTCATCCCACCCTAGACAGTTAAGTGACACGTCTTCAGCTCTCCCCCGATAGAACTTTGTAATCTTATTGCACTGATTGGGTAGCAGTCCTTAGCCAGGTAAGTCACTGCCCTGCCAAGCATTCATAAAACTATTACACAGAATCCCCACTTCATCCCTGCAGTTGAGAGTTCTGCTGCCCAGACACAGCTGCTGTAAAGTTGCCCAGAGTCTGTCTTAGGGCAATGCTCTCATGTATGAGCCTGCACAATGGCCCTTCCCCCTCCGTACAAGCACTGGTTGGATGTTGAGAGGCCCCACTGTATCAGTCAGTAATCGTCTCAGCTGCTTTGCCATTTTCCCTCTCTCTCATTTCTCCTGTCTGCCCCATGGCTTTCACATTCTGCACCCACATAAAACCCGCCTGGCCAATTATCCATATCACACCAAGGCAAATACAACCCAGTTCCCATAGTTAGGATCCTACCAAATTCACAGCCATGAAATCTGGTCTCCCCCCATGAAATCTGGTCTTTTGTGTGCTTTTACCCTATACTATACAGATTTCACGGGGGGAGACCAGCATTTCTCAAACTGGGGGTCCTGACCCAAAAGGGAGTTGCGGGGGGGGGGGTCGCAAGGTTATTTTAGGGGGATTGTGGTATTGTCACCCTTGCTTGTGCACTGCCTTCAGAGCTGGGCGGTCGGAGAGTAGCAGCTGTTTCCCGGGCAGCCAGCTCTGAAGGCAGCACCCCGCCAGCAGCAGGGCAGAAATAAGGGTGGCAACACCGCACCAGGCTACCCTTACTTCTGCGCTGCTGCTGGCGGTGGCTCTGCCTTCAGAGCTGGGATCCTGGCCACCAGCCGTCGCTCTCCAGCTGCCCAGCTCCGAAAGCAGTGCCACCAGCAGCACAGAAATAAGTGCAGCAGTATCGCAACCGCCCCCTACAATATCCTTGGGACCCTCCCGACAATTCCTTTCTGGGTCAGGACCCCGACAATGACAACACCGTGAAATGTCAGATTTAAATCGCCAAAATCATGAAATTTATGATTTTTAAAATCCTCTGACAGTGAAATTGACCAAAATGGACCGTGATTTTGGTCGGGCCCTCCCCATAGTCTACATGCCAGGCAACAATCCTATATACCCACGCAGTACGAGGGGGGGAGCATAAAAACAGACTTGTCTCCCCAGGGGAGAACAGCGGCGAGGTCAGCACAGAGCATGGCCTTGTTAAAAATGGTTATCGAGTAGGACCCCGGTATACCAGCTTTGCACGTACTCCAGCCACTTGCATCAAACTTACCCAGACTTGCACTGGAGACTAAGCACAGTACAGATTTGTACTAACCACTCCCTCCTTTGTTCAGCCTCATTCTCTTTTGGAGATGGGCCCAGACCATGCAGTTTGGGTCAAGACTGAAATTCCCCACAAGTCTGGGTGCATGTCGGCCTGTGTGTCTGAGTAACAGCTGAATAGCAAATTAATTAGGTATTAAATGACCCAGAGTTCACATTTCAGTTCTCACAGTGCTGAAATTAGGGGGTTAAAATACAGATAAATTCTACTCCCACATCACACACACAACCCAGTGCATTCACCTCTGCACTTTCTCTCCATAGGAAAAAAAGCAAAACCACCTCAGACCCTGTTTGCCGAATGCCCGAACTCTCCAAGCTGCACCAGTATCTCTGCTTCTCACTGTCTCCCTCTTGGTCCCTAAGTTGTCCCAGTAACATGTGAGGTTTCTGCATTTCTAGACCAGGACAAGTTACGCGTCGTGGGAGGAGAGGACAGATGCTCGGGGAGAGTGGAGGTTTGGTACCGTGGCTCCTGTGGAACAGTTTGTGATGACTTCTGGGACATGGCGGATGCTAACGTTGTGTGTAAACAACTGGGCTGTGGCTCTGCTCTATCTGCTCTGGGCAAGGCTGCATTCGGCGAGGGGACTGGTCCCATCTGGGTGGAGACGTTGAATTGCAGAGGGACAGAGTCATCTCTCTGGGACTGTCCTGCCAGGCCCTGGGGTGAGAGCAACTGTGATCATAATGAAGATGCTGCTGTGAATTGCTCAGGTGAGTGACAGGAGATGTTTCTGCTACATGCTGTAATTTTCAGGTAGGAGGATGGATCAAACCTCCCCGTCCCCCTTTGGTCCCAGACCAGGCCCTCCCATCTCCTGAGTGCTGGAGCATCCTGGATGTTGTGCGTTGGATCTTTCTCAGGTCAGACTGGCTCAGACATCAGCCCACAAGCACCCTGCATCCATCACAGGCCCCACTGTGTTGGTTTGTTACTAGAGTCCTCATTGCTGCACAGAGCACAAGGGACTTGAGCCCTAAATCACTAACAAACAGGCCCTGTGCTGCTGTGAAGGAGTTTGTGGTGGTGACAGCTGCACAGTGCCCCCAGGGAACAAACACGTCACCTCCCCCTTGCTCCAGACTCCAACTCTCCTCCCTTTTCCCTTGCAGGTCTGATAGAGAGGACAGATTCTCTGAGTACTGCATCCCCCTCCTCCCATCAAGGGTTACATTTCCCTGGTGCTTGGTCACAGAGGAGGAGCTGCAAGCTGCAGCCTGAGGGAAGGAGCTCCTTTCTATGGCCTGTGACATCTGAGGGCGAATGATACCTGGGTGGGAGCTGCAGGCCCTGCTGAGAAGGAGGATTCCTGTCTGTTGGCTCCAGCTGACAGGGCAGGGCCAATGATTTAAAGAGCAGCCTGTGAGCTGCCCCCATGGTGCACAGACTGTGTCCCAGCCCATTACCCTGCTGTCCTGGGCTGTGCAATGAGTGACTGGGGAGCTCCCTGGGGCCCCCCAACTCTTACAGGCTAATCTCTCCCTGTTATATGTTCATTTCCATCCAGCTCCCCGGCGCCGCCCTCCGACCGACAGTGGGAGAGTCACGGTGCCCGTGGTCGTCTACATTATCCTGGGGGCCCTGCTCTACCTGGTCTTAATCATTTTGGGGGTGCAGGTGCAAAGTGCCAGGGCACAGCGCAGAGGTGGGTCCTGATTGGTGTCACTGTGTGAAATGCCTCTGTAATATAAGGAGGACTGCAAGGTGTCAGGGTGAGGGGCGATACCAGGCTGGGTGGGGTGGCCGAGGATGCCTAACTCTTCTCTCATTTAATATTTCGTTAACTGTCTGGCAGTGGAACTCCCCAGCCATCAAATCTGGAGATGATACTAGCTAGGGAGGGTCACAGTTTCAGGGAAGCTGCACCTGTATCCCCCCACCTTCCGGTGATCCATTCCAGGAGTGCCCACTCAGGCCTCGGACCTCCAGCCATTACCTGTCTCTGGGTAGAACCCCCCATCCCACCTCCTACTGACCAGGGGGCTTTAAGGCTGCACAGCCCCCTGCCTTCCACTGTGGTACCCCCAGCAAACCAGTCTGCCTACAGGCCAGCCCCATGCTGTGTGTTCTCCCCACAGGCTATGAGCAGTGTATTGCCAGCAGTCCCAAGTCATCACCCAGCTGTCTCTCAGCAGACTGCACCTTGTTAGTAGGATAAAAGCATCACAGAGAAAACATAAAAAGAAAAGGAGGACTTGTGGCACCTTAGAGACTAACAAATGTATTTGAGCATAAGCTTTCATGAGCTACAGCTCACTTCATCGGCTGCATGCAGTGGAAAATAAAGTGGGGAGATTTTATATACACAGAGAACATGAAACAATGGGTGTTACCATACAGACCTTGTAACAAGAGTGATCAGGTAAGGTGAGCTATTACCAGCAGGAGAGTGGGGGGTTGGGGAGGGGAACCTTTTGTAGTGATAATCAAGTTGTGCCATTTCCAGCAGTTACTGTAAATGGCCCACTGGATTATCACTACAAAAGTTCCCTCCTCTCCCCGCTCTCCTGCTGGTAATAGCTCACTTTACCTGATCACTCTCCTTACAGTGTGTATGGTAACACCCATTGTTTCATGTTCTCTGTGTATATACATCTCCCCCCTGTATTTTCCACTGCATGCAGCAGATGAAGTGAGCTGTAGCTCACGAAAGCTTATGCTCAAATAAATCTGTTAGTCTCTAAGGTGCCACAAGTCCTCCTTTTCTTTTTGCGGATACAGACTAACAAGGCTGCTACTCTGAAACCTGTCATTATGAAAGAAAGCATAGAAAACAATAAAAAATTCCTCCACACTTACCGAGTGTATCAGAAATCATCTGTCTTCCTTATGGGCAGCCTGGGAGACAATGACTCTAATCGGATCTCATGCTTCAGGGCTTCAGCCAGTTGCCCGCAGGGGTCTGGAAGGAATTTGGGGAAGCCCCTATATTTGTTTTTCCTCTTGTTTTGTTTTGTTTCTTGCCCTCCTCTGAAGCATGAGACATTAGCTACAGAGGGAGCTGTGACACTGGATGGGCTGGACCATCGCTCTGAGGTGGTATAGAGAAACCTCTTTCTAAGATGTCTGGCTGGTGTGTCTTTTCCACATGCTCAGGGTCAAACCAATTGCCAGTTTTGGGGTCAGGAAGGAATTTTGCCACAGGTCAGACTGGCAAAAAGGGACCTTGGGGGATTTTTATCTTCCTCTAAAGCATGGAGCCTGCCAGGATTATCTAGGCATCCCTCACCTCGTCAGTTCCCTGCCATTGTAGGGACCTTGGGCATCGGTGGTACCTTAGTCCCCAGGGTTGTCCCTATGGGGGTGCGGGGCCTGGGGCGGAAGTGACAAATCCATCACTTTCGGGACCAACCCGTCAATTCTGGGACCGACTGCCCCAGCCAATCAGTCTGCCTGTGGGGGCCTCCAAAGCGCGGGGTCCGGAGAGGTCGCCCCGATTCGCTGTACCCAAGGGATGGCTCTGTTAGTCCCTCGTGTTTTCTACCTGTGGCACACAAGAGTTTATTCCCCGAAGGACTGAAATGCTTTAGTCTAAGTGCATCTTTGGGCTCAAACCTAGGGGTATCTGGGTGAATTGCAGTGGCCTGTGTTATACAAGAGGTCAAACCAGATGTTCTAATGGTCCTGTCTGGCCTTAAAGTCGATGAAAAAAAAGGTTATCACCATTTTGCAGATGAGTGTAAACACCAGCATGGGTGAAGAATTATTTAGGCTGCTCCAAAGGGGAATAACCAGGAATAATGGGATGAGATTGAAAAGGGAACAGTTAAGATGAATGAGAGGAAGCTTCCTGACAGTGGTCTAGCCCTGGGAACCATCATCAAAGGGATGCTGTGGAGAGGGACGTTGTCCCTGTCCCTGGCTCATTTATATCTAGCCTGGACACAGCAGTGGGAATGTGCTGTAGGGTTCAGGTTTACACTGGGCCCAGGGGTGAGGGGCTGAATGAGCTAACAGTGTTTCCCATCTCTGGTTTCTCTGACCCTGTGCAAACCCTGCCCTTTGTTTTCAGGTTCCAGAAGACCCTTGGATCCCTTCTCTGAGGCTGTGTACGAGGAGATTGATTATAACCTGATGAGAGAGAAGCAGGAGATGTTCAGTCGCTCAGGTCTGTGGGTCTCACTCTTAACAGGGAGCAGCCATCTAATGCCCTTAGATGGCCTAATGTCCATCGGAGGCCCTGACCCAGAGTTAAATCACTGCAGCTTCAGCCCTGTGAGCTTGTCATTGGAGCTGGGCACAAGTCTCCGTTATGAAATGTTTTGGTGAAATATGCAGATTCAGAGACACCGAAACATTTCACAAATTCCTGTCGATTTCACCCAATTGTCCCAAATACACACAGAACAATTCATTTCATTTCAACACTTTCTAAAGAAAACATTTTTTTTTTTTTTTTTCAATTTGATATTACTTTTCCATCAGACATTTCCTTTAATTTTATCTAGTCTATCTATCTACCTATCTAAACCCCACATATCCAAAAGAACATCAAATGGTTTCATTCAACATGAAACCTTTTATTTTAACTTTTGCATTTGCCAAAATTTTCAAAAAAGTCATTTTTGGCTCAACCCAAAACATTTTTTTATTGTATTATTATTATTGTTACTTTTACAATTTCCAAAGAACCAAAACATCTGTTTTTTGCCAAGCGCTAGCGTCTGAGGTGAGACCAGCAGTTACTCATGTAGACTAGTGTTGCCAGGAGTCCAGTTTTTAACCAGAACCCCCAGTCGAAGAGGGACCCTGGCGGCTCCAGTCAGCATCGCTGACCAGGTCCGTTAAAAGTCCAGTCGGTGGCACAGCGGGGCTAAGGCAGGCTCCCTATCTGCCCTGGCTCCGTGCAGCTCCCAGAAGCATCTGGCATGTCCCTGCGGCCCCTAGGCACAGGCGTGCCCATGGAAGCTCCGCACGCTGCCCCTGCCTCAAGCGCCAGCTCCACTGCTCCCATTGGCTGAGAACCACAGCCAATGGGAACTGCAGGGGCGGTGCCTCCAGGCATGGGCAGCACGCACCACACAGAACCGCCTGGTTATGCCTCCGCCTAGGGTTAAGACATACAGGGAACAGCGCAGAGCCAGAGTAGGCAGGGAGCCTGCTTTAGCCCCACTGTGTCGCCAACCAGGAGCCGCCTGAGCGAAGCGCCGCCCAGCAGGATCCCACACGCCGAATTCCCTGTTCCAGTTCGGAACCCCCCTCCCACACCCTCACTCCCTCCCAGACCCCGCACCCTCCACCCGCACCCCAACTCCCTGCCCAGGCTCTGAGCCCCCTCCCACACCCAAACTCCCTCGTGGAGCCTGCACGCCCTCCTGAACCTCAACCCCCTGCCCCAGCCCTGATCATCCTCCTGCACTCGAAAACCACTGGCCCGGAGCCCCCTCCTGCATCCCAAACCCCTCATCCCTGGCCCCACCCCAGAGCCCACACCCCCAGCCAGAGCATGCACCCCTCCCACAACCCACCCCCCTGCTCCAGCACTGAGCCCACTCCTGCACTCCAAACCCCTTGGCCCCACCCCAAGCCTGCACTCCCAGCTGGAGCCCTCACTACCTCCTGTACCCCAACCCCCTCCCCCAGGTCAGAACCCCCTCCCACATCCAAACTCCCTCCCAGAGCCCGCACCCTGCTCCCCGTCCTGCACCCCAACCCCCTTTCCAAGGCCTGAGCCCCCTCCCACACCCAAACTCCTTCCCAGAGGCCACACCCCAACCCCTGCCCCAGCCCTGAGCCCTCTCCCAGAGCCCGAACCTGCACCCCCCTGCACCCCAACCCCCTACCCCAGCCCAGAGCCCCCTCCTGTACCTCAAACTTCTCACCCCCCACCCTACCCCAGAGCCCCTCCCACATCCTGAAACCCTCATTTCTGACCCCACCCCAAAGCCCACACCCCCAGCTGGAGCCCTCACCCCCTCCTGCACCCCGACCCCCTGCTCCAGCCCAGTGAAAGTGAGTTGAAGGTGGGGAAGAGTGAACGAGAGAAGGAGGGGGGCTTGAGTGAGCGGAGAGCAGGGCCTCAGAAAAGGGGAAGACAGGGGCAGGGCCTCTGGAAAGGGGCGGGAGAAAGGTGTTTTGTTTTGGCTTCCTTCCCACCATGCTCTATGAGCCCCAATTGTAGGGACAGTTAATGTCACCGTGCCCGTCCTGCAGCCTTGGAGTGTAACCAGTGAGGGGTCAGGAAAGTGACTGTCTGGGGTCAGGCTAAACTATCATTTGAAAATTGCTCTGGAGCTTTGGGGCAGTGGATGTTCTGTGTCCACAGCCACTGGTCTGCTGGGTGGGATCCTTCCTGACCCCAGAGCAGAGAGATCAGCCCAGGAGAGCCTCATGGCTTTGAGTCCCGACCCTTTTATCCTTTGTGCCATTTTGTCTCCATGTCTCATGGGAACATCCTGCCCCAGGGCTGTGCTGTGGTGGGGCTCTGGGAACATGCTCAGGGCATCCCCCGGCACCACTGCCAAGATAATGAGAGTGAATCACAGACTCCGCTGTGGGCCTGTCTTGGCCCAATCTGGAAACACCATGGAGAGCTGATCAACTGATTCATGGGGGAGGCGGATATTTACCCTTAAGCAGGAGGAGTCCCCTCTGTGGCTGAGGTGGCCAGGACCATTTTGGAACTTCCCTGGACCAGCAGCCAGACATGTGCCCTTCGCTCACCCCAGGATATTTCAGGTCAGATTGTAGAATCCCCTCAGTCACATTTACCCCAGTAACATGGAGATTTCTCTTGGGAACGCTGTGTCAGCCTTTCACCGCTCAGAATTGCTGTGATTCAGCATCTTCTCTGGAAGGAGGAATAGACTGAGACTGGAAATCCCGCTCCAGGCCCCGGATGTGTTCCCAGTCCCTCAGTTCTGCTGTTCTCACTCTGATGAATTTCTGGTTCTTGTCTCTCCAGTCTCCTATTCAGATGACTCAGTGACGAAGCTGCAGTATTACACCGGGGACAGCGAGGGGGAAAACGATCCTGGATCTGAACAAGGTAACGGGGGAGGAGTAGACTTAGGCTGAGAGACCCAAATCTGGGCAGAGAACAGAATTTCTATGACGCTTGCTGCAATTGCTGCTGTGTTACTATTACAGATGCGCTCAGACCAACTCCCTGATCTGAACCTACCTAACCTAACTTTGTGGGAGGGGGGATTTGCATATTCTGACCTCAGTTTTGCAGCTGGCACCTGTCACTATATCAAGCTGAAGTAAAACCCTAGTTGTGAACTTCCTGGCCTGGGCCCATCTCTAATTATAAACGGGATGGCATTTCTAACCCAGCTGCTCTCAATGGAGTCCATGAATTTGGGCCCTTTGGGAGTTTAGCCTGTGGCTGGGGGAGGAGACACTGAGCAAATGAGCTAATTCTCCTGAGAAGCTGGAGCGCTGCCAAGCTGAGCCCTGGGCTGCCTGAGAGGCTGGTGGAGAGCAGGAGCTCACAAAGGATTAGGCCAGTCACCTCCCAGCGGGAGATTTAATTCCCATGCATAAATGCTGACTTTTGGTTTTCCCAGTGGGTGCTTTCAAAGAGGCGTGTGTTGGGGGGCGGGTGGTGGGAGGGAGCACTCGGCCAGTTTTCGGGGGAGGCTCTTTTCAGCATGTTCAGACACTTCTTTCATATTCTAGTTATTGAGTGTGTCTAGCATTGATATCTTTACTATTTTAATAATGATTCAATTGTTATGAACTACATAATTACATTATCATCAATTACAGTATATTTTAAATCATTGCAATCACCTACAAGCTGTCTTCACTAACATCCCAATCTTATTTACATCTCGTTCCCTGGTATTGTCTTGATGCATGTTAAGGACAGCTACATTCTTAAGTTGCATCTGTCCCATTGAGGAATGAAAATAATTTTTAAGTCTTCTGAAGCTGGAGAATGAGTTCAGGATGACACAGGCACCGTGAGAAGGATTTTTATAAATTTCCAGTACTCTGGAAACATAGTGCTTCCAGAGTACTGTAAATGACTCCACGATCTCTTTCTTGAGGGGTAACAGCTAATTCAAGCACCCTCATTTTGTATGTATAGTCGGGATTATATTTTGCCACGTGCAAGACTTTGCATTTCACATTGAATTTCATCGGCCATTTTGTTGCCAAGTCACCCAGTTTTGTAAGATTCCTTTGTAACTCTTTGCCATCAGCTTTGGACTTAACTATCTTGAGAAATTTTGTATCCTCTGCAAAGTTTGCCACCTCACTGTTTACCCCTTTTTGCAGATTATTGATGAATATGTTGAACAGCACCGGTCCCAGTACAGACCCCTGGGGGACACCACTATTTACTTCTCTCCATTTTGAAAATGGACCATTTATTCCTCCCCTTTGTTTCCTATCTTTTAACTGGAGTGCCTGGGAATGCTTTCAGGATCACCATCAAGCGGAGTGCCCCAGGGGTCGGTCCTGGGGCCGGTTTTCTTCAACATCTTTATTAATGATCTGGATGATGGGATTAATTGCATGCTCAGCAAGTTTGCAGATGAGACTAAACTGGGGGGAGAGGTAGATACACTGGAGGGTAGGGGTAGGGTCCAGAGTGATGTAGACAAATTGGAGGATTGGGCCAAAAGAAATCTGATGAGATTCAACAAGGACAAGTGCAGAGTCCTGCACTTAGGAAGGAAGAATCCCGTGCACCGCTACAGGCCGGGGACCCACTAGCTAAGCAGCGGTTCTGCAGAAAAGGACCTGGGAGTTACAGTGAATGAGAAGCTGGATGTGAGTCAGCAGTGTGCCCTTGTTGCCAAGAAGGCCAATGGCATTTTAGGCTGCATTAGTAGGAATATTGCCAGCAGATTGAAGGAAGTGATTTTTCCCCTCTATTTGGCACTGGTGAGGCCACACCTGTAGTAGTGCATCGAGTTTATGTCCCCCCTCTACAGAAGGGATATGGACAAATTGGAGAGAGTCTAGTGATTAGGGGGCTGGGGCACATGATTTATGAGGAGAGGCTGAGGGAACTGGGCTTATTTAGTCTGCAGAAGAGAAGAGTGAGGGGGGATTTGATAGCAGCCTTCAACTACCTGAAGGGGGGTTCCAAAGAGGATGGAGCTGGGCTGTTCTCAGTGGCGGCAGATGACAGAACAAGACGCAATGGTCTCAAGTTGCAGAGGGGGAGGTCTCGGTTGGATATTAGGAAACACTATTTCACTAGGAGGGTGGTGAAGCACTGGAATGGGTTACCTAGGGAGGTGGTGGAATCTCCATCCTTAGAGGTCTTTAAGGCAAAGGCTTGACAAAGCCCTGGCTGGGATGATTTAGTTGGTGTTAGTCCTGCTCTGAGCAGGGGGTGGAACTTGATGACCCCCTAAAGTCTCTTCCAACCCTAATCTTCTATGATTCTATGATCTAATTATCCTTAATTAATTACATTAAATTTAATAAGAAGCCTTTTGTTATCTTAATCACCCTGCCTCTGTTTATAATCAAACTCCCTGCCCCAAGGGCAGAAGTTGTTCCCAGCCCAGAACTCATCACTTTCCAATCTCAGGCTCGGACTCCTGGGTGCTGAGCGGCCACTATTTTTTTCCCATGGGTGCTTGAGCCCCGGAGCACCCACGGAGTCAGCGCCTATGTGCAGAGGGGAGGTTCCCCCTCCCCAGTGTAACAGGAAAATTCACACCTGTCTGCAGAGATCAGCTGGATTCACGCAGGCCGGTTCTGGCCTGGCAGTGCCCATGTTGCAACCTGTTATCTCAGCACAGGCCCAGATCCTGCTCCCACGGAAACATGTGAAAGAGCTGCTGTTGGATTCTGCAGGGACAGGATTGGCCCCTTGTTATTTCTGGGACTCCTGTTTTACTGTAGTTCTCTGACTTGTGCCCTTCTCACCCTGGGCCCCAGCGACTTCCCCTCTCACGTGCCATGATACACAGCTCTAGTTAGAAGGGCCACCTGCGCTGAAGAGACACTGCTGGTGCCATGAGCTGAGTGTGGTGTTTGCTGTTCCAGAGGGAGCTTCCCCGGGGGGGTCTCAGCTGGATTACGATAACGTGGAGGAGCCTGCCTTGAACGATGTCCCCCAGATTCCAGATGGCCGAGGTGAGCAGTGAATCCGCCTCCTGGAAGCAACGTCACCCTGATGAAAAACTAACTGTATTTCCCAGTAGGGACAATAGTGGTTTGTTAAGAAAACCAGGGAGTTCACCCACCAGTATTGTCTATTGGCGTAACGCTGGGGGCGCTGACCAGGTGCATGACAAGAGCTGTGTGGAGGCGCAGGGGTAGGGAAGCGTGTGATGTCCTAGGTCATGACAGAGACCCATTGCGGGGATGGAAGGAGCAGTTTGCTCAGCAGCTGTCCATGCTGTACTTGGCTCAGGTCACTGCCTTGTGACCCTCGCTGCCAGGAGCACTAGGGTTACTCACTATTTATAAAGACAACCCAAATCAGAGATCTCTACAGTGCAGCAATGTTCCCTGCAAGCCTTTCCTGGCATGCAGCTATTGCAGCTTATATACATCTGTGTCAGACACGCTGTGACAGGGGATGGGTGGGACATAGAGATTTTAAACCCAAGGGCCCATGTCCCACCCTTATTAGCTGGCTCAGCACCCAGTGGTGTCAGTACGTTGGAGACTGATGGCAGTTTATGGGGTAAACTTTATCAGGAGAACACACTGAAAAGACATTTTTAAGATAATGTCAAGTTTAGGAAGCCGGGAACAAATTCTGGGCAATTTCAAGTAATTTCCATTTGTAATTATTATAATAGCATGCCTTGTGGAGCAATCCCTCTGGACTAGATCCCAGTCACCTCTTTCTATAACTCCCACTCTGCCTCTTCATCTTGGAGCTCTAGGATCCACTCAACCAGCAATTGAAATGTATCAAATCAGTGTGATATGTGAAATCCCCCAGTCTAAGGGTTCCAGAGGAGGGCTCCTCTTCCTGTCCTGAGGGTGGAAGAGCTGAGAGATCCCCAGGGACCAGTGAGGCTGGTGCATCTGCAGCTTGTAGTTTATTTCTGTCTTCACTGTGAGTATTCTCTTAATTACTTCACATCTTCACCTCAGATGCCCCTGCGCTGCCTGGAGATGTCCCAGGGGATGGTTATGATGATGCCAGAGAAGTGTCTGACCCTGAAGGTGACACTGGCTTGGGGCAGAATGATGAAGAAGGCACTGAGGCGAGTGACAGGAACGGGGATTCACAAGACGTGAGTTTGCACTTCATACTGTCTCTGCAGAATGGGAGGGCTGGAAATGTGAGGTACGCAGAAAGGGAACAAACCCGGCCAACCCAGTGCCTGTGAGAAAAACTCTCCTTCTCTCTTCTTTTCATTCCCTCAAAGCAGAGGCTTCAGTGCCTGCAATGGTGACAGGAAAAGTGGGGTCCTTGCTGTATGATATTTCATGGTCAAACCAGCAAGATCCCTCAATCCCTAGGTTCAAATCCTTGTGTGGCTGCCACACCCTGGATGACTGGATTGCTACCAATTTACTGCGCGTGTATCTTTTGGGCAGAATCTTATAAACCAAAGTCCTGTTAATGCTGCGCAAATGTTAAAGAGCTTGTGACACTTCCTGTAAAAGTTGGGCATTTGCCCATTGTCCTTGGCCAATATCTCCCTTCCCCTCCCCATTGTGTCATCAGCAGAGACACCACCAGCTACCCCACAGGAGGTGCAGTGGTGATGAAATGTGCATTGCTTCGTACTTGATAAGAATTATGTGTTCATGTTTGTTGTTAGGGCAGAGTGAATTATACAATGTCCTTAACTAAGAGCTCCTTGCTCGTAAGTGATTGGGTTTTGTACATGAAGTGACAGGTCAATACAGTTGTCACTTGGCACCTTTAAATGGTCTGGAAACCAAGGGTTTTACTTCCAGAATACGTACAGAGATGATGGATTAAAACTTGTCATGGACCCAATCAGAAGAACGAAGAGGGAACATTTTCTAACCCATACTGCAGAGTGTGCTCCACCCTTGCTATGCAGCCAGACCTAGCTATAAAATGGATCCACTGACTGTATGTGTCTTTCTTGGTATTTTCAGGTTGGAATCTGCACTCACTAAGGAATGAAGGTGTTTCTGGGATGGAGAAGGAAACCCCGTTCCTGCCTCCTGGAGACACAACTTACGATGATGTGGGACACTGTGACTCTGGGAGATCAGTATCAGAACAATGTGATTGGACAAAATAACCTTGTGATGATGGAAAAGCTTTGCCTTTTTCTCTGAGAAATGTTTCCTTTGGCATGATGCCCAGAGACAGACCCTGCCTGGTAGATAGACAAAGCAGGTGTTTTTATAGAATTTGTCAGAAGTTGCAGGAAATTCAACGGCGAGTGGGAAAAGGTTCACAAATTTCCTCTGTATAACTTCCCACTGATTGGCCAGGATGGACTTTTCCTGCTTTTTTATCCCTGTAATTTCTTCAGCTTTATTTTGTGCCTTTTTCTTATTAAATCCTTTCTGAAAGTCTTCCCCATCGTGGAAGTTTTTCTTGCCAGATGAATTGTGCAGTTTCCAGTGTTCATGACGGGGAGAGGCTGAGATTGAACAAACCAAAAGATAAGGATGGGCCACCTCTGGGTATGGCCGGCTGTTTGATGGGAGGTGAGTTTACACTGAATGTTCTATCAGGCATGTGGTAAAAGTGAGAAACCAGCAAGAGAACATTCTGAGATGAGCAACAAGGTTGTTCCTAAACTGAATTCAGATTTGAAACTTTCATTGAATCCAAGGAGATAAATGGGAAATATTCCTTGGATAATTCACGCCTGAAATTAAACAAATGGTGAAAAGAATTCCTCATTAGCGATAAATAGAGAGGATGAATATTTCTGCTCGGATGATAAATGAATTTTATAGACAATAGTGACAAGGGGAAGGTTAATCAGAGTCTGGATTTCCACTGAACCAATAAGGCTACAACCAGTAACAAGTCACTGAGTTCTCACCGGAAACCCCATTAAAACTAATCGTCTTCGCACAGTGGCATGTTCATTTCCAGCACAATCTACAAATACAGTTTACAATCAATGCTGAGCTGAGTACTGACCAGTGCAGAAGCCAAAAGTGTTCGAATTAATCCTCAGAGGAGTAAATACCAGAATGCTTGCAGAGCACATCGCTATTTCACAGAGGTGTCCGTCTTTCCTTCACCACAAATCCTGCATTCAGCTTGGTCACTTCATCTGTACACGGCTACAATGGAAATAGAAAAGGTCCAGTCGAGAGTCAGGGCTGTTCAGGCCGAGTGTCTGGGGTGCCTCTCCAGTCCAATCTCTAGTCAAGCACGAGGAAGACTTGTCTGTGCCTGCCATGGCTCAGATCCCACCTCCACTGGCCCTGGGCAACACAAATCCTCCCCTCGGTGCCTCACAGGCCCTGCTGTTACCACACAGCTTAGAGGTAGGTGTACACCAAGGCTCGTGCCCTCCAAGCGTCTCCCTGCAGTATCCAACTCAGTGCGGGATTTAGAATTAGTGGGGCCCTGTGCTTAGCTTCAATTTTGGGGCCCATCCTTGGGACCCGGCCAAGAAAAAGGACATTCTCTCTTAGCTCCCTCCCGTCCCCATTTTTCTTCATCCTCCTCCTATAAGTAATAGAAAGTAAATGAAAATAAAGTGAGGTACCTTGATTGTTTTTGTAGTCTAACTTATTTTTCCACAGGCCACTTGAAAATTGCAGAGGGTCTCAACGGACCACTTAATGATCTTTCTAAATATTGTTTGTTCCATTAACTAACTATTGGAAAGTGCTTTGGATGAGAGCTCTTTATAAAAAATAATGTAAAAAAACATTGGGGTGCGGGGTCTGGCCAGGACTTAGGGTGCGGGAGGGGGCTCAGGGCTGGGGGTTCAGGGTCTGGGAGGAAGTTAGGGTGCAGAAGCAGGCCAGGGGTTGGGGTGCAGGGTCTGGCCAGGAGTTAGGGTGTGGGAGGAGGCTCAGGGCTGGGGCAGGGGGTTGGGCTGTGGAGCGCTTACCTGGGGCAGCTCTTGTTTGGTGCAAGGGGTGGAGGTGGGGATATGGGGAGGGTGCAGGAGTCAGGGTGGGCAGGGGGCTGGGGGTGTGGGGGGCAGGTGTGTGGGGGGGTTGCAGGAGTCAGGGTGGGCAGGGGGCTGGGGGTGTGTGATGGGGTGCAGGAGTCATGGCTGGGAGTGTGTGAGGGGGTGCAGGAGTTAGGCGTGGGGGTGCAGGGTCTGGGAGGGAGTTAAGATGCAGGAGGAGGTTCAGAGTTGGGGTAGGAGGTTGCGGTATGGAGCGCTTACCTGGGGCAGCTCCCATTCGGTGCAAGGGGTGGAGGTGGGTATGTGGGGGGGGGGGGGGGTGCAGGAGCTCCCGTTTGGTGCTCAGGGTGGGGGTGGGGATAGGGGGGTGCAGGAGTCAGGGCATGAGGTGTGGGGGGGCTGGGTATGTGGGGGGGTTACAGGAGTCAGGGAGGGAAGGGGGCTGGGAGTGTATGAGGGGGGTGCAGGAGTCAGGCAAGAGGCTGTGGTTGTGGGGTTGGGGTCATGGGGGTGCTCCCAGCTCCCTGCCCCATCCCACTCCAGCCCCCTGCCCTGAGCAGCTCACGGCAGTGGACTGGTGGGGTATGTGAAGGGGGAGTGTGGGGGCCCCGCCTTTGCTCCGCCAAGCCCTGATTCCAACCCCTGCCCAAAGGCCCCGCCCCCACATCTTCTCTGCCTCCTCCCACGAGGGTGCTGTGGCCCCTCTCCTCCCGCTCCCTCCCGGAGCGACCTGAGTGCCGGCAAACAGCTGCTTGGCGGTGGGGGAAGCGCTGGGAGGGAAAGGGAGGGGTGGGACCGCAGCACGCTCAGGGGAGGAGGTGGGAAAGAGGCGGGGGAGGGGGGAGCTTGGCTGCCGGCGTGTGCAAAGTTTGCAGCAGGAGCCCCAGGAGTCAGCAGGACCAAGCTTCTGCCCCCGCAGCTGCCTGGCCCTGGGGCCCCCTGTCATTGGGGGGCCCCATGCCAGGGCACCCTGTGTTTTACTGTAAATCCACCTCCGGTCCAGCTCCTCATCCCCTAGACACTCACAGTATTCATGGATTCATTGCTTCAAAAGAAGCTGTGGAACCCAGCTTAGCAGTTACACCTCCGATCACTGCTCCACTTATCATACAGCACTTAGATATGCTTCTAGTTAAATCAAGTATAAGTTTATTTAACAAAGACAGAGATTCAAGCAGCAGCAAGCAGAAGTATTGCAAAGAAATTATGTATAAAACAAAATTGTAACATGCCTTCTGCAGCCCAGATTTAATTAACAAGATACTCTCATGTCTTGTAGAATAATCCTTACCCAAAACACTTGCAGCGTTTTACAGCCACGCTGGCTGTGACCTTCCTTTCATGAGTCAAGTACGCTGGCAGCTTGCCTCCAAAGTGAAGGATCCTGTGTGTTCCTTTGCCCCCCTAAAAATATACCAGTCCCATCCTTGGTCTTGATTCATAAACAGGACACCCCCCGCTCTTTTGTTTCTTCTTGTAGAATTTCTCTCTTGCTCAGAAGACAAATAGGCTTCCATTGTGAGGAGTGCAATACACAATACAAACGACCAGACAGGGAGATAGGTGTCTGTTACCCCCTGCTTGAGAGGACCATTTCAGAGGTATGTCACCTCCTGGTGACCTGCCTTAACTCCTTAGGTATCATCTGTACAGACATTCTGCAATGGTTATGACAACTGCTGGGCTACTGGCTCTTGGTAGATGCCTCATATGCCACCCATTAGTGAACTATGCTGCCTATATCTGACCCAGGGAATCCTTGTGAAATACTGTGCACCATCGGGTTCCTGGGTCACACCAGTTCCTTCCTTTTGAAATTGTGCTCGTGGCTGCTGTGGGCCACAGTGACACCAAGCACTAGAACGGAGATGAGGGAGACTGTATCCACCTATTGGGCCCAGGCATAAAAACAGACTTGTCTCCCCAGGGCAACACAAGTCCTCCCCTCGGTGCCTCACAGGCCCTGCTGTTACCACACAGCTTAGAGGCAGGTGTACACCAAGCCTTGGGCCCTCCAAGCATCTCTCTGCAGTGTCCAGCTCATTGGCAGATTTAGAGTTAGTGGGGCCCCCTGGCCCTGTGCTCAGCTTCATTTTGGGGCCCCTCCTTGGGATCCAGCCAAGAAAAAGGACATTCTCTCTTATCTCCCTCCCATCCCCTTTTTTCTTCCTCCTCCTCCTATAAGTAATAGGAAGTAAATGAAAATAAAGTGAGGTACCTTGATAGTTTTTGTAGTCTAACTTATTTTTCCACAGGCCACTTGAAAATTGCAGAGGGTCTCAACGGACCACTTAATGATCTTTCTAAATATTGTTTGTACCGTTAGCTAACTGTTGTAAAGCACTTTGGATAAGAGCACTTTATAAAAAAAAATAATGTAAAAAAACATTGGGGTGCGGGGTCTGGTCAGGACTTAGGGTGCGGGAGGGGGCTCAGGGCTGGGGGTGCAGGTTCTGGGAGGAAGTTAGGGTGCAGGAGCAGGCCAGGGGTTGGGGTGCGAGGTCTGACCAGGACTTAGGGTGTGGGAGGGGGCTCAGGGCTAGGGCTGGGGGTTGGGGTTTGGAGCACTTACCTGGGACAGCTGTTGTTTGGTGCAAGGGGTGCAGGTGGGGATGTGGGGAGGGTGCAGGAGTCAGGGTGGGCAGGGGGCTGGGGGTGTGGGGGGCAGGTGTGTGGGGGGGTTGCAGGAGTCAGGGAGGGCAGGGGGCTGGGGGTGTGTGACGGGGTGCAGGAGTCATGGCTGGGAGTGTGTGAGGGGGTGCAGGAGTTCGGGCTGTGTGAGGGAGTGTGTGAGGGGGTGCAGGGTCTGGGAGGGAGTTAGGATGAAGGAGGGGGTTCAGAGTTGGGGCAGGAGGTTGGGGTGTGGAGCGCTTACCTGGGGCAGCTCCCATTTGGTGCAAGGCGTGCAGGTGGGAATGTGGGGGGGGGGGGGGGAAGGAGCTCCCGTTTGGTGCTCAGGGTGGGGGTGGGGATGGAGGAGTGCAGGAGTCAGGGCATGAGGTGTGGGGGGGCTGGGGATGTGGGGGGGTTACAGGAGTCAAGGAGGGCAGGGACTGGGATCGTGTGAGGGTGGTGCAGGAGTCAGGGCAAGGGGCTGGGGTTGTGGGGGTGAGGTCGTGGGGGTGCTCCCAGTCCCCTGACCCACCCCACTCCAGCCCCCTGCCCTGAGCAGCTCACGGCAGAGGTTTGGGGGGGTATGTGTAGGGCGATTGCAGGTGCCCCGCCTTTGCTCCACCCTGCCCTGATTCCAGCCCCTGCCCCAAGGTCCCACTCCGACATCTTCTCCGCCTCCTCCCACGAGGGTGCTGTGGCCCCTCTCCTCCCGCTCCCTCCCGGCGTGACCTGAGTGCCGGCAAACAGCTGCTTGGTGGCGGGGGAAGCGCTGGGAGGGAGAGGGAGGGGCGGGACCACAGCAAGCTGAGGGGAGGAGGTGGGAAAGAGGCGGGGAAGGGGGGAGCTTGGCTGCCGGTGCCTGCAGAGTCTGCAGCAGGAGTCGGCAGGACCAAGCTTCTGCCCCCGCAGCTGCCTGGCCCTGGGGCCCCCTGTCACTGGGGGGCCGCATGCCAGGGCACCCTGTGTTTTACTGTAAATCCTCCTCCAGTCCAGCTCCTGGTCCCCTAGACACTCACAATATTCATGGACTCATTGCTTCAAAAGAAGCTGTGGAACCCAGCTTAGCAGTTACACCTCCGATCACTGCTCCACTCATCATACAGCACTTAGATATGCTTCCAGTTAAATCAAGTATAAGATTATTTAACAAAGACAGAGATTC
Source organism: Chelonia mydas (assembly GCF_015237465.2). Lineage (NCBI taxonomy): Eukaryota > Metazoa > Chordata > Testudines > Cheloniidae > Chelonia > Chelonia mydas. The sequence continues at coordinate 212,117,208 of NC_057849.1, read as the reverse complement.
AAGCAGTAGCAAGCAGAAGTATTGCAAAGAAATTATGCATAAAACAAAATTGTAACATGCCTTCTGCGGCCCAGATTTAATTAACAAGATACTCTCATGTCTTGTAGAATAATCCTTACCCAAAACACTTTCAGCGTTTTACAGCCACACTGGCTGTGACCTTCCTTTCATGAGTCAAGTACGCTGGCAGCTTGCCTCCAAAGTGAAGGATCCTGTGTGTTCCTTTGCCCCCCTAAAAATATACCAGTCCCATCCTTTGTCTTGATTCATAAACAGGACACCCCCCGCTCTTTTGTTCCTCCCTGTAGAATTTCTCTCTTGTAGATTTTGCAGACTTTCCACTTCCTCTGGCTCAGAAGACAAATAGGCTTCCATTGTGAGGAGTGCAATACACAATACAAACGACCAGACAGGGAGATAGTTGTCTGTTACCCCCTGCTTGAGAGGACCATTTCAGAGGTATGTCACCTTCTTGGTGACCTGCCTTAACTCCTTAGGTATCATCTGTACAGACATTCTGCAATGGTTATGACAACTGCTGGGCTACTGGCTCTTGGTAGATGCCTCATATGCCACCCATTAGTGAACTATGCTGCCTATATCTGACCCAGGGAATCCTTGTGAAATACTGTGCACCATCGGGTTCCTGGGTCACACCAGTTCCTTCCTCCGGCATTGTGACCTGGTGCATGGGGTAGCAGAGCCACTCGGTTTTGGTCCTGCTGCTCCTCCATCATCTGTCATTATGAATGGGTGCCCAGTCCAAACCTGAGAGGTGCTGCAACACCGTGAGTCAGGCTGCAATGCCACTTACTTAAATGTGGCCCAGCACCCGCTTTGACTTTATGGAGGAGCGGCCAGGCCACACCTGAGAGGCCCTGCATCCCCACGTGCCAGGTCACAGTGCCTGGAGCAGGGAGCTGGGCCCAGCCCTGCAGGACTGGAACCGCCACTGCAGAGTGAGTGTGGGGTGGGCTGGCTCTCCAACCCCAGAACCCGTCCCACCCCTCCTGTACAGGCCAGGATTTGGATTGTGGTGCCAGCGTGGAGGGTGCATATAGGTAATGGTGGGTTGCGAGAAAAGCAAAATGCAGTTAGTGGTTTGTCTTAACAACAACTTGGGGAACCGCTGCTCTAATCTACCAGCTCAGGTACTGGAGCAGTGACACTGGGGCCGCACAAGTTTCAATGCAGTCTAGTCCCACCGGTAATTACCCAGGGTTCTGGGTGGGCTGGTATAGACACGATGAAGCACATGATGCCTGATACCTGAGCTAGCTACATTAAAGCTCGTGCTGGTACGTCCACTCAAGCTGTGATCACACTTTGTGACTGCAGTGTAGACATACCCTCCACAGTGAAAGGAAAGCAAAAGGCAGTGAATAGCGTAGCTGAAGTCGATGTACTTAGATCTACTCACCGCAGTGTCTTCACTGCGGTGAGTCGACAGCAGACGCTCCCCCGTCGACTCCACCTGCACCTCTCACTCCGGTGGAGTACCAGAGTCGACGGGAGAGCGCTCGGCGGTCAATTTATCGCAGCGAGACTACATCGACCCCCGCTGGGTCGATTGCTGCCCATCGATCCAGCGGGTAATGTAGACAAGCCCTCAGAAAAGTCTGCAAAGAAGGCTGGACATAACAACAACTTCAGACATCTCTTTGAAGCTGAACTGGGTGATTTCAGATGATCCTAGCCTCGACCCCAGTCTGTTGTTGAAGGGGTCCAGACTTGTCATCCCCACATGGGGGTGAAAAAGGACATTTTGCATAAACTGCACGGGGGCCACCAAGCCAGACCAAAATGTGCAGAAACAGCTCAACAGTGGCCTTCACTGAGCAACAAGTGCCAGAGAGAGAGGTGAGAACTCTGAGACCTGCATTCACATGAGAACCAACCAGCCAGAACCATTGTTTCCTTCCCTCTCCCAGACACACCATGGTGGAAAGATCTTCTCCAGCTGGCTAATCGAACCTCCCTTCCATTCACTGGCTACTTGTCAAGATTTATTGAAATAGCCAAGGTGCTGACGACTACATCACAGACAGTGGGGTCAGGAGGAAATCCATGTTTGACTGCAATGGAATCCCATTGTAAGTCTGCTCTGATAATGATCCTCAGTTACTATTGGACACTGTTAAATTTACAAATCCCTGCAGTTTCACTCATTACATCAGTTCCCAGTTTTCATAAAACCATGGGGAAGCACAACTCTCTGTGAAAACATTGGAACACATTCTTACAATATCTGGCCCTGTTCCCCTGCTTGGCAGCACCTCTGGCAAAAGGATTCAGGCCCAATGAGGAGCTGAGTTGAGTTCCATCATCCCAACCATCCCTTCACTATTAGATCTTAGTTGGACTGAATTTCTAATGCTACGAAGAAAGGAAGAACAACCTAAAAGCCGTCAGAAGAGAAACTTTGTCAGGAGTCACAGACTAAAAGCCCTGAGGGAGCTGAACGCAGGAGATCGCGTGTGGTTGAAAGGCTCTGCAGAAGAAGGAATAGTACAGGCACAGCTGAACACCCCTCGATCTGACCCTGTATGAGTTCTGGAGTATCATTTCACACCAGGTTTTTTCAGCAGGTAAATCTCACGGAGCACTCAGATCCGTACTTCCGGGCTGAACCTGTGAGTAACGATCCCCCTGCTCAAATAGACCATCCACCATCTCCTCCGAATGTGACTGAAAGGAGACAGCCAGCTAGATCTAAGAGCCTCCCTCCTTCCTGGAAGATTAGGTCAGACCTTGGATACCTGAGGAACTCAGGGGTTTAGCAGCCAAGTGCTTTACTTGGGAGGAACTATCCCCTGGCATGAGACTGAAGGGTCAGGCAGTCTTCCCAGCCTTCACTGGGATGTTTTTAATAGTCTGTGTTGATGTTTCGTGCATGGCTGGGTCGATGAATGTTTTATTTTCATTCCCAGACTCTGAATTCAGCCGGCTGGGCTGGAAGGCTGCACGGCAGCAATGAGATTGATTCAGGTCACTGGGATCAGGCAGGTGTTGAGATGCTAATGGCTCACGCTGCTGAAACTCATGCAGGAGGCTCTAGCTGTCTGCCACATCAGCCATCTCTCCTGCAGGGAGCTGAGACCCTGCATTCACTGTGGCACTAACCAGCTGTTGGCATCAGCACATCTGTGACACTGGACTAACACTGTGAACTTCCTGAGCCCCGCCTGGATCTGTGCTGTTGTTCACATGCACAGGAGGGGAGGGGTTCTCCGAATGCAGCCGGAGAGAGAAAATCATGATAAGAAAGGCTTGTCAATGCTGAGCACTCGTGGGAATCAGGCAGGCAGTGATGTAGTGGTAAAAAAAGGAGGTGGGTGAACTCCCAAACTAAACTCCATATTCCCCAAATGAGACATGGATAAACTCTGTTTACCCTCGTTTACTCCCAACTACATGACTGCAGGCCAGTGCCGAAGGATCAACTTGGACACCTAATTCAGGCTGCTGGTTTTGAAAATCAGGCACTGAGTGTGTTCCTCACAGAGTTTGCAGGCCAGGGACTCTCTTTTATTATGTATTTGTACAGCCCTCAATGTACAATGGGGCCCAAATCCTAACTGAGGCTGTTGCCCGTTTTCGACCCAAGCAGCTCATCAAAGTTTGGGGCTCTGGGGCTGTTCCAGCTGGAGGCAGAAATTATTGGTGTCTGGTATTTTCTTTGGTGCAATCTTGGTTGTTTCCAAGGAATGTACAAAGTCTGAACACAGGAGGGACTAAGAACAAAAGGAGCCGTTTTTTATTTTACAGCCCTCAACTTCTTTAGCTGACAGACCCAAATGCTCTCTTTAGCACAGGGGTCTGCTCTATGAAGGGCCTGTCCAGCCAGGGAGCAGGAGGCTCTGGCCTAAGGAGAAGCTCAGAAGGCAAGTGTAGGGAGCCAGCTGATCCAGCTAAGCAGCAGCTAATGAGTGGCTCCAGTTCCCAGCTGGAAGATGCAAGAGAGGACCCAGGCCTGGGGGGAACAAAAGACAGTAGGAAACTGTCTCCAAAACCAACCCCAAAACATCTCTGAGCAGTAGGAGGAGGAGGCTGCAATAGTGAAGGGCCCTGTAACCCCCTGAGGCAAAGGGAGGGCTGTGACCCTTGAGCTATTGGGGCTAGAGGACCCTGAAGTATCAGCCCAGGTCAGGACTATCACTTGTGTTACTTTTCCATATGCCTTGTCTTTGTGTGGCAGAGGAATAACAGAGGTGACTAAAGCAGAGTCAGAGGGGGCTGGTTGTTTTGCCCCCAGGCTGGTGGACAGGCCCAGCGGAAGGGTGGAGAATGCAGGCTGTGTCTGCCACTGCCCAGGAAATCATGGATCTTGAATCCTCTTTACAATGGAGGGGGGAGCAACTGTAGCTACAACATCAGCAGCTGCAGCAGACGGTGACCCAACAGCAGCAGTTACTCCAGAAGCTTCAGCTCCAACAACAACAGTGCCAGCAAAAGCAGCAGGGAGCAGCAGTGGTTTATGCTTCATCTGGAGAACTGGAGCCCACAGGTGAGTGCAGGGCTGTGGTTTCCTGTGTGGGAGGGAGAAGCCCTCACCAAAATGGGGACAGAAGATGTTGTTGAGGCCTTCCTAGGGACTTTTGAGCAGCTGGCCAGGGCATACTATCGGCCCTGGAGGAGTGGGCCACTAAGATTGCTCCCTACTCAACAGGAGAGGCCTAAGCAGTGTGTCATGACCTGGGGGTTGAGATGGCAAAGGACAATGGGACACTGCAGGAACCCTACTCGCCTGCCTAGGGCTTAGTGGAGAGGGCTATCATTGTCCATTCAAACATGAACCCATTGGCTCTAGATTCCCACCGAGGGCTGCAGCCCAACGCTTCCAGGATTTGTGTTCTCTGTGGCTGAAATCAGAGACTTATTTGCCAGTGGAAATGGTGATGTTAGAACAGTTTTGCCAAACTATCCTGGGGTGGCCTAAGTTGTGGGTTTTCTGCCACCAGGTGACTTGCCTGGAGGAGGCAGTCTGCCTCGTAGAGAACTTTCTGGAGACTGAATTGGAGCGTGAGCCTCTGGGAAAAGCTTAGGAGTACTTGTGGCACCTTAGAGACGAACAAATTTATTTGAGCATAAGCTTTCGTGAGCTACAGCTCACCTGGCAATCAAATGCCCACAGATCTCTAAAGGGGCCAAATTGGTCTATGTAGAGTGTATTCATCGGGAAGTTTGGTCCTACCCTGTGCCTAAAGTCAGGTTAATGGTGTGGAGCAGCAGGTTGAAATGTCAGTGGCGATGGCCTGACTCCTAGCCTACCCGCTGGTATTGGGCTGGGACTGGGGACCTGTAACCAGTCTTGTGAGGGTAGCTGGGAAGGCGGGGTTTGCACTTAACCTCCTCTTGGCATCCCAAGTTAAGCTTAAAGAAATTTTCCCCTTTTCTGACCCCGAGCTGTTCGGTTCCAAACCAAAGTGCTGCTGGGAGCAGTGTCAGGCCTGAAGGGTCAGGGTGCAGTGTCGTCTGGAGCTCTCTGAAGAGCAGCCACAGGCACAGCCTCCTCCTAGGGACAACCCACTGGCCTGAGAGGAGGGGCCCAACTTCATCTAGAGTCAGAGGGAGGAGCCAGTCTTCAGTCTTCCGTAGGGCCGGTTGACTTGGGCACATGTATTGTTGGTTGCTCCTGACCAGGATGCCCAGTACCCCCATTTTGAACTAAAAGGGGATCTCTTGGGGGAGGGGGTGGTGGTGTGTGAGATCCAGGACAAAAAAACCAGGGCCTGCCAAACCCAACTCCTGGTCCTTAAGTTGTATTGGAATTAAGTGTTAAAACTGACCCAAGATGTACCGTGGTCCTGTCACTTGGGAGTGGAAAAGACCCAAGGGAGGATTCTGGCCCAGTTCTTTTGGCCCTTGGATTATTGCAACCTGAAAAATTATTGTTCATCCTGTCCAGAATGCCAACTGGTGGTCCCACAGCCAGCCCACAGGGCCCCTCAATCCTCTTCTATTGCCGAGCAGCCCTTTTGCCACCACTGGGGTCAACCTCTTTTGATCGCTGGAACCAAGTTCAATCTGGTGTCAGTTTATATTGGTGACTGTTCATTATGCCACTTGGTAACCTGAGCCATAGCCCTGTGCTCGGCAATGTCCCAGACACAATCGCTACCCAATTAATGGAAGTGTTTGCAAGAGGCAGGTTTCTAAGTGTTCTCCTGACAGACCAGGGCACAGCATTCATGTCCCAGTTAATACCTCAGTTTTGTGGTCTCCTGAAAATGTACTCAGTTAAAACCTCTGTTGCCCACAAACAGACTCTCTGGTCGAGCAGCTTAACCCTACATTAAAAAAGATGTTTCAAAAATTTTAACTAAGGTGTAACACTCTGCACCCTATAGTCACCATAGTAATATCATTATCAATATGGTTATGATACGATTGTGATATGTTTTGGACAAAGTATGGCTTGCGAGATATTTTAAAAAGTCTTAATCTGTTACAATTTAACAGGATATTAATGTTTCTGTGCTATCGTTATATCTAGAGTTATGAAGTTTTGCTCAGAATCTGTCACTGAAATATGTTGTGAAGTTAAAATCACCCAAAACCAGCCTTTCAAGTACAACAATGAAAAGGCCAAACAGCATTAATGGCCTATTGAGGGAAATACACTCACAAGAATTACCCCAGGAACCGGGTACCATAGAAACCTCTCAGAGACAGCACTACGCAATGAGGACTGTTCCAGTCAGGTCACAGCAAAAGATCTTTCCAGGAAGGTGGAAGAAGCTGTAAAAGGGGGAAGTGATATCACTATGGGGCCTCACTCTCCCCCTACAGCACAACACCTGGAAACACCTGAGGAAGAAAGACTGCACTGGGGAAGGGGGTCCCAGGCAGGAAAAAAGGAAGCCTGCCTGTGTATGGAAGCTTGGTGGACTACTTGTACTGTTGAACAGGGTGAGACACAGCTTGATTCAAATCCTTTCCAGTTTAGAGAACTTAGATTGTGTTTTTTGTTTTATTTCCTGTGGTAATCGACTTTGATCTGTACTCTATTACTTATAATCACTTAAAATCTATCTTTCTGTAGTTCATACATCAATTTTATACTTTACCTAAAAGCTGTGTGGTTTGAATGAAGTGCTTGGGGGAAAATCTCAGCTCAGTTAACAAAGGCGTGTGCATTGTCCTTTCCACATTGAGAGAGGGGTGGGTTGGGTAATAAACTCATATACTGATCAGGCTTTTGACCAGAGCAGGACAGGGTAGTTCAGGGGTTCTCAAACTGGGGGTTGTGACCCCTCAGGGGGTCATGAGGTTATTACATGGGGGGGGTCATGAGCTGTCAGCCTCCACCCCAAAACCCCCTTCTCCTCCAGCATTTATAATAGTGTTAAATATTAAAAAAATGTATTTAATTTATAAAGGGGGTCACATTCAGAGGCTTGGTATGTGAAAGGGGTCACTAGTACAAAAGTTTGATAAACACTGGTGTAGTTCATGGGGGCAAGGCTAGGGAGCTGGTGGTATTTTGGCTGGAGTTTCTCGCTATTGTTAATTCATGAGTGTCTCTGGGAGCATTTATGCAATCTAGCTGGGTATGGGGCTCCACATGCTGTTGTGCCGAGTGATAGTAGCACCTGGAGGGGTCTACTGCTTGTCACTAGCAAGGCATTATGACAGACAGCCCAGGCTGGAGAGTTAAGGGAGCACAGCGGTACCCCAGTTCCAGGCTGCACCGTGGGAATGCTGATCACATAAGGAATCCCAGAATTGGGACAAAATGTCCCTGAATATGTAGTTTGCAATTCAGGAGGTCCCACAATCCTCCACCAGCTTTTCACCCTTTCAATTGCTGTACAGCAGACAACCCCAGGGGGTAGTGGATCTTTCACAGGAGTCTTGTCAGGAACAAGGTACATCTAGCCAGAGCGTAATCCACCGTGTCCTCAAGTTGAGAGAGAGATTGGATCTGGTAGGGGGCTTTGCCAGGGAGAAGCTGAGAGTGTCGCAGCACTCCCAGGAACAAGAGTGCAATAGAAACACCAGCCTCTGGGTCTGCCAGCCGGGGGATGGAGTTCTCCTGCTGCTGCCTCTGCAGAACGCAAACTGCTGGGAAAGGGGCAAGGGCCTTTTGAGATCGTGTGGGGTGAGCTAAAAGTTTCAATTGGTGGGCAAGCACCGGGGGTCCCAGATATATCATGCCAAGCTTCTGAAATCCTGGAGGGCCCAGAATGAATGTCTTGCCCACATCCCAACACCAGAGGCAAAATTGGGTCCCCAGGGGTCAGAGACCGGGTTGTGCACAGAGATGCCTCTTGGGGAAAACCTGTCCCTGGTCCACCAGGAGGAGGCCAGAGAATTGGTCAAGCATTTCACAAATGTCCTTACTACTAAACCAAGGTGGACCCACCTAGTCGAACCCCTATACATCTGAAATCTGAGAGCTATGTCCACAAGGGCTGCTTCCAGGTACAGGAGCGGGTAAAGGACACAGCCAAGAAGGAATTACAAATTGTGTTGCAAATGGGTGTATCTGAGGAATCAAAGAGCGAGTGGTGCAGCCCAGTTGTGCTGGTCCCTAAGCCAGACCACAGCATTCACCTTCACATTGATTTTCACAAATTAAATGGAGTGTCAAAGTTTGATGCCATCCTATAGCCCGGATCAGCGAGATACCTGAAGGCCTGGGAAAAGCTCATTACATCACCGCTCTCAGCCTTACAAAGGGCTATTGGGAAATCCCCTTGTCACCTGACTCCAAGGAGTTAACTGCATTCACCATGCCCTATGGGCTGTACCACTTCCAGACCTTTTCATTCAGGCTCCATGGAGCTCCCGTGACACTTCACAGGCTCATGGATAAAGTACTTCTGCCCCACAAAGCATATGGCACTGCATACGTAGGCCGTGTCTGCACTAACAAGCTTACAGCAGCACAGTTGTACAGATACAGCTGTGGTGCTGTAAAAGCATCCGTGTAGCCTTGTTATGCTGATCAGAGAGAGCTCTCCTATCGACTTAATAAAACCAGCTCAAGAAGCTGTGGTAGCTGTGTTGGAGGGAGACACGAGTGACATGAGAACTTACACCAGCAAAACTTTTGTCACTCGGAGGGATGGGGGGCGGGACGGTGTTTTCACATCCCTGAGCAACAAAAGTTTTGCCAACAAAACATGTAGACATGGCCTTAGATGATGCAATGATCTATTCCACCACCTGGGCAATACACTCAAATTGTGTCTGTGCAATACAGTAACTCCCCACTTAATGTCCTCTCACTTAACGTTATTTCGATCTTACGTCCCTGCTCCATTACAGAACATGCTCCATTTTAAAGTTTGTGCAATGCTTTGCTCTATGGTTATTTGGCCGTCTGCTTTGTCCACAGCTGGCAGCCCCCCATCACCTCCCATATGCCCCCCCACAGCACCTCCCACCAGCTGGCAGACCCTGCGGATCAGCACCTTCCCCCGCCTCCTGCCCATGGCAATCAGCTGGCTTGCAGTGTTCAGGAGGCAGGGGAGGGAGGGGGAGCCTGCGCGCCATGTCCTCGCTCTTCCCCACTCCCTCCTGCATGCCACAAGCCAGCTGATTGCCACGGGCAGGAGGAAGGGGAGGGAAGGAGGAGAAGCAAGGACGTGGAGTGAGGAATGAAGAGGCGGATTAATGGTGGGGGCTTGGGGCTAGGGGTGGAGTGGGCGGGCCAAGGGTTGAGCCGCCTGCCACTGGTGCTTGCAGAGTAGGGGAAGCTGCTCCTGTTCAACATGTTTCTCCTAGCCTACAGCACCTTCAGCCTCCTTGCCTGCCTCATCTCCAGAGCCGGTGGGCTGTGCCTGTGTGGGGTAAGTCGGGGGACCTCCCAACTACAGTACTGTATTGTATGGCAAAAAAAAATTCCCTGGAACTTAACCCCCCAATTTACATTCATTTTTATGGGGAAATTGGATTCGCTTAACATCGTTTCATTTAAAGTCGCATTTTTCAGGAACGTAACTAAAAGGTTAAGTGAGGAGTTCCTGTACTCCCATCCCTTTGAGCTGTGAGTCTCACAGCCGACCCGGCCAAGTGCCAGTCTGGCTGCACGGAAATGAAATACCTCAACTATACACTGGGGAATGAGAGGATCTAACCCTTAATAGCGAAGGTTAAGGCCCTCATAGAATGTCCTGTCCCCACCACAAAGTGGCAAATAAAATCTTTCCAGGGGTTGGCTAGGAGCCACCAGTGCTTCATACCCCACGTTGCTATGATTATAGCCCCACTGGCGTAGCTATTGTGCAGCCAGGCACCCCAAAAGATGCTGGGAACCTCTGCGTATGTGGCTGCGTATGGTGAAAAAAAGCAAATTCTCTGCAGTGCCCTGGTACTTCACAGCCCAGAGTTTAATAAAGAGTTCATCTCACAAATGGGTGCATTGGAATGGGGCCTGGGGGCTGCACTCTCACAGGAATTGGAGGACAGAGACCATCCATTTTGCACTTGAGAAAAAAGTTGCTGCCCCAAGAACAAAAATACACAGTGATAGAGAAATAATGCCTTGTGGTAAAGTGGGTCACCAAAGACCTAAGATACTATTTATTTGACTCTCATCATAGACCATTCACCTTGAAAATGGCTGCATGCCAGGAGAGACACAAACCCCAGGTTGCCCCGTGCTACTTGGCTCCGCATCCTGATGTGTTCACACTTCGCCATCGAGCCGGTGCCACGCATATGAATGACGACTTTTTTCACGAGATGGGGGAGGGACTGGTAAGATCAAGAGAAGTCTCCAAGTCCATTCCGGGGGAGGCCTGTAGCAGGGCAGTCTGCCCTTTTCGGGGCTGAGGAGCCAGGGAGCAGCAAGCCCTGGCCTAAGCAGAAGCCGAGCAGCAGATGTTGGGAACCAGCTGATCTAGCTAAGCAGTAGTTAATGAGTGTCTCCCATATCCAGCTGGAAGATATAAGTGAGGAGCCAGGTCTGTAAGACGGGGGTACCAGGACAGACAAACGTTTTCCTAAACAACAGCAGGGCAGGCTGGCAGGCCAGCTCCGTGGTCCCCCTGAGGCGAAGGGAGGGCTGTGAGCCATGAGCTACTGGAGAGTAGAGGACCCTGCAGTATCAGTCCAGGTCAGGACTACCACTCTTGTTACTTTTCCATATACCTTGTGTTTGCAGGGCAGAAGAATAACAGAGCCTGTGCAGAAAGCTAAAACAAAGTTGGGTGTGGGTGTCTGTTTTGCCCTCCACCTGATAGACAGACACACCAGACTACACACTCTCTTTGGATTTTGCCAGGGTCACATTCTTCTCATTCACAGACTACTGCTTGGCGCTCTTGCCTTTTGTTTCTGCCTATCCCACTCTTCTTGTCTGTTCTCAGTTTCTAAGTGAACTCTCTTCCCCCACTGCCCTTTGTAAAACAATACTCAGCCAAAAGCTCCTGGGTGATGTGATGATGCACTCCATATGCTTTATGAAAATATTCTTATGAATGTGAATATGATGTAACTGGAATATGCTTCATGCAAAAGGTCTCTTGTAAGGTATCATTACAAAGCTTATAATCTACTGAGTGTGGTCATCCTATGTGTATGCATGTATCATTCTTGTATCTGAAGCTAGAAATATGAAGTATAACTCTGAGGTCTTATTGTAATTATGCAAAGTGTGGACCATTAATGGTGGTTTAGAATCTTGATGGCTTCCATTGACTAGGACAATTGGTTCTAAATGGCTCTGTTTACTTGCAGACCTTCCTGGGGATGTGCAGGCCAGACCAGGAAGAATCTAGGCTGGGGTCTCACAGCACATATGATCATGTCACCTGATACTGGAATCCATCTTAAATCTGGTACTTTTCCATTTAGAAGGAGCGGTGGGGACCCAGAGAGACAAAAGATTCCCGCCTTGTGCCAAAGCTATAAAAAGGGGTAGAGCAGGACAGAGGGGGCTGCCAGTCATGAGAAAGCCCCTGCTTTCCACCTAAGATGTCTGTTGGAACTAACAAGGACTGTAGCAGGGGAAAGGATTTGGCCCAGACTAGAAAGAAGTCTAGTCTGTGATAGAAGCTTATTGGAACATCCCTGAGGGTGAGACCGAACCCATGACAGGTGGATTCACAGATACCTTTTGTCTGAGATGGGGGCTTATGCTGACTGTTATGTTAACTGAAACGTGAATTCATACTTATCAGTGTCCAGGGGGATTTAACTCAACCCATGATAAGTTTTCACGCTGTTCATATCAAGGGCCTTCTGAACACTACACTAGTACAAATAATGATAAATAGAATGCCTCATTTTAAAGAGCTAGGGATATTCTACACCTCCGACTGTCTGGCCTATCTCAGTGCAATGGGTTTTGCACATTTTCATAATTTATACATCAAATACAATATAGCGCCCCCCCTCCCAACACTGCAATATCTTGGGTTGCAACATCTGTCACATCCATTCTGTAAATTCTCAGAACTAGGCGAAATCCAGACATTTTCTCTGTGCTATCTAAGAGCACATCTGCAACCAACATCTGCTAAACATCTAGTGTCTGCACTATATCCCATTAGTACTGTTGGCGGTGAGGATACGGTGGTTTGGGGGTTGGTGGTTTTGTTTGTTTTGGGTTGTTTAATAATGGTATAAATATATCATTTCTTTTTGTGCTCACAAACGGCTGACTCATTTTCACTAAAAACAAATGTAAAACACCTTAAGTAGAGACCAGTCGTGGAAGAATTCAGCCTGAAACATAAAAAGCTATAAGGAGCTGAAAAGGGACCCTTTCAAATGGAAATGCTGAGGCAACATTGACCATAGCCTGCAGCTCAGGGGTTGCTCGGCGCTCCATCTACAATACACACAAGATGACACCATCCCGCCATACAGTTGGATGTGGCTATCAATGGTCAGCTCTTGGAGTGAATTCACTCAGTTTCGGCAATTCCTGGGATAAATTTGATTCAGTAGATCTGGTGACCTCAGTGACTTTAATTTCTCCCAAGTGGAGGCTTCCTAGTGGAACTGTTGAATAAGGAAAAAGATTTACATATCATCTCAGACAAACAGCTCCAACTCCATTTGCTGTTGTTCATAGAGGTCAGGCCACTATTCAGGTGACTGCTTGGGACTCTCCCAATTACTTTCCAATCTCATGAATATCATTAATTTGTCCTGGAAATACATTATTGGCAGGGCCATTCTTAGCATTTATGGGGCCCTACGCAGTATTATTAAACTGGTGCCCCTATGCCTGAGGGTAACCCAGGCTCAAAACCCCAGAGGGGGGTGGGAGGGACGAGGCAGCAAAGGATACCTAGCCGCCCAGCCCGCCTTACGGGGGCGGAGAGTCACATTTCCCCACAAAGATGCCCGTACCCTCTCCTTCATGCAGAATGTACAGCACCGATGCATAGCGCTCTGTGAATACAGTCCCTGCCTAAGGAGACTGCAGTGAGCACTGGGTGTGCGGGAGCCGACCTGCTCGTACCTGCTGTCATGGGTGGTAGGTGAAGCTACCGCTTGGGGAGGCTAGCTCCCCAGCCCACCTCTTCTGCCTGTGGCCCCCCCTATACTCCACCCCTGCTCTGCCCAAGGTCCCACCCACGCTCTGCCCAGGCCCCGCCCTCTCCCCACTGTCTCCCGCCTCTCTTCCCTCCCCATCCCTGTTCACCCCCTTCCAGCCAATTCCCTGAAAAACCCAAATGAAGCAAATGACATTTGAAAAAAAACACCCTTCTGCAATTTCTTTTTAAAGAAAATGGAGCATGTTTGCCACTGCATGCCAGAAGGTGAAGCCTGGACATGCAAAAGGTACCTAATTAAAAGCACAAAATTTGGGAGTAAAAAATGTCAGTCCTGGGCGTTTTGATATACCCTGAAGCTTGTCAGAGATTTATCTGCAAAAACTGTGTAGTAAGGGCAAGTCAGCTGCCCTGCTGAATACAACATTAAATATTGTGGAATACGTGACACAGCTCTTCTCTGTTTTACATTTTCTTAATCAGTATTTCTAAAATGATTTTATATTTTAAATGTACTCCTAAGCCTTCATAAAGTAATCATTCCAGATTGCTACATATTTAACTCACTGAAACAAAGACATTGTTTTAAATTAATCAGTCAGAGAGGTTTAGCGTGTTCATAACAAGGTTCATTGCTTTTAGGAAAAGGGAACACTAATTTACTTTGTGTAATCTCCATAACGACAGACATGTTTATGAAATGTCACCAACTTTAAAAAATATGTTTCCAAAGATTTTATGCATAACGAAGGATTTTATGTCTTACTAAGGTACTGATTTTGCTGGAGGGTTCTCTTAAAACTAGTTCAACAAATAGTCCGAAGTAAAGAAAGGGAGACTCGTTTGTCCAGCTATCTGGCAGGAACGGGGTGTTGTCCCTTTAAGGGCTCTCTTCAACAGGAGGGTGAAGGGAGAAAAGGATGGACAGAAAGGACAGTGTTACAGGGCGGCCCAAGTTTCCTTCTCCTTGTCCCTGCGCCCTGTGCTTGGGCTGGCCAAAGAAAGGGTCTCAGACGTCTCTTGCAGGTGCTTCACCCTTGTCCTTTTGTTTACAGTGGCGGTACAGTCCCACTTACCCCAACACCTGTCCCCGCTCCGACCCCTCACTGGGTCATCTGGCCTTTGAGGCTTGTGTCAGCCAGCAGAGTCAGAGCCTCAACCCTCCTATCTTCCTCCCTGGCTATCCCCCTCCCCGAGCTTTTCCCTGGGTTTATACGCCTGCCCAGTCATCAACCCAGCTGGTTCCACTCGGCTCAGCAGATCACCCTGAGCCTGCCCTCATTAGGGCCTGCAGCTGGGCTCCCTGCTAAGGGTCTTGGCCCACACACCCGGCCACCCTACAGGGAAACAGGGAGAAGCCGGGTCTTTAGCAGGGCACCCAAAGGCTTTATACCTCTCCCCTGCGACAGACAGAATTACTTCTCTTGTCTTGCTTACAATACTCCTGCTAATACAGCCCAGAATGATGTTTGCTTTTTATGCAATAGCATTACACTGTTGACTCCTATTTAGCTTGTGATCCACTATGACCTCCGGATCCCTTTCCGCAGTACTCCTTCCTCGGCATCATTTCCCATTTTGTATGTATGCGACTGATTGTTCCTTCCTAAGCGGAGTGCTTTGCATTTGTCCTGATTGAATTTCATCCTATTTACTATGTTACCAGATTTGCCTGTTACTTTGGGGTATGCTCATTTATTAGGGTTTGTCTTCTTGGGGGGGGGGGGGGGTGTTTCTATAATTCTGTTAATGTCCTGTTTGTGTCACTTGTATTTTTATATGGAGCTCTACCTTTCCCTTCTGCAAGTCCCCTCCCAATGGAGCTATCCCGCAGGACCTAGGTTCCCCAGGGCTGGGTTTCTCCAGCCCCAGAACCAGATGAACACACACACGCGCACACACACGCACACACACACACACACACACACACACAGAGTAAGTCTGAGCGGACTGGGTCAATCAGCACTTTCAAGCTGTCACCCTTATATGTCCCTGGACTCAATGGGACCACCAGGTCACTGTGCTCTGGAACTACCCTCCGGCCCTCAAGAGAAACTTGATCCAGGACATGCAAGTCCTCCCCCCACTTCCAAGTACAAATAGTTACATGCCATGGACGGGGCCAAGCTGATTGCCTCCCAGTGGGCTCTGGTCAATTCTGAGGCTACGGATAACTTCATAACAACATGTTTCAGAGTAACAGCCGTGTTAGTCTGTATTCGCAAAAAGAAAAGGAGTACTTGTGGCACCTTAGAGACTAACCGATTTATTTGAGCATGAGCTTTCGTGATGAAGTGAGCTGTAGCTCACGAAAGCTCATGCTCAAATAAATTGGTTAGTCTCTAAGGTGCCACAAGTACTCCTTTTCTTTTTGATAACTTCATAAATGCTCAAGATGCTCAAGTGCTACAAATCCCTCTCTGTTTAAAGCTTACAGCATTTCTCGTAGAAACGATATACGGGTCCCTCCTGTCTTCAGGGCCAGTGATACAGAGACAGTACTGCTAGAGACCATAATTCAGGGCCATTGGGAAGTGCTACAGTTCAATGTGATCTATTCTCCACACTTCTCCCTAATTCTCTGCATCACCTGACTGGAGCAGCATAAGCCTTGCATCTCCTGGTGAGAAAAGAGGATCAGCTTCCTCTCTGAATACTGCCAAAGGGTCTGACTGCATGCACCTAGCCCCAGCCTTCTGGTCTGGGTCTCCTGCAACCCATTTGAAGTATCTGTGTGGGAACTCCAGTTCATGCTGGCTAGACAGAAGTGGTCACTTCCAAGCCTCAGTCCCCATATCCCTGAAAAGTATTGGGATTATGCAGACATTTTTAAAAGAAGAATACAGACATGCTACCTCTATGCTGGGACTATGACTGCCTCATAGACCTGCAGCCCACGGCAAATGTCCCTTATGGACAGATCGATGCGATGTCTGAGCCAGAATTAGCAGCCCTTCATGTGTTCATCCAGGAGAACCTGGCCAATGGCTTCATCTGGTGCTCCACCTCCCAAGAAGGGGGGTGTTATAAATATAAACGAAAGGGTAACCACCTTTCTGTATACAGAATGATAAAATCCCTCCTGGCCAGAGGCAAAACCCTTTCACCTGTAAAGGGTTAAGAAGCTAAGATAACCTCTCTGGCACCTGACCAAAATGACCAATGAGGAGACAAGATACTTTCAAAGCTGGAGGTGGTTGGGAGGAACAAAGGGTCTGTCTGTCTGTGTGATGCTTTTGCTGGGAACAGATCAGGAATGCTCTTCATAACTTCTCAGAACTTCTGTTAAGTTAGTAAATAATCTAGCTAGAAATGCGTTAGATATCCTTTTGTTAAATGGCTGGTAAAATAGGTTGTGCTGAATGGAATGTATATTCCTGTTTTTGTGTCTTTTTGTAACTTAAGGGTTTGCCTAGAGGGATTCTCTATGTTTTGAATCTGATTACCCTGTAAGGTAGTTACAATCCTGATTTTACAGAGGTGATTCTTTTACTTTTTCTTCTATTAAAATTCTTCTTTTAAGAACCTGATTGCTTTTTCATTGTCCTTAAGATCCAAGGGTTTGGATCTGTGTTCACCTATGCAAACTGGTGAGGATTTTTATCAAGTCTTTCCCAGGAAAGGTGGTGTAGGGCTTGGGGGGATATTTTGTGGGGGAAGACATCTCCAAGTGGGCTCTTTCCCTGTTCTTTGTTTAACACGCTTGGTGGTGGCAGCATAGGGTTCAAGGACAAGGCAAAGTTTGTACCTTGAGGAAGTTTTTAACCTAAACTGGTAAGAATAAGCTTAGGGGGTCTTTCATGCAGGTCCCCACATCTGTACCCAAGAGTTCAGAGTGGGGAAGGAACCTTGAAAAGGGGCCAGTCCTTTGTGTTAAGAAAAAGGACCGAAAGTGACATCTTTGCATAGTCTATCAGGCCCTAAACTGTGTGACAGTCTGAAACCTGTCTCCTCTGCCCTTAATCTCGGAGTGTGCAGATAGTATGCAGTGTGCCTGAATTTTCACCAGACTGGACCTCTGTGGCATGTGTAAACTTGTTTGCATCAGGTCAGGAGACGAATGGAAGACTGCATTTTGATCCCGTTATGGGCACTTTGAATATTTAGTAATGCCATTTGGGCTGACCAACACTCCTGTGACCTTTCAATACTTCATGAATGACATATTTAGAGATGTCTTAGAGCAGTAGGTTGTCATCTATCTCAATGACAACGTTATGTTTTCACATAATCCTGAACAGCATTGTTACCATGTTCATTCCATCCTGGAAAGACTACAGAAGTATGGCCTCTGAGAAGGGGTCCAGATGGACCACCAGAAGGTATTCATAGTAGAAGTCGATGCCTTTAATGTAGCCATTGGGGCCATAGCCTCTCAGAGCCATGGTGCACAGCAAGTATTGTATCCGTTTGCCTACTACTCCTGAAAACTCATCCCTGCTGAGTAGAATAATGATATATAAGGAACTACTCACAATTAAATTGGCCTTCAAAGAGTGACAAAATTATCTCAAGGGAGCCCAACACACAGTGCAAGTCTTTTCTGACTGTAAGAACCTTGAATATCTGCATAAGGCTTGAGCCTTGAACTAAAGACAGCTCAGGTGGGCATTATTCTTCTCTTAGTTTGATTTCATCATCACCTATCACCGGGAACCAAGAATGGGAAAGCCAATGCCTTATCCTGAAAGGTGGAGTGCTACCAAGAGGGTGAGGAGCCTAACAAAGAACCACCCTGTCTCTGAAAACCTCACAACTTCCTTAGTGCCACACTATACTAAGACCTGCTTGATCTAATCTGATCTGCTTCGTGGGGAAGTCCATTATCGCAGGAGGTGACAGAACAGCCTGAGCAAATGAGAGACAGAACCAAAATACAATGTTCCACACATGACAGGATCACTTACCTCGATGGGTGCATATTCATTCCACCAGGATGCCCCGGCTAGAAGTGCTCCATCTCTGCTCTGACATTTCATTGGCAGGCCACTTTGGCTACCTTAAGACTTTCCACACAGCTTTCCACTTCTTCTGGTGGCCCCACATGTAAACTGAAATCTGTGCTAACATTGATTTTTGTGACCTGTGCGTGCACACCAACAGGCCGTGTACTGAACCCCTTAGTGCCCTAGTACCCTTGGAGACTCCACCTAGACCAGAGGTTACCACCCAGTCCATTGCGATCTCTGGATGCTAAAAGTCTGGTGGTGTAGCGGGGCTGCCGCTAAGGCAGGCTCCCTGCTTGCCCTGGCCCCACGCTGCTCCTGGGAGGGGCCAGCACACCCCTGCAGCCCCGGGAGAGAGGGGAGGCAGGGGTCTCCATGGACTGCTCCTGCTGGCAAGCACCGCCTCCGCAGCTCCCATTGGCCAGGAACAGGAAACTCTGACCAATGGGAGCTGCAGGGGTGGTGCCTGCAGAGGGGCAGCGCATGGAGCCACGTGCCACCCCAGGGGCCGCAGGGACACATTGGCCCCTTCCGGGAATGGCGTGGGGCCTGGGCAGGCAGGGACCCCGCCTTAGTCCTGCTGCGCCACCGCTTGGAAGCAGCCCGAGGTAAGTGTTGCCCAGCGGGAGCCCACACCCCAACCCCCAGCCCTAAGCCCCTTCCTGGAGCCAGCACCCCATACCCTGTCCTTCACCCTGAACCCCCTTCTACACAGCAAGCCCCAGCCCTGAGCCCCTTCCCAGACCCAGAACCCTATACCCCCTCCTTCACCCCATACCTCATCCTGCACACCAAGCCCCTGTCCCAGCCCTGACAACCCTCCCAGAGCCAACACCCTGTACCCCCTCCTGAACCCCAACACTCTGCCACAGCCCGGAGCCCCCTCCTGCACCCAAACTCCATCCCAGAGCTTGCATCCCTCAAACCCTCCTGCACCCCAACCCCCTGTCCCAGGATCAGCCCAAAGCCCTCTCCCACACTCCAAACCCCTCGGCCCCAGCCCAGAACCCACACCCCCTCCCGAACCCCAACCCCCTGCCCCAGCCTGGAGAAAGTGAGTTAGCATGGGGGAGAGTGAGCAGCGGAGAGAGGGGAGTGGAGTGAGCGGCTTGGGGCTTTTGGGAAGGGGCAGGGCCTAGCAGAAGGGGCAGGGTGGATCCTGGTCTGTACTTAAATTCAAAAAGTGATCTTGTGCATAAAAAGGTTGGAGATCACTGACTAGACCCTGGACCTCCATCACCTTGGACTTTCATGGTGGAACTCCCTGACTCTCATAACCACACAGTGGTCTTGAGTGTCGTGTGCCATTTTGATCAGTTGGTCTACTTCATCCCCTGTAACAGCCTGCCCTCTGCTGACTCCAAATGGTTCATGTGATCCATCTTGATGGACTTCCAGAGTGTATCACATTGGACTGAGGCCCACAGTTTGTCTCACACTTTTGGCATGAAGCATTCAGGCTAATGGATATTCTCGTTTTTAACTTCTCCATGTACTGTCCCCAGATAGATGGGCAGACAGAGCCGGTGAACCAAGTATTAGAGCAAAACCTATGGTGCTTTGTTAACTACCATCAAGATAACCGGTTCTGCCTCCTTCCTTAAGCTTAGTTCTCCTACAACAAGCTGAACACACCTCCATGGGCACAGTCAATTCTTTGCAAATTACGGGTTCCACCCTAGCTTCCACCCGGACTTCATAGCAGCCTCCCCGAACCCAGCAACTGCCGACTGGATGCAACAAATTCACCACATCCAGGAGGAGCTTAAGGACCATCTCCAAGATGTGAAAAGGGGTGATGTAAGAATTCACTGACTAGAACCCAGGTCTGCAGAGCCCGGGACAGCTGATGTTCCCACAGTACCACTGGGAGGCCCTGTGAGCCACTGCCAGGGACCACTGTGGACAGTAGGTGCCGCAGAAAGTATTGCCCAAGGGATCCAGAATGACAGTACCCTGAGGTCCTCTTATTGGCCAAGTGCATTATTTAACCCTGGAGGGAGCCCCAGGAAGTCCCTGACATGTGGATCCCAGCCCAGCAGTGACCGCTAGGCCAGACCACCTACACCTCAGCCCCTAACACTGCTGCTGGGCTGGAGGAGCAATGGGGAGGGTGGGGTGGGAAGCAGTGGGATATGGCTACTTCCTGTGCGAAGTTGGGGGGCCCATTCCAGCTTGCTTGCCTCTCTGGGGGCTGGTGCATGTGCACCCCTTGGGAGGTGGTTCCCCCCGTCTGCGCAGGCTGTTGGGTGTGTGTGTTGGGGTCACACGGGGTCTGGAGGAGTCTGTGGTCTGTGGGTGGTTTGGACGACAGAGTAACACCACAGAAAGGGGAGCCGATGGACTGTTTTTTCCTACTCGGGCTGCCCAGCTGGGGCATGTCCGAAGCAGGGGGTTCTCGTGGGCTGGGAGCATTAAGGTATCCCGGCTGATGTGGGCTCTAGGGCCCCAGGCATCCATGAAGTTGCTGTTTCTGCTTGGAGGGAAGGAGGTGCCTGGGGGGCATGGGTCTCTGAAGCAGGGTGGAGCATGACAGAAAAAGTTTGGGAATCTCTGGGCTAGTGAGTGTCCAGGATCCATTTTCCAAGGACCTGGTTTGGGGATGGAACTAAGGAAGAGCAGGTAGAAGGAGCAGCACAGAGCCAGGGATTGGATTCACAGTATGGTAAGGATCATATCTGCCCGCCATCTTTATTATTACTTTTGGGGAAAGTGTAGTATAACAGGGAGGGATTTCTGTGTTGTGACCAATACAATTGTTGCAGTGGAGGATATTGCTGGCAGTAGGATGGGTTTAGCTTCGCCTGAGGGTGGAAGCCACAAAATTTCCCTGGCAACCATTTCCTCCCCCGCCCCCTCCGCGCTGCTTGTCCTTCTTCTTCTGTACATTTGCGTCATGCTGTATGGGCTGGAGTGGGAGGGGGAAGGAGGGAGAAACTGCTCTGTTACCTCTGCATCCTAATTCAGCATCCTGGTAATGTTGGCCCTAATTTTCCCCACTCAAGGCAGGTGATGCCTGTAAATATTTCATCCAGGAGAAATTCTGGATGGTCAGTCAAGTTCAGGCACAGCATAAAACTCAAGAATGGCCATACTGCGTCAGACCAAAGGTGGGAGGTGGTAGAATCTCCTTCCTTAGAAGTTTTTAAGGTCAGGCTTGACAAAGCCCTGACTGGGATGATTTAATTGGGGATTGGTCCTGCTTTGAGCAGGGGGTTGGACTAGATGACCTCCTGAGGTCCCTTCCAACCCTGATATTCTATGATTCTATGATTCCATCTAGCCCAGTATCCTGTCTTCTGACAGTGGCCAATGCCAGGTGCCCCAGAGGGAATGAACAGAACAGGTAATCATCAAATGAACCATTCCCTGTCCCCATTCCCAGCTTCTGGGAAAGAGAGGCTAGGGACACCATCCTTGCCCGTCCTGGCTAATAGCCATTGATGGACGTATCCTTCATGAATTTATCTCGTTCTTTTTTGAGCCCTGTTATAGACTTGGCCTTCACAACATCCTCTGGCAAAGAGTTCCATAGGTGCATTGTGTGAAGAAATACTTCCTTTTGTTTGTTTTAAACCTGCTGCCTATTAGTTTCATTTGGTGACCCTAGTTCTTGTGTTATGAGAAGGAGTAAATAACACTTCCTTATTCACTTTCTCCACACCAGTCATGATTTTATAGATATCTAACATATCCCCCTTAGTTGTCTCTTTTCCAAGCTGAAAAGTCCCAGTCTGATTCATCTCTCCTCATACAGAAGCTGTTCCATACTCCTAATCATTTTGTTGCCCTTTTCTGAACCTTTTCCAATTCCAATATATCTTTTTTGAGATGGGGCAACCACATCTGCACACAGTATTCAAGATGTGGGCCTACCATGGATTTATATAGAGGCAATGTGATATTTTCTCTCTTATTATCTATCCCTTTCTTAATGATTCCCAACATTCTATTTGTTTTTTTTTGGCTGCCGCTGCACATTGAGTGGATGTTTTCAGAGAACTATCCACGACTCCGAGATTTCTTTCTTGAGTGGTAACAGCTAATTTAGAGCCCATCATTTTATACGATTGGGATTATGTTTTCCAATGTGCATTATTTTGCATTTATCAACATTGAATTTCATCTCCCATTTTCTTGCCCAGTCACCCAGTTTTGAGAGAGCCTTTTGTAGCTCTTCGCAGTCTGCCTGGGACTTAACTATCTTGAGTAATTTTGTATCATCTGCAAATTTTGCCACCTCACTGTTTATCTCTTTTTTCAGATCATTTATGAACATGTTGAAGAGGACTGGGCCCAGTACAGACCCCTGGGGGACACCACTATTTACCTCTCTCCATTCCAAAAGCTGACCCATTTATTCCTACCCTTTGTTTCCTATCTTTTAACCAATTACCAATCCATGAAAGGACCTTCCCTCTTATCCCATGACAGCTTATTTTGCTTAAGAGCCTTTGGCGAGGGACCTTGTCAAAGGCCTTCTGATAATCTAAGTACACTATATCCACTGGATCCCCCTTGTCCACATGCTTGTTGACCCACCTCAAATAATTCTAGTAGATTGGTGAGGCATGATTTTCCTTTACAAAAACCATGTTGACTCTTCCCCAACAAAATATGTTCATCTAAGTGTCTGATAATTTTGTTCTTTACTATAGTTTCAACCAGTTTGCCCAGTATTGAAGTCAGTTTTACTGGCCTGTAAGCGCCGGGATCACCTCTGGAGCCCTTTTTAAAAAATTGGTGTCACATTAGCTATCCTCCAGTCATGTGGTACAGAAGCTGATTTAAATGATAGGTTACAAACTAGAGTTATTAGTTCTGTATTTTCACATTTGAGTTTCTTCAGAATTTTTGGGTGAATACCATCTGGTCCTGGTGACTTATTACTGTTCAGTTTATCAATTTGTTCCTAAACCTCCTCTAATGACACCTCACTCTGGGACAATTCTTTAGATTTGTCTGAGGTTGGGTGGTCCATGAACAACTGTATGAACTAGAGTGGAGAGATGTACTCTGTGCACCCAACCTGCATACAACCTGCATCGTCTCTACAGCCACGTGCAACTTGGGCAACACATTCTGTTGTGGGCAGGAGAGCAAGGGGCACCCATCTGGCACCAAGTTCCACCACCAGGGAGACTGACTGTGATGCCTCAGTTTCAGATAATTGCACTGAGCTACACTACTTGTCTTTCACTGTCAGGCATCAACCAGCAGTTCATTTCTCTCTGCATATTGGTCAGTAGTTATTTGTGGACAAGCTGTGCTCCATCTGCAATGGCTTTAGTAATATTTCTTCTCTTTTCATTAGTTAGTTGTCTTAATAAGTCGGTTTGGTTGGAGAATACGAGGGTGTGGGGGTGTTTGCTAAAGAAGGAAGAGGCAGGAAGTTTTGTCTTAAGCTTTTCATAAAGTATTCAAAACTCATAACCATGATAAACCGTTACCTAAGTGACAACAGTCGTTGTGATAGGTTTAGTACAACAGTATGAAACCTTACTGCATCACGTTCCCCCAGCACATGCCCCATCACTGCATTACAGGCTCCTATCCCGGGACCACATCTCCTCCTCCCTCTCCACCCTGGATGTGGGCACACAAGGCATCCCTCATTTCCTTTGCTGGCCTGGATCCCGCCCCAGTGATGATAGAGGCATTGTCTGGTTGCTAGCAGATGGGGCAGGTGAACCAACAGGAAGCTCCAAGCTCAGTCAAAGAGGAGCTGCTGGGAGCCCAGAAAGCAAAAGAACTCAGCTAGCAGCACAGCCCCTAGAAGGAGGGCCATGAAACCCTGATCTAAAGGGGTGAAATTACAGGCTGGAGAGTATTTGAACAACACAGCCCCAGAAGGCAGACTGTGGAAACTCTTACCTGAGGGGCTCAGAGACCCTAAGAGATTAGGACTATTGCTTTGAAGACTTCTTGCTGTGAGTGGATTATTTTGGGGAATCACAAAGGGAAACTGAAGGGCCACCCCAGACCACAAAGGGGTGTCCTGGGAGAGCACCTGTCTATAGTCCGAATTTGAGATGGGATCTACATTTTATATTTTGAAAATTTGCAGGATGAGAAAACTGTTCCCCACCCACCAGCTCTACTATTTAGATTTGCTTGTTTCCTGGGTCCCTGTAACAGGGTCGCTGCTTCTGAGCACCCATCATGGCTTGGGATGGTTCTGCAGGTGCCTCTGCCTCAGTTTCTCCTCATTGGGGTTTTTCCGTCTCTCCCAGGAATTCACGTTGCTCAGCCCTCTGGCCAGGTCACTCTCAGAGTTCAGCCCTATTCAGGGTACTCAAAGTTCAAAATAAATACCACCTTCGGCAATAGTCTCAAGTTCTTCTCACTCTCATGGGAGCACGGACTCTCTGGGCTTTTCCCCACTGGGAGTCCAAGTACAAACAGAAACAGTCTCCTGCGCCCTCCTGGGCTTCACACTCTACTTAAACAAACATTTTCTTACTCCTTACCACAGCCTGACTCCCAGGACATCACCAGGGGGATGAGGTGGACGAGGCTTTCTTCCGGCAACTCGCAAAAGTTACTAGATTGCACACCCTGGTTCTCATGGGAGACTTCAATCACCCTGATATCTGCTGGGAGAGCAATACAGCTGTGCACAGACAATCCAGGAAGTTTTTGGAAAATGTAGGGGACAATTTCCTGGTGCAAGTGGTGGAGGAACCAACTAGGGGCAGAGCTCTTCTTGACCTGCTGCTCACAAACCGGGAAGAATTAGTAGGGGAAGCTAAAGTGGATGGGAACCTGGGAGGCAGTGACCATGAGATGGTCGAGTTCAGGATCCTGACACAAGGAAGAAAGGAAAGCAGCAGAATACGGACCCTGGACTTCAGAAAAGCAGACTTCGACTCCCTCAGGGAACTGATGGGCAAGATCCCCTGGGAGAATAACATGAGGGGGAAAGGAGTCCAGGAGAGCTGGCTGTATTTTAAAGAATCCTTATTGAGGTTACAAGGACAAACCATCCCGGTGTGTAGAAAGAATAGTAAATATGGCAGGCGACCAGCTTGGCTTAACAGTGAAATCCTTGCTGATCTTAAATACAAAAAAGAAGCTTACAAGAAGTGGAAGATTGGACAAATGACCAGGGATGAGTATAAAAATATTGCTCGGGCATGCAGGAGTGAAATCAGGAAGGCCAAATCACACCTGGAGTTGCAGCTAGCAAGAGACGTTAAGAGTAACAAGAAGGGTTTCTTCAGGTACGTTAGCAACAAGAAGAAAGTCAAGGAAAGTGTGGGCCCCTTACTGAATGATGGAGGCAACCTCGTGACAGAGGATGTGGAAAAAGCTAATGTATTCACTGCTTTTTTTGCCTCTGTCTTCACGAACAGGGTCAGCTCCCAGACTACTGCACTGGGCAGCACAGCATGGAGAGGAGGTGACCAGCCCTCTGTGGAGAAAGAAGTGGTTCAGGACTATTTAGAAAAGCTGGACGTGCACAAGTCCATGGGGCCGGATGCGTTGCATCCGAGAGTGCTAAAGGAGTTGGCAGATGTGATTGCAGAGCCATTGGCCATTATCTTTGAAAACTCATGGCAATCGGAGGAAGTCCCGGACGACTGGAAAAAGGCTAATGTAGTGCCCATCTTTAAAAAAGGGAAGAAGGAGGATCCTGGGAACTACAGGCCAGTCAGCCTCACCTCAGTCCCTGGAAAAATCATGGAGCAGGTCCTCAAGGAATCAATTCTGAAGCACTTAGAGGAGAGAAAAGTGATCAGGAACAGTCAGCATGGATTCACCAAGGGCAAGTCATGCCTACTAATCTAATTGCCTTCTATGATGAGATAACTGGTTCTGTGGATGAAGGGAAAGCAGTGGACGTGTTGTTCCTTGACTTTAGCAAAGCTTTTGACACTGTCTCCCACAGTATTCTTGCCAGCAAGTTAAAGAAGTATGGGCTGGATGAATGGACTACAAGGTGGATAGAAAGCTGGCTAGATTGTCGGGCTTAACGGGTAGTGATCAATGGCTCCATGTCTAGTTGGCAGCCGGTATGAAGTGGAGTGCCCCAAGGATCGGTCCTGGGGCCAGTTTTGTTCAATATCTTTATTAATGATCTGGAGGATGGTGTGGATTGTACCCTCAGCAAGTTTGCAGATGACACTAAACTGGGAGGAGAGGTAGATACGCTGGAGGGTAGGGATAGGATACAGAGGGACCTAGACAAATTGGAGGATTGGGCCAAAAGAAATCTGATGAGGTTCAACAAGGAGAAGTACAGAGTCCTGCACTTAGGACGGAAGAATCCAATGCACCGAATGGCTAGGCAGCAGTTCTGCAGAGAAGGACCTAGGGGTGACAGCGGACGAGAAGCTGGATATGAATCAACAGTGTGCCCATGTTGCCAAGAAGGCCAATGGCATTTTGGGATGTATAAGTAGGGGCATTGCCAGCAGATAGAGGGACGTGATCGTTCCCCTCTATTCAACACTGGTGAGGCCTCATCTGGAGTACTGTGTCCAGTTTTGGGCCCCACACTACAAGAAGGATGTGGAAAAATTGGAAAGAGTCCAGTGAAGGGCAACAAAAATGATTAGGGGACTGGAACACATGAGTTATGAGGAGAGGCTGAGGGAACTGGGGATGTTTAGTCTATTGAAGAGAAGATTGAGGGGGGATTTGATAGGTGCTTTCAATTACCTGAAATGGGGTTCCAAAGAGGATGGCTCTAGACTGTTCTCAGTGGTAGCAGATGACAGAACAAGGAGTAATGGTCTCAAGTTGCAGTGGGGGAGGTTTAGGTTGGATATTAGGAAAAACTTTTTCACTAGGAGGGTGGTGAAACACTGGAATGCATTACCTAGGGAGGTGGTGGAATCTCCTTCCTTCGAAGTTTTTAAGGTCAGGCTTGACAAAGCCCTGGCTGGGATGATTTAATTGGGGATCGGTCCTGCTTTGAGCAGGGGGTTGGAATAGATGACCTCCTGAGGTCCCTTCCAACTCTGATATTCTGTGATTCTATGATTCTCCTGGAGCCCGGCCTCTTCTCTGCCTTGGCAGGTCACTCCCAGCGTGACCTAGCAGGAGTCCTTTTCAGGGCCTCCTGCAGGAACCTTCTTGCTTTCTGCAGTTCCTGCAGCCATTTACCATTGCCATTTCCCCTTTCTGCCCATGCTGCTGGGCTAAATGAGGCCAGATTGTGTCATGTGACCCTCTGTCATTGTCCCCACCTGGAGGGTGTCACAGGTGGGGCTGGGCCCATTTCCCCTTTAAGGGGCTAGTCATTCTGCGACAATCCCATTTTCTTGTCACCTGTTGTTTTCATGGAGAAGAGGTGGGAAATATGACCTGCAGATTCATCCCTGGAACTTCACTGATTATAGACATTTGTCTCCTGCCCACAATTCATAGACTCATAGATTATAAGGCCAGAAAGGACCATTGTGATCATCTAGCCTGACCAACCTAACACAGGCCACTGGAATTCCCTGAATGAATTCCTGTCTGAATAGAGCTTAACTTTTAGAAAAACATCCAATCATGGTTTAAAAATTACTTATGATGGAGAATTCACCACTGAACTTTGTAGGTCGTTCCAATGGTTAATTGTCCTCATTATTAAAAAATAGTGCCTTATTTCTAGCCTGAATTTATCTCCCTTCAACTTCCAGCCACTGGATCTTGTTAAACCTTTGTCTGCAAGATTTAAGAGCCCCTTATCATAGAACCATAGAGAGACTTTAGGAGGTCATCTCGTCCAACCCCCTGCTCAAAGAAGGACCAACCCCAACTAAATCATCCCATCCAGGGCTTTGTCAAGCCTGACCTTCAAAATCTCTAAGGATGGAGATTTCACCACCTCCCTAGGTAACCCATTCCAGTGCTTCACCACCCTCCTAGTGAACTAGTGTTTCCTAATATCCAACCTAGACCTCCCTCACTGCAACTTGAGACCATTACTCCTTGTTCTGTCATCTGCCACCACTGAGAACAGCCCAGCTCTATCCTCTTTGGAACCCCCCTTCAGGTAGTGGAAGACTTCTATCAAATCCCCCCTCACTCTTCTCTTCTGCAGAGTAAACAATCCCAGTTCCCTCAGCCTCTCCTCGTATGTCATGTGCCCCAGCCCCCTGATCATTTTCGTTGCCCTCCGCTGGACTCCCTCCAGTTTGTCCACATCCTTTCTGTAGTGGGGGTCCCAAAACTGGATGCAATACCTGAGATGTGGCCTCACCAGTGCCGAATAGAGGGGAATAATCACTTCCCTTGATCTGTTGGCAATGTAGGTTCTTTGATATTTCTTCTTAAATATTGGGCACCGGAATTAGACACAGTTTCTCCAGTAGTGGTAGAATCAGTGCAAAGTACAGAAGTAATTTAACCTCCCTGCTCCTGCTCATTATTTCCCTCTTTATACATCTAAGCAATAATTCTTTTAGTCCGAGCATCACACTGGGAGGTCATGTTCAGCTGATTATCCACCATGAGCCCCACGTCTTTCTAGGGTTGCCAAATGTCTTATCACACAAACCCAAACACCCCTGCCCCTTCCCTGAGGCTGTGCCCCTGCCTCGCCCCTTCTCTAAGGTCCCACCCCTGATCAATCCATTGCCCCTCCCTCTGTCACTCGCTTTCCCTCACCCTCGCTCACTTTTACCGGGCTAGGGAAGGCGGTTGGTGTATGGGAGCGGATGCAGGCTATGGGCTGGGGAGTGGGGCCGAG
Source organism: Chelonia mydas (assembly GCF_015237465.2). Lineage (NCBI taxonomy): Eukaryota > Metazoa > Chordata > Testudines > Cheloniidae > Chelonia > Chelonia mydas. The sequence goes on along the minus strand of NC_057849.1, from coordinate 212,088,115 downwards.
GAGTTTTGAGTGTGGGAGGGGCTCCGGGCTGAGTCTGGAGCAGGAGGGAGCGAGGCATGTGGGCGCCAGGAGGGAGCTTGGATGCAGGAGGGGGCTCAGGGCTGAGACTGGGGGTTGGGGTACAGGAGGGGGTGTGGGTCTGGGAGGGAATTTGGGTGAGGGAAGGAGCTCAGGGCTGGGGCAGGGGTTTGCGGTGCATGAGGGGGCGAGGGGTGCAGGCTCCGGTAGGGAGTTTGGGTGAAGGAGGGGGCTTAAGGCTGGGGCAAGGGGTTGGGGCGCAGGAGGCGGTGAGGGGTGCAGGCTCTAGCTGGGCAGCACTTACATCAGGTGGCTCCCGGAAGCGGCTGGCATGCCTGGCTCCTAGGCCCAGGGACGGCCAGGTGGTTCTGCACGCTATCGCTGCCTGTAGACACTGCCCCCACCACTCCCATTGGCCGCACTTCCCGGCCAATGGGAGCTGTGGAGTTGGTGCCCCGGGCTGGGGCGGCGTGCAGAACCCCCTGGCCATGCCCCTGTCTATGAGACTGCCTGCCCCGCTGCACTGCTGGACTTTTAGCCACCTAAAATCTCCTGGATTGGCTTCAGTAGCCTCCAGGAAATCGAGCCCGCTTCTGGGAGACTCCTGGCCAATCCAGAAGGGTTGGCAACCCTAAGTCTTTCTCAGGGTCACTGCTTCCCAGCAAAGGTCCCCCATCCTATAAGCATGGTCTACATTCTTTGTTCCTCGATATATAACTTCACATTTAGCCATATTAAAACAATATTATATGCTTTACCAGTTTACCAAGTGATCCAGAGCATTCTGTATCAATTACCTGTCCTTTTCATTGTTTACTACTCCCCCAGTCTTTTGTCATCTTCAGACCTTATCAGAGATGACTTTATTTTTTCCCAGGTTTTTGATAAAAAAGGTTAACTAACATAAGGCCAAGAACTGATCCCTGTGGGGCCCCACTGGAAACACACCCACTCAATGATAAATCCCAGTATACAGTTACATTTTGAGACCTGTGTTGACCTGTAACACTGACCTAATCTGAGTGTGCAAGATTCGATTATATATCACGTGTTAAGGCATATTCAAATGCTTGAAGATTGTAAAATAGAAGCTATTGGAGCTGTAATGCAAGACTTGCTAGTAGGTTGACATAAGAATCTGTGTAACAACTAAGGAGGACTTAACAATAAGCTGAGGCCTAGTGGGTCTCTTAGTAGTCATGACAGCCTATGTAGGAAAGGAGTTAGCATGACAGCGTAACCTAAGGTTATAAGATTTAACAATAGTTCGCAATACGTAGCTTGGGATACACAAGGACACCACAGAAGCTGGAAGTAATGGATTTCTAGGGGTTTTATGGGGATTTGTAACATGGAGAAACCACATTTATGTATTGCAACCACTGAAAAAAGAATGACACCAAAAGAGCTAACGCTAGCAACCAGAATCTAAATTATGGGCCCCAGAATGACAAATATGGACAGTGGGCGGAGACCTAAATCAAAGATGTGTGGGGGATGTGAGGAAAATGGTATAAAAAGATGTTTGCAGATAAAGATATTATCTCACCTATCTCATCCCTTTTATAAACAGATGATCAGACCAACCCTTACTTGAGACATCGGGATGACAGTATGGTGGAAACAGATTGTCACTGCCAACTTTGGGTGCTCTCCACTTACTGTTCTCTTCATCTTTTATCTCTAATGGTCTCCATAAGATTTCAAGAATGTGAGCTGTGGGGGTGTTGTGTTATATGTATTTCTTTTCATATAATTATGCTTGGATTTATTTGGATTTTAAATAAATGTAAATAAAATCTTCCTATTTCTATTTGTCTGATTCACAATTCTCACTTGATAATAATCTTAGGTAGGTCCCTGAGTAAGGAACCTGTTAGTAGTGACCTGTGCAATTTGCACCTTAAACTTATCAATGGCTCCACTTGTCAGGTAGCCAGTTTTTAATCCATAACCACGATGATGCTATTTATCAACAAAACTTGTAAAGTCACCAAAAAGAGATATCAAGTTAATTTGACAGGATCCATTTTCCATAAACCCATGTTGATTCACATTAATTATATTACGCTCATTTAATTGTGTCTTAAATGAGTTCCATATTAGAAGTTCTATTATTTTGCCTGGAATCGATGTAAATCTCACAGGCCTACAATTACCTAGGTCATGCTGGGAGGTATTGCCAATTTAGAGAAGGACAGGGATACCCTACAGGAGGATCTGGATGACCTTGTAAACTGGAGTAATAGTAATAGGATGAAATTTAATAGTGAGAAGTGTAAGGTCATGCATTTAGGGATTAATAACAAGAATTTTAGTTATAAGCTAGGGACGCATCAATTAGAAGTAACGGAGGAGGAAAAGGACCTTGGAGTATTGGTTGATCATAGCATGACTATGAGCCGCCAATGTGATATGGCTGTGAAAAAAGCTAATGCGGTCTTGGGATGCATCAGGAGAGGTATTTCCAGTAGGGATAAGGAGGTTTTAGTACCGTTATATAAGGCACTGGTGAGACTTCACCTGGAATACTGTGTGCAGTTCTGGTCTCCCATGTTTAAGAAGGATGAATTCAAACTGGAACAGGTACAGAGAAGGGCTACGAGGATGATCTGAGGAATGGAAAACTTGTCTTATGAAAGGAGACTCAAGGAGCTTGGCTTGTTTAGCCTAACTAAAAGAAGGTTGAGGGGAGATATGATTGCTCTCTATAAATATATCAGAGGATAAATACCGGAGAGGGAGAGGAATTATTTAAGCTCAGTACCAATGTGGATACAAGAACAAATGGGTATAAACTGGCCACTAGGAAATTTAGACTAGAAATTAGACGAAGGTTTTTAACCATCAGAGGAGTGAAGTTTTGGAATAGCCTTCCAAGGGAAGCAGTGGGGGCAAAAGATCTATCTGGCTTTAAGATTAAACTTGATAAGTTTATGGAGGAGATGGTATGACGGGATAACATGGTTTTGGTAATTAAATATTCATGGTAAATAGGCCCAATGTCCTGTGATGGGCTATTAGATGGGGTGAGATCCGAGTTACCCAGGAAAGAATTTTCTGTAGTATCCGGCTGATGAATCTTGTCCAGGGTTTAGCTGATCGCCATATCTGGGGTCGGGAAGGAATTTTACTCCAGGGCAGATTGGAAGAGGCCCTGGAGGTTTTTTGCCTTCCTCTGTAGCATGGGGCACGGGTCACTTTCTGGAGGATTCTCTGCTCCTTGAAGTCTTTAAACTACGATTTGAGGACTTCAATAGCACAGATATAGGTGTGAGGTTTTTTTGTAGGAGTGGTGGGTGAAATTCTGTGGCCTGCGTTGTGCAGGAGGTTAGACTAGGTGATCATAATGGTCCCTTCTGACCTAAATATCTATGAATCTATGAATCTATGCTGTTCAGCCTTTTTAAATATTGGCAAAACATTAGCTTTCTTCTAGTCTTTTGAAGCTTCCCCAGTGTTCCAAGAGTTCCTGAAAACCAATATTTATGATTCAGGCAGCTTCTTGGCCACTTCTTCTAAAACTCTTGGTTGAAAGTTATCCAGACCTGCTGATTCTAAAATGTCTAATGGTAACTGCTGTTTAACATTCTCCTGAGTTGTTTCTTCATCATCATCCTTATCTTCATGTGATATGACAACATCATCTGACTTTGTCCCAAATATGGAATACAAATATATAGTGAAGACTTCTGGGTTTTTTTCTGCATTGCTACTGATAATTCTACCATTTCTGTCTAGTAAATAGACTGATACCGTTTTTAATATTCTTTTTGTTGCTAGTATACTTTACAAATTGCTTCCAATTGTCCTTAATTCTGCTGGCTATAGATTTCTCCTTGTATGCCTTTGCTTCCCTTATCAATTTTCTACAGTTCCTGACTGCTCATATATACTCATTCTTATCATTTATATAATTTTAATAACAGCCTTCAATTCCCCTCTAAGGGTATGTATACACTTCGAAATTAGGTAGATTTTATAGAAGTCAATTTTTAGACAGGTTGGTTTATTTTTAACTAGTGCAGCCTTCTTCTTCTTTCAACATCCTGGTAATAAAGCAGGAGATATATTAATTATTGTTAATAATCAAATAGTTATTTCATGTATATTATTGTAGCACCCAAATGCCCATTCAGGTCACAGATATAGACACACTCCAAGATCCAGAAAGCTGTCAGTTTAAAACACTCAAAAAGAGATGCAGGATTAGATATGGGAGAAATAACAAACAAGCAAATTCACATGGTGATGATTGGTGAGTAGTATAAGGGCCCTACCCCCAATGAAATGTTAGCCCCGCCCCATTGACCCCTTAAATCCCGCCCACCTGTCACAGGAAGTCTCGCCTCTGGAGTATTACTTCTGGGGTCAAGCTGGACACATGACCGGAAGCAAGGTGTGTCATGTGATCCCTCTAAGAACTCCTCCCACTGCCCTTTACCAATCAAGAGGGTTTTCAACCACTGGGGACCACCCCTGAGAGGAGATTTGACCAATTGCGGGGAGTTCCAGGGTGGGTTGACCTATCTGGAAGTGGTTCATGTGACCCCTCTAAGAATTCCTCCCACTGCCCTCTACCAGTCAGGATGGGTTTCAGCTGCAGAGGAGCCCCTGAGAGCAGATTTTACCAAAATAGGGCAGGTTCTGGCCGTTACGGACAGTGGCGTAGCTAGGGGGGGAGCGGAACAGCAGCCGCTCCCCCGCTGAGCACAAGTGGCACCTTGTGAATGTCTTTGTGCCTTTTCAGTTTTCCCCTGTTGAGGGAACAGGGGGAAGGATCCCTCTTACTCACCCGGCAGCGCTCCAGCAGCGGGACCTTCACTCGCTTTGGGTCTTCAGCGGCACCTCAGTGCTGCAGAAGACACCCGGAGCGAGTGAGGGCCTGCCTCTGGAGCGCCCCTAGGTGAGTAAAAGCGCCCTAGCGGGTGGCCCCTTTTTTTTGGATCGCTCCCCCTGTTCCTTCCACCTGGCTACGCGGCTGGTTACGGAGTCTGCCCCCATTGACTTTTTATAGCAGGGAATGGCATCGATTTAAACAACATGCTGCTGTACCTGTGTTGCAAGATTGTAGAAGGAGACGGAACTGGACTTGCCAGGGATGCCGAGGTGGGGCCTGGTGAATTACCCAGTGGCCTCTATTTTTAGCCAGTTGGACTTTCCACTGGGAGACCGCCCAGTAAGCCAAAGCAACAACTGTCACCCTGTAACGATGCGGCTTCTGGCGGGACACAACTGAGAGTATCAATTCAGGACAAATTGCTTAGAGCAGGGCAGTTACAGCCCAAGGCTGGGTGTCCTTTATTATCAAGGCACACCAAACCAGCCAAACAGAGAGGACTTTGGTCTCACCCCACTGGCTAACCATAAGTCACACAAGCAATTCCCTTAGACACTCCAGTTTCCCAGTATCGCCACTAGTGCCACTCTTTATGGTGATGAATGGTTGTGAAAACCAATACCCCAGTGAAAGAAAAAAGGTTCTCCCAATCCCAAAGGACCAAGCCCCAGACCCAGGTCAATATACAAGTTGGATCTGACCCACAAATCATGCTGTTGCCAATCCTTTAGAATCTAAAATCTAAAGGTTTATTCATAAAAAGAAAGAAATATAGATGAGAGCTAAAACTGGTTAAAGGAATCAATTACATACAGTAATGGCAAAGTTCTTGGTTCAGGCTTGTAGCAGTGATGGAATTAACTGCAGGCTCAAATCAAGTCTCTGGAGTACATACACAGCTGGGATGGGTCATTCAGTCCTTTGTTCAGAGCTTCAGTGTAGCAAAGTTCCTCCAGAGGTTAGAAGCAGGATTGAAGACGAAATGGAGGGGATGCAGCAGCCTTTTATAGTCTCTTGCCATTTGGCTTCTGCTTCCTTTGTTCCAAAAAACAAGCTATCCAGCACATTGGCATGGAAAACCCTTAGAGTTCTGTCCATAGGCATGTCTCCGCATGCCTTGCTGAGTCACAAGGTGTATCTGCCTTCTCTCAATGGGTTACTTGTATAGCTGATGGTCCTTAATGGGCCATCAAGCAGGCTAGCCAGTGCTGACGCCAACTTGTCTGGGGTGTCACCCAGAAGCATAGCACAAGTTTGAAATACAGACAGTCTAGAGCCAATACTTATAACTTTAAATACAAAAATGATACATGCATACAGATAGCATAATCATAACCAGGAAACAATAACCTTGTCTTAGACACCTTATTTGACCCCCTTTATACAAGATCTGGTGCCACTACAGGACCTTGATTGCAACAGTGATCTATATGGTCCCAGTTTGTGTCAGTAACGTCACATACCCTTACAGGGCCTTTGTACAATCGATGCTCAACTACAGTTACGACACCCTCGCCACGCAATTTTCTGCCGGCCTGTTTTACAAAGACACTCCTGGACAAACGAAGAAAGGGAGCTGGATGGCAGGAGTCTAGGGTTTGTAAGGCACGGAAAGCTGATGGCCCAGAGCAGGACGGTAGAGCTATTGGGTCATTTACACTGCGACCTGTTTTTTCAAGAAAAACAGAGTGTATGTAAAAATTAAACTGACACGCAGCAAAGACGCCTTCTGTTTAATGGGTGATGGGGCCGAAGGCTTTAAACTGCCCATAGTATCAGCGTCCCTTTTTGTGAAGCAAGTATGGGTGGCCCCGGGCATCCGTCTGGGGCACACGGAGGCCCTGCTTACTGCTAATGCTAAATACCCCATGAACCATGTGGGAATGAAAGTGTTTAGCATCCCCGCGGGCAGCAGCGTCAGTAACTAGGAGAATCTGTTCTTGGGACAGTTACCCAACATGCTTGTTCTAGGGTTTGTGGATAATGATGCCTTTAGCGGAAGTTACACTAAAAACCCCTTTCATTTTAAACGTTACGATATTAATTTTGTGGCCTTGTATGTCGATGGTGAACAGATACCAGCCAAGCCTCTGCAACCAGACTTCAAGGCCGGATGCTGCGTGAGAGAATACACGAATCTGGTACAGACGGCTGGTAAACACATGAAAGATCGTTCTCTGTTAATCGACCATGAGGAGTTGGCACAGGGTGACACCTTGTTTGCCTTTGACCTGTCTCCCGACCAGGAATGCGCCGATCACTATTCCCTGATTAAAAGCGGGAACCTGAGAGCAGAAATACGTTTTGGGACAGCTTTGACGGTCACCGTCAAGATGATCGTGTATGGGGTTTTTGATAACGTCATAGAGATAAATCAGAGGAGAAACGTTCTGTTTGACTACAGGTGAATATGGACACCATGCAGCTCTCACGTGTCTGATCAATGGACCCTTACTCAAAAAAGAATTTCTTAGATGTGTCCCCTTGTGATTGGCTCCCTTGTGGCAAATTGTCTGAGAGACCCCTAGGTTTGGTGGTCAACACGCATCTGCACAACCAACCAGCTAAACACTGGCTCACCTTGTATCTGGCGGAGCGCAACCATGGAGAGCTTTTGACTCATACAGGCATCCCCCAAACTGTGTGTTGTTTCCTAGAAGCATTATGAATTTTTTAAACAAAAATGCCACTGACATTGTGTTTCACAATAGACAATTACAAGACCCCCTCTCCGTCACCTGTGGCTATCACTGGGTGTTTTTCTTACATCATTGTAGCAAGGGTTTATCTTTTGACCAGATTTTAAAATTGTATTCTAACGACTTAGTGCAAAACAACCAAATGGTGATGAATTTTGTAAAAAATATAAAATGTAAATTCTCGGGCATGTCTAGCCTCCCTCAAAACATGTTTCAACAAACCCTGACATGTGTATCTTGCAAGGATTTTCATAGCCATGTTACCCAATAAAGCATCCCAGGTGAGGGGTTTAAAGACTATTTGGTGTTTTTTTTTTTTTTAAAGAATGACCAATTCAGAAAATTACACGTAGATTTTTTTTTAAAAAAAGTATAGAAATGTTTTATTTAAAGCAAAACATTACCAGTTTTACATATATTTTTTTAGAACATGAAAAACATTACACACTGAGTCATTTGGATCCTTTAGGCAATTTTTGTTTTTTAGATCGCAAAAAAGGGGTCACGGTTTCTTGATCCACCCCCGGTGTTGGCAGTCAAGGCCTTTGGGCGTTCCAAAAGATCTCTGTTGGCCAGGTTGCCCATGACGGAAGATGGTACATTCAGTTCCGCCATGGCATTCATAAACACATCCCATCCTTTAGGTACATGTCTGCTGGGAACAGAGTGCATCTGGGTAATGGCCCTGACTAGGTCGAGCATGTTAGAACCATTAACCACAGAGCCTTTGTAAACAAAAGCCCCTTTATCATTCCACAAAGAGATATTTTTATCCTGGCCCAGTTTATTTAGCAATACTAATGCATTTTTTCTTATTCACATTATCCAGCACCTCCTGAGCAACAGAGTCTGAGGTCGTTGGTGTTTCTGGGGGTTTGGCAGTCACACTCTGTTCCTGTTCCTGTAGAAACAGACTTATTTCCCTTTATCCACATCACTCTGCTTCACATACGTTAAGTACCTTTGAAGCACGGCGCTGTAAAGTTTAACCTTTTTGTATTCGGCTAAGTCAGTTCTTTGAAGAACAGACTTCATTTCAGCATCCAGGAAGCGAGTTGCGATCGTTCTGATATTTTCCTCCACAGGAAGGGGAGCCCTTAATTGCTCCAGCTGGTGGCTGGGCACCAGGTAAATTTTTTCTGCATACTCCATTATCGATTAGTCAAATGCCCCGTTATCAGAGAGGTAGCAAAATTTAACAGAGGTCCAATAAACCCCCCACACTACTTCACCAGATGCTGCTTTCTTTTAAGTGAAACCCTTTGATTACACAGAGTTTTTATAAGCGCACTTGATCTTGTGTCAAAGGTACGTTTCCTTTTAAGGTATTGAGTGCTCTTTCTGAGATGGCCGGCACTAAATCGTCAGAGGCCGAACACAGTATAGCCCTCCTTTGCTGCGGGAACGATTTGCTAAGTAATTTTCAAAGGACCAGGTTTCTCTTCACGCAGCTAGACATGTTTTCAGTCAGCAACCGTGGCTGTTAAAAAGGGGCCTGCTTATAATTCATCTCTTTTTATACCTGGCTGTTGTTCTTTTCAAAGTATAAACCACTGGCCAGTCTGGAGGGAAAAGACCGGTTCTTAGTCTCTACTAAGTCTTCTGGTGTGGAAGCGTTTAAATCCACCACCAGGTAGCCATAAGGTCTTTTGGTAGCATCCTCAAAAGCTTCCAGAAAGAATTGAGCTTTACCGGGGTACAATTGCCAAGCTAGCATAGCAATTTGTAATTCATCCCTGGGGTTTTTGAACAGAACCATGTACTTTGTGTTTAGGTTAATTGTGCGACTCTTTTTTCCCTGACAAAATACGTTCTGGACTATATACATAATGCTCAGGTTCCTGTGATGCATGTACTTGGTAAAGACTTTCTCGATTTCATTGCTTTCACAAGCAGAGTTCATCAGATCATCCATGATAATCATATTTACTTTATTGGTAGGAAACAAACGGTCATCCTCAAAAGCATCAGGTAGCCCCTCCACAAAATTGATAAAGGGATATTTACAGAGCAGTTCTTTATACAGAGGTTGCCAACAACTGTAACATCGCACAATAGTCTGGAGGGAGAAGAGCTACCGTGTTAGGCTTCAAAAACATAAACCTGTACATAGCCATGCAGACAGATGCCAGCATTATGTACCGGAAAGGATCTAGACACAGTTTTATCTCGGTGAATTTACCAGGGCCTCTCTCTACTATATTTCCCATCTCCATCATTTTCATAATCTCTTTTCTGTATAGGATACAGGCCTGTCTCAAAATTTTGACCTCCTGCTGACAGGAATACGTGGGCTCTTTCTGCAAGTCAAATGTCTCATATCTGTGGTCCTGATACCAGTCGAGAAACTCTGCTTTCTCCCTTGGCATTATGAATTCTACACCATAGTGCTCAACACTGGGCATGGGCCCCACGTAATTTTGATTTTCTAAAGTGCTAAAAAAATGTGGAAAATACCCTTTGCACCCTTCAAACCCCATCGCCTGCGGGAGCTTGCTAAGCTTCATGGGCAAGAAGTTTAAAGAGTCTATAAAACAAATGCCCAGGGCCTTAACTTCCACAGACATTAGTTTACTACCCTGAGTGATGAGTTCTATGCACATCTTTTCCTTCAGTAACTGTCTAACGACGAAGTACACATCATAACCTTTGGAACTGTGCGCTAGGAACGTGTAGTCCCGGAACTCTTTGCCAATAAAGGTCTTAACAAAGATAGAAAGACACTCACAGCCCTTAAATTCCCAGGATTTTTCCAGCTTTAGGGACATAGCAAAAATGTAATTGAGCACATGCAACCCCTTCTCCTGCGCGCATTTAAAATCATAAAAAATATACTTTTGGGCTTTCTAATGCGATCCATAAAACAGAGGTGGCTGTGTACATTACCAGCGATCAAACCCTGACACGGCTTACAGCGCCTCCCTTTACACCTGTGCCGCTTGTCCATGTAAGACTGACACTTATCACACAAAGTTTTAGGCCGGCATTCAACTTGTTTTTTCGATGCACAGTCGACGTGTCTGTCTAAACACTCCTTGGACCGACAATACAGTCGACAGCTAGGACACCTCAGCAGCACGCCCACGCTGTCCGAGCACGTTACGCTCAAGCAGAGGCGGCAACAATACCTGCAAGAGTGGTAGTGACTGTACACTGTGTGGTAAAACTCACAATAATTTTTTGCACCCAACAACTTTTTCACGTCCAGAACCCCATACTAATGCTCATCGCACAACAGGATCAAAAACGTCTTGGAGTACACTGGGCCCCCCAGTTTAAAAAAGCCCCAGCCCCCTTTCGCCGCATAAAGCACCACCTTTATGTTTCAGAGTAACAGCCGTGTTAGTCTGTATTCGCAAAAAGAAAAGGAGGACTTGTGGCACCTTAGAGACTAACCAATTTATTTGAGCATGAGCTTTCGTGAGCTACAGCTCACTTCATCGGATGCATACTGTGCAAACTGCAGAAGACATTATATACACACAGAGACCATGAAACAATACCTCCTCCCACCCCACTCTCCTGCTGGTAACAGCTTATCTAAAGTGACCATCAAGTCGGGCCATTTCCAGCACAAATCCAGGTTCTCTCACCCTCTGCCCCCCCCCCCCCCCCCCCAAACTCACTCTACTGCTGGTAATAGCCTATCCAAAGTGACCACTCTCCTTACAACGTGCATGACAATCAAGGTGGGCCATTTCCAGCATAAATCCAAGTTTAACCAGAACGTCGGGGGGGGGGGAGGTAGGAAAAAAACAAGGGGAAATAGGCTACCTTGCATAATGACTTAGCCACTCCCAGTCTCTATTTAAGCCTAAATTAATAGTATCCAATTTGTAAATGAATTCCAATTCAGCAGTTTCTCGCTGGAGTCTGGATTTGAAGTTTTTTTGTTGTAAGATAGCGACCTTCATGTCTGTGATTGCGTGACCAGAGAGATTGAAGTGTTCTCCGACTGGTTTATGAATGTTATAATTCTTGACATCTGATTTGTATCCATTTATTCTTTTACGTAGAGACTGTCCAGTTTGACCAATGTACATGGCAGAGGGGCATTGCTGGCACATGATGGCATATATCACATTGGTGGATGTGCAGGTGAACGAGCCTCTGATAGTGTGGCTGATGTTATTAGGCCCTGTGATGGTGTCCCCTGAATAGATATGTGGGCACAGTTGGCAACGGGCTTTGTTGCAAGGATAGGCTTCCTGGGTTAGTGGTTCTGTTGTGTGGTATGTGGTTGTTGGTGAGTATTTGCTTCAGGATTGGGGGGCTGTCTGTAGGCAAGGACTGGCCTGTGTCCCAAGATTTGTGAGAGTGTTGGGTCATCCTTCCGGAAAGGTTGTAGATCCTTAATAATGCGTTGGAGGGGTTTTAGTTGGGGGCTGAAGGTGACGGCTAGTGGCGTTCTGTTATTTTCTTTGTTAGGCCTGTCCTGTAGTAGGTGACTTCTGGGAACTCTTCTGGCTCTATCAATCTGTTTCTTCACTTCCGCAGGTGGGTATTGTAGTTGTAAGAATGCTTGATAGAGATCTTGTAGGTGTCTCTCTGTCTGAGGGGTTGGAGCAAATGCGGTTGTATCGCAGAGCTTGGCTGTAGACAATGGATCGTGTGGTGTGGTCAGGGTGAAAGCTGGAGGCATGTAGGTAGGAATAGCGGTCAGTAGGTTTCCGGTATAGGGTGGTGTTTATGTGACCTTTTGTTTATTAGCACTGTAGTGTCCAGGAAGTGGATCGCTTGTGTGGACTGGACCAGGCTGAGGTTGATGGTGGGATGGAAATTGTTGAAATCATGGTGGAATTCCTCAAGGGCTTCTTTTCCATGGGTCCAGATGATGAAGATGTCATCAATATAGCAGCAAGTAGAGTAGAGGCATTAGGGGACGAGAGCTGAGGAAGCGTTGTTCTAAATCAGCCATAAAAATGTTGGCTTACTGTGGGGCCATGCGGGTACCCATAGCAGTGCCGCTGATCTGAAGGTATACATTGTCCCCAAATGTAAAATAGTTATGGGTAAGGACAAAGTCACAAAGTTCAGCCACCAGGTTAGCCGTGACATTATCGGGGATAGTGCTCTTGATGGCTTGTAGTCCATCTTTGTGTGGAATGTTGGTGTAGGGGGCTTCTACATCCATAGTGGCCAGGATGGTGTTATCAGGAAGATCACCAGTGGATTGTAGTTTCCTCAGGAAGTCAGTGGTGTCTCGAAGGTAGCTGGGAGCGTGGTAGCGTAGGGCCTGAGGAGGGAGTCTACATAGCCAGACAATCCTGCTGTCAGGCTGCCAATGCCTGAGATGATGGTATGTTGACTCCTAAATGCTGTTCAAACGTTGCTACGTCACTGAGCAGAACCTTTTTTTGATCTGACCGCCCCAGTTTCTCATGCAACTGTCTCGCCCCCACTAACAATTCCACATCCGTAGGTTTACGGTCAGACATGACGGCCAAGAGCCCGCCTGCAAAACACAGGTTTGTACCGGTGTAAGTCAGGTCTACTAAACATTGTCTCTTTTTATGGACAATTTGAGTACTGAGGATAGAATTTAAAACTCTATGACCTGCCCCCGCCCACCGTTTTTACAACTGTCACAACGAGACGCAACATCCCATCGACATGCAACTCTCTATTGCTCTGTAGCAGCTTTGAGGTCTGATTGAAGAAATCCTCAGCAGACAGCTCATCCCTAGTTCAGACCGAAAACAAAGGGTTAGTTAAATTACGGCTCTAAACGTAACTGAACATAATCATCCGGGCCTACCCTACCATTAACGTCATCGAGAACTAACTGTATCCCCCTGTGTATGGCTTCAACAACCTGCTGAGCTGAATTTATTTGCTCAAGATTGACAGAACAAAATTCCTCACAATACACTGACCCCCCCCCCCAAATCTAGGTCATTCACGTTGCCAACTTCTCACTCTCTCCCTATATACCTCTGCATTTTCAGGGTTACTTGGGGGTTCCTCTACAGGACCATCAGTGGCATCTTCTACATCACATGCTCTTTGAGAGTCAGATTCCCAGGGGCCTCCATGAGGGTCATCAGGAGTAGACAGGGACCCATCTAGAGAGCCTTCTGGGGAATTTTCTAAATCAGACTCTGTGTGAGAGTCACCACCACCCCGCAGGTCAGATTCCGTCTCCCCATTTTCAGACAAGCCAGTCTGAGAGCCTCCAGTAGGGGGCATCTCTTCGTTTTGTTTTTTTCCTCATTACCTCTTTAGCCTTTTTTAAAATTTTTACAGTGACCCTCACCTGGAACTTTTTGGCAGCCATCTGTTTATCCCCCAAGCGCTGTCCCCGCTTTTGTTCACACCTTAGCTGATGTGTACCCTTGAGGGTGCCCCTTTTACCCAAGCCCCTTTCCAGGAATATTCAGGCCTGCTCAGAGCCACCCTTTGGAAAAATTGAAGTATTTTTCAAAAAGTCACCCACAAGAGCTTTTGGATTTTTGATATAGTTTCCAGCCCTCCCTTCTTTTAGAACCCCTGAGGATACAGTGTCCATCAGTTTTCTGAATGAAGCATCAGACTGTTCCCAAATACTAGAAAATGGGGGAGCTGTGATGATCTTATGGTGTTGGGAGAATGGTTTGTCAGTCCTTGGTTTTTTATTCACAACCCCAAGAGCGTGTGCTCCATGTTTGTGAATGTGGGCTTTTTCGCTCACAGTTTTCTCAGGGCTTGGTGTGGTGGTGGCCACTGAGGAACTGGAGTTGTGTTTGCGTGGTTGGTTTTTACCCAAGTCTTTTGTTTTGTCCTTGGGTTTGAAGTATATGAGGTTTGGACTGCCCTGATGCTTCATCTGCACTCTTGTGCTGTTTTGTGTTGGCGTTGGTAAAGGTCTCAAAGCAGATTCCTGGCTCTTTGGCTGTTCTGCTGGAGGTGTCCCTCTAGCTCTGACTAGAGCATTGTCAGGAGAGCTGCACATGCCTGATTAGGGGGAAACAAACATTTTACAAAACTTAACTTTACCATCTTTCTCACCCACCCCTATGTACGTACTTAAAATAAACAACCTCATAAAACAACCAAACCAATAAGCAAACTATATTTACTGGGCTTCATCCATCCGTCACTGATGCTGGTGAATTTTCCTTTTCAGCTGTCTCTTTCCTTTTTCTTTTGAGCTTGTTTACCCTCTGGTCTAAAGATCTCTCATGTTTTGACCGTACTGTGGAGCAGACAACATGATTATTATAAAACACATGAAACTGTCTTGTAAACTTAAAAAATAAAATACTCATTAGGGTGTTTTTCTATTTAAAAAGTCATAGCTTTAAAACAAAATAATCCATTTCAGGCTGTACAACAAACACAGGTTTTGAGTTTATTTCTACCACTTTAAAATACATCTCATTTTGCAGAATAAATACCAAACTGCCTTAAAAACCAATTTTTAAAATCCATTTTAAAACACATTTTGCACAGAAATTCCTGTTAGTTTGAAACACACCAAACCAATACTTTGCAGCCATATGCTTTTTTTAAAAATACCACCTATGTTTTTCACAAACTCAGACACAAACACACACACCCCAGCAGTTTAAAACACCAAACCAAATACCTTTTTAAACACCCACACTTATCTCTAGCTTAGGCTCCTGAATCACTAACAATTTAAATATTAAAGCCAACTCTTTTAAGAAGACAAACAACCCCATTTTTAAAAAATCTCATTTTTTTTGCAGAATAAAAACCTAACTGCTTTTAAAAACCAACTTTTAAAAACCATTTAGCACAGAAAAACACTCTGTTAGTTTGAAACACACCATACCATCAGCTTGCAGCCATAAAACCCCAGCAGTTTAAAACCAACAGTTTGCAACAATATACTTTTCAATAAACCCACATGCATTTAAAAGCCAATTGCAGAAAATTACCTTCTACCACAGGATGAAGGGTTGCTAGCACATGGTTGTTCTGTTTTCCCCCATGTGTGTTTGGGCCTTTGGGTTAAAGAACAAGCAAACATTTTAGTTCGTATTATTCCTGAAATGCATCAACCCCCTATACAATCTGTGTAATACCTGAAGTTTTTTAATTTAACAGTAGTAAGCACAACTTTCATTAAAAATGGTTTTTGGCTTTTACCACCTTGGCCTGGTGGTGAAATCAGCTTAAAGTTACTAGTTCTATGCTCAACAGATCACACTGCAATTAAGATAGGTACCATTATTTAGTAAGGACAGCATGGCCAAAGAGTGACATTATATATGTAACCCTTCTGCCCATCTGATTTGGCAGCAACAAGGGCCAGGTTCAGTATCTAGGGGTTCTGTTTCAATAACACGATGCAAAACCAGCTTGAGCCCCCCCGCCCCAGGGACCTGGGACAATTACATACCACCCACCCAGTGCACCTCTCAGAGGCAATACTTCCCCTCTTGCAAGCACAGAGTCTGAATGTAGCAAAAGCCTTTTAATAAAGGAGGGAAACAATGCGGCATTATGTTGGGGAAACACCACAAACAGGATTCATACCACAAACCATGAGCAAAAGACCCACCCCCAAGTATGTTTGGCACTGTCCTTTTCCCCTCAGGGTCTGAAGTCCAGCAACCCAAAAGTCACCCCCCCCCCCCCACAGTTTCTGTCCTTGGTCAGTGCAGCCTCCAGAGTTCAGAAGTTCATCTGCAGAGTTTACCTCCCAGCCTGGGTGGAAGTGGAGGGAGGTATGGGGGGCATCTTACATGTTCCGCTGCTTGGGTCGACGGCAGAGTACCACGCCTCTCCATGGGGTCCTGCTGCAGTCTTCACCGCCAGCTGCACCTCTCTCTGCTATCCGCTCTGCATGCCTCTTTGCCAGCCATCCTGCTGTCCGCTCCACTCTGCCAGCCACCCTGCTATCCACTCCACACACCTCTCCGCCAGCCATCCTGCTGTCTGCTCTGCATGCCTCTCTACCAGCCATCATGCTGTCCACTCTGCATGCCTCTCCACCAGCCATCCTGCTGTCCGCGCCTCTTCACCAGCCGCCCTGCTATCCACTAGCCATCCTGCTAGCCACTCTGCAACTTGTCTTCAGGCCCTGCCCTTAACACAGCTCTCAGCAAGTTTAGCTAATAGTAGGAGAGCCTCAGTACTGGTGCACCACTAGCCCAAAGTAGGTCGAAAGCAAAGACCTAGGTATCAGTGGTTTCAGCTCTACAGCATGTAACAAGACTCCTAATGGAATCAAAATTAGCTCTATTATTACACAGCGGAGGAGAAAGGGAAGGAGATTACAACAGTGTTTAGTGATTACAAAAGGAACCCACACCACCAGTTACACCTACCTATCCCCAATCTTTCTCAAGTCATTGGGTTTTGGAACCCATGTCCCTTGCCTAGTGAGTACTACTTAGTGGAGGGTGACTCCCTCCATCATAAAATGCCAAGTACAGTTCTACTGTCCCTGATTCACATAACCAGGATAACAACCCTCTATTACTCCTGCCCCAATAACAAAGAGACTGGGGATCCCACAGCAGCCAAAGTGACCATTTGGGCAGGCAGTCCATCGTGCTGGGATGGGTGGGTGTGCCCATGCAAATGAGATCAGCCCCTGAAGTCCTTTTCCACAGCTCACCACCAGATGTCAGGGTAGAGCTCATTCTGACTCTGCTTACTCTGTCTTAGGGCTTGACTCTGCTTACATATAATATAATACCTCCTCTTGCAGTCCAGCAGCAATTCAATTCAAGATAGTTTCTGCTGAAAGAGAACAGTCTTCAAAAAACTGAGGTTTTTATACCATCCTAACTCTTTGTTTCAAACAGACCTCAAAAGTCTGTAATTAGCAGGTTGATTTGATCACAACTCTGAATTAATAGATACTTAAGGACTTTAGGCCCCCTGCCCCTAACATTCCCTTTTGTGATCTGGGGTGGGGGAATTAAGTTGTCTGCACAACTGGGCTGCTTTTGGCTAATTTTTTTTTCTTTTAGTTAAAATACATTTTTCTGTTTCAATGAAAAAAATAGTAAATCGCCATATACAACAATCCTTAATGTTACTGTACCCATTCCCAAGTTGGGGCCCCTTGCAGATATCAGTGAATGTCTTCGGACTTGTTTGTTTGTTTTTTAAACATGTTTCTTTCATGCTTAAAGTTTGGGGGTTGTTTTTGAAACAAAATGGGTGTATCACAACCATAGTAAGCACCCTACAAATACCCAGAGCTTTTAAATGTTTGATTGTCTTTAGAGCACATGCTTGTTCTAAAGTATGGTGGAGGTTTGTGAGCCCTTGAAACATTTCAGTTTTGGGTTAGACCCTTGTTTATTTTTGTGACTATATTATTTTAATGACTTTGAGTTGCTAGAAAGAGTGAGCCATAGCGTTCAACTAACTCCTGGGTTATATTTAAACTGTCCAGTAATGTTCTACAAACTTCTGGGGTCATATTTAAACTGTCCAGTAGAGTTCTACCAACTCCTGGGGATATATTTAAACTGTCCAATAGCATCTGCGAATTTCTGAG
This sequence comes from Chelonia mydas, assembly GCF_015237465.2. Classification (NCBI taxonomy): domain Eukaryota; kingdom Metazoa; phylum Chordata; order Testudines; family Cheloniidae; genus Chelonia; species Chelonia mydas. Next base: position 212,070,093 of record NC_057849.1, on the reverse strand, counting down.
GTTTTATTTCATTTCATATTAATCAGAGCTCACCATCCTCGCCCACCTACCTCCCTTACAATGTGTGTACCACCGTCAAATTTAATTACTGATCACTAATATGATTAACCCTGATGGCAACAAGGGTGGGTAATCTCAGTCACCCTGGCTATTCCGTGGGGGGTTGGTTAAAGCCATTCAGTTCAATACGGTGGGTCAGCTCTATTGTACTCAAACACATGTCGGAACTATCCCTGGTTTTTTTAAATTGTAAATATTACCCAAAATTGAGCCAGCTAGTAAGCTTAGGGAGGACTAATGACCCACCAGAGTTTAGCAGAAAGCAGCACGTTTATTATACTGATAGCTAAGCTCAAAAGAAGGGATGGGGGGTGGGGTGTCACACTCACACTCGCATGCTCATGCTCCCAGGACAGGCACAGCACTGGAGACGTCAGGATCCTTCAAGTTAAGTGTCCCACAGCGCAGCGATGGACGGTGCGATGAAGGTAAGTCTTCCCGAGGCACGATGGAATACAACATGGCAAACCACTGGCCAGGCGGTCTGGGTGAAGGGCCTTCATGGGAGGTCCAAGTTTGTGAGTGCACTCCTGAGCACATGGGCCCTTCCCCTTTTAAGGACCTGCTCCTCTTGGCCTGCGACTAGGGATGACTTGGCTGCGTCTGGTTGGTCACACTCCACCCAAGCCAGTGTCCATGCATTGGGTGTGTGAGCGCTACCTAATTAGCATCCCAGACACCTTGTCTACCTGGGAGCTCATCTGATCTTCCAGCTGTTCAAGCAGCTCATTCATCCCACAAGCATTCCAGGAGGGATGGGGAGGGGGAAAGCCACTTCACAGGTATTCAGAGAGGGAGAGGAGACAAAGGGGCCGGCAGGAGTGTAACAGACTTTTTGAGCACTGTGACTGGGCAAGGCCAAATGGCTATAGAAAAGTAGTGGAGATAGATATATTAGCTCCAGGCTAAACAAATCCCTGGTACCAGGATAAGTGAAATGGCAGGTGCTCCAGGTCAATTAAGACACCTGGGGCCAATTAAGAACTTTCCAGAAGGCAGGGAGAATGCGAGGTTGATTGGGACACCTGAAGCCCATCAGGGGCTGGCTGAAACTGGTTAAAAGCCTCCCAGTTAGTCAGGTGGGTGTGCATGTCAGGAGCTGTGGGAGGAAGTTGCACTGTTGGAGAGGCTGAGTAGTACACACCATATCAGGCACAAGGAAGGAGGCCCTGAGGTAAGGGTGAAGTGGAGCTTGAGGAAGTGAGGGCTGCTGTGGGGGAAGTAGCCCAGGGAATTGTACATGTCATGTTTCTAAAAGGTCAGCTACCATAGCTGATACTATTAGGGTCCCTGGGCTGGAGCCCGGAGTAGAGGGTGGGCCCGGGCTCCCCCCACCCGCACCTTTGTCCCCTGATAAATCACTGAGACTGGGAGACAACAGAGACTGTGCAAGGAAGGATAAGTTCTCCTCACCTCCCTCGCTGGCTTATGGTGAAAATGGCTCAGTAGACTGTGACCCTTGTCCCTAGAGAAAGAAGGGTTATGTGGAGGGTCACAGTGAGCCTCTGAGGCTAGCGAAATCCGCCAGGAAATGTGGGACCCACGGAGGCAAGGACAGAGCTCTGTCACAGCATAAAGGTTATACATAGCATAGTCATACAGAGCATACAGATCACTGCTGCTCCTACAACAGTAAACACATTTTAGGGTCCCTCTCCCACACATAAGATTCTACAACATACATTTCAGCTTTTTGCTGTAAATGGGTCTCTTTTACACAAAGACACAAAAGCCAGGTTCTCACAAACTATTTTTGTTATTTAAAAGACATACAGCTCCTTGAAAACAAACCAAGATGCTCCATTAAAACTATTAGCTCATTCAAGGGCCACAGAGACCTTCTAACAGAAACACAGATAGCCACAAAGCCCTTTTCAATAGATTTTTTTAAAATTTACAGCTACCAAGTTTTATATCGCATGTTTGTCCCCTCACCATTCTCTAACTTAATCCTTTTAGATTTCTTTAGCAGGGTTCTGTAACTTTTTGTGCGGACCAGATGGTCAATATAACGCTATAAGCAGGCATCTTCCGGTTTGGTCATTTTCTTTAAAACACTTCAGGGTCTCCACTGAATTGCACAGCATTTATCAAGGTCACCCCTTGTGCTAAATGTTCTTGAGTTCAGCACAGACATTGCATAGCATCACCTATGGCAATAACAGTGTTTAAGAAGCTTTCCAAACACAGCTCAGCACACAAGCCCCGGAGCTTGCAGTTTATATCCATTGAAGTCCAGGCTACACAGTCCTGGTGCCGCTGGCCTGGCACGTCTATGACACAGCTCTCACAATCTTCGAAAATCTTTCCCTAAGACAGTGATTAAGGACAGCATAAACTGCAATGCGTACAAGAAAAGTATGACTTTTTTACACTCACGACGTGGCACTGGCTCAGTTAGTTCCATACCAAGCCTCCTCTTAAACTCCTCATAGCCGTTGTCCTCGGAGTCCTCTTCAACAATTTGTACTGGTGTTGAGCAAAAACAACGTGGGCCTGGTTCATCCTCATTGTTTGATGCAACACTGTCCAGGGCCTCCAGGTCCTCTAGAAAGGGATCGTCGAGCTGTCGAGAGACTTTCAGAAAAGAAACAAGTGTAAGTTCCCACTGCTTGTTTTTAGATTTACACAACACGAGTCCCTAACCCCATTGCACACATACACACACACAAATCCTCTAATGTTCCTTCTAAATTGTTCATTTACCTGAGCGACGTCTTTTCTGTTCACTTTGTCTGCTGGTGACTCCCCCGAGCTGCGTTCGCCTTCCTCCTCCAAGGGGGTGGACGACGAGAGGCCAGCACACTTATCGGGGTGTCTCATGAGCAGCTGGGTTTCGGGGTCAGGTTCTGACCTATCCATCAACGGCTGGGCAAAAGGGCTCCCCTTGGCTGCTCCCTCCTCCTCCTCGGAACTGACGCTGAAGTAGCGCTTTCTTTGAGGATGCTCGAAGGCCCTCGGTGCTAAAACAAAGTCCAAAGTTTTCATGGGGGTGGTGAAGGAGTCCTTGTTTCCTCTCAGCATTTCCACGATTTCTACAACACACATTCTTAGTAAGAGATGGCCTCTTCTGCCCAGTGCTGGGACTTATGGGGTGCTGGTGCTGCACTCTGATTGGTAGAGGGTGGTGGGAGGAGTTCTTAGAGAGGTCACATGACCCTCTGCTGGGCAATTCATTCTGCCCCAGAACCTGCCCTATTTTGATCAAATCTGTTCTTGTGGTGGTCCTCTGTGGACAGAACCCATCCCAATTGGTAGAGGGTGGTGGGGGGAGTTCTTAGAGGGGTCACACGAACCACTTCCGGATGGGTCACCCTGCCCCAGAACTCCCCCGATAGGTCAAATATCCTCTCGGGGTGGTCCCCAGCAGCTGAAACCCATCCTGATTGGTAGAGGGCGGTGGGCGGAGTTGTTAGAGGGGGTCACACGACCCACTTCTGGATGGGTCAACCCTCCCTGGAACTCCCCCTGATTGGTCAAATCACCTCTTGGGGTAGTTCTACCAGGGCAAAACCCATCCTGATTGGTAGAGGGCAGTGGGAGGAGTTCTTAGAGGGGTCACATGACAGACCTGGCTTCTGATCATGTGTCCAGATTGACCCCGGATGTAATACCCCACGGGCAGGACTTTTGGTGACAGGTGGGCGGGACTTAAGGGTAAAGGGGCAGGGTTAACATTTGATTGACGGTAGGCCCCTTATACTACTTTGGTGCCACTACCTTTTTGTCATTACTGTTTGTTTAAGTAGTGGGAGGGCAGAGTGAGGGGAAATGGCAGGATTGGGGCGCAGAGTTTTTTAAAAATAAGGAGACAGAGGGAAGGGGAAGAGGCACAGCAACACCTCCCCTGCCAAGCTAGTCACTCACTGTCAAGTGTTTTTCCGGAATCACAACAGAGCAGATTCTCAAGGAGGGATTCAAAGAAAGATCAGGTGTTGGTTGGACAGATTTTCTCAAGGAGTTTTCTCCATACAGATAGGGCAGCATGGGAGAAAATGCAAAGGTAAAAAGTTAAAGATGTTTCCCTTAATCCAAGTATTTGTAACAGTTCTCCTGAGGAAGAGCAGGAGGTAGGTGTGGTGCCAGCCAATCATTATTCTGTGCTATTCCCTTGCCTTGTGCCTGTTCCTTGAATTCTCTGTGCCCCATGAATCAAGTACACTTGTTTCCAAGGAGCCCTCCTGCTGCTGATAGCACTGATGGGCACGGTGTGTGCAGGACCTCCTGCTACCGCAAGAGAGGGTCGTGGCCTACTCAGGAAGCCCTGTGCTCTGCCTCTACCACTAAGAATCATGGTCTAGACAGGAAACCCCAAGGCCTGGGTGAAAGTAACATAAAGCCCTTACTGGTACAGGGGCCTGACTCTGGGCCCCTGGAAAGGGCGGGGCCTTGGGCAGAAGGGGCAGGGCAGGGGGGCAGCTTCCCCCAGCCAGCGCATCCACGCTCCCTGGCCTGTGCTGCCCGGGGCTCCGGCGGAGATTTAAATTTTAAATTGCTGGCTCTGGGGCAGCTGCCCCTTTTGTGCCCCCCATTGGCAGCCTGGGTTGGGGGGGCAATGATGTTAAAGAGCTGTCGTGGCAGCGCTTTAATGTCGTCTGTGTACGGGCCGCTACCGGCAGCCACTTTTTACTGGTCTGTTGTACCGGCCCACTTTCCCCCCTGCCCCAAGGCCTATTAGTAGAAGAACTGTCAATATTTCAGATGCTGCTGAGTAATTCTTCTTCTATAAAGCTGATCTGAGCGACACAACCTGGTTCTAGTGAGTTGTCCTTCTCTGTAATTGGGCATGTCCTATACTGGGAATTGGTCTTGTAATGATCACCTTTCCACAAGAGATTTCTTTCCTAGTTTATAAAATAACCTGCCTCTAATGTCTCTCAGTTCATGTTTAATATGATATAGAATCTATCAGGGCGAGAAACAGCACGACTACAGTTTGTGCAGAACTTTTCCTTCTGGCTCCGGAGATTGGGGGTTACCCGATGATCTGAGGCTGTGGTAAACCTGACATCAGGAGGGGGCTCATCACTCATATATGGTGATGTTTGTTGCTTTCGAGTTTTATTGGATGTTTTAGCTGCATAAAGTCAGAGATAAAACCACTGATAATAACTAAAAAGGCAGATGGGTTTGCTATTGGTTCCTTCTCACAGCTGATGCCAGCCTCTGAATCTATATATTTCCCTTCCCCTGCTTTGTTGTCACTTGTCAGACACAGAGGAGCCCTGGCAGGTGTTTAGGGGCAGCCAGTGCAGTGAGTGGGGGGACAGTAAATCAGGCTGGCAATGAAGGGACATCTCTCCACTCCAGTGCTGTGGCTTCTTCTCCTCACAATTCAGGACACAGCAGGTAAGTCTCCTCAGTGTATCACCGGGGAGCTGGGTTAACTGGAACTAGGGTGGTAACTTTTAGAGTCAGCTTTTTACCATCGGTACCTGGCTTGGACGTTGTGACTTTTCCTTTCGGGATTAGACCTTTCCACTGTTATCAAGGCGTTTGTAATCTTGAGCTTGGACTATTCAAATGACCCTAATGTAGGGCTGCACCTTAGAACCATTCAGAGAACGAAGCTGGTGCAATAGCAGCGACTCACTGATCAGCACATCTCGCTGGGAGCACGTTACAGCCGTGCTGGAGGGTCTGCACTAGCTGCCCAGCTCTGGGTGGAGGTTAAGGTGTTGGTGATGATTTATAAAGTCCTGAATGGTCTGGGACCAGCCTCCCTGAGAGATCCCCTCTCTCCCCGTGACGTACTGCCACAGCTCTGGTTAGCAGGGGCACCTGAGCTGGTTCCCCGTTTTTATAAAGGACGGGGTGGCTGGCAGGGTGCTGTCTGTGAGGGCTCCAGGACCCTGAAACTTGTTGTCTCCTTTGGGCCAAAATAGCCCAAATCTAGTGACCTTCTGGGCACACTACAACAGACACTTGTTTTGGGGGTGCGGGTGGGAAGGACCCAGGCTGTGCGTCACATAATGAGAAAAGGGTGGGAAGGAGTTTCTGTGGGTGTCTGGCTGGCTGAGTTCCTGTTGAAATGGTCACTTCATGCTGCAGGGATTTGAGTGTTATCCATGCCATCCAGATGCCTAGAGCCTTGGCTGGGCATTGCTTTAGTAATTTCAATCCCAATAAATACATCAATAATTTGGGATCCAACAGAAATGTCTGTTTGGTCCAGAATCCAACAGCTCCAAGGGCCAAGTCCTGGCTCCTCACTGCCCCATTCACTCACTGAAGCCAGTAGAAGTTTTTCAATTTTGAAGTGAGCAGGATTTATCCAAATAAACCCAGAGCTGATTCCTCCCAGAGAAGGGGTGTGTGCATGTGTTGGGGTGCAGTGTGCAATGCCCTGTTCCCATGGGGGTATCGGAAGCTCTACCAGCAGGAAAGATTTATCCTGCAGGAGCCCTGCCTCCCTCCCCCAGGGTTTCTGCTGGAGCAGAGAAGCTTTGAATCCTAGCTGGAGTCGAGAGAAGCCTGACCAGCACAAGCTGCATGGCAGAGGTGCTGCATCAGGGCCTCTCACGGCCACATTGGTTTCATTCCCTCAAGGCTGCCCCTGCCCAGTTCCAGGGCTGCTCTCATTCCTCCAGCACAGAGGGGACTGCAGGCTCCTTGCCATCCAGTGTCCCAGCTCCAGGAAGACTTAACTGCAATGGGGGAGGGGGAAGCAGATCATGAGGTACATCAGCATGTGCTGGTGCGTCTTAGGGAGTGAATCTGGCCCAAAGACTCCAAAACTGATCAGCAATAGGATTCAAATTGAATGTGGGACCCAGATATGATTCAAATAATGCAGTGATTGGAACCTGCTGGGCTGGTGTTAGCAGCACGAGAATGATCCATGTGTCTGGCAGGGCAGTGAACTGCTCAGCAGTAGCTGGTTCATGGGAACCCGATGTGCTGCTGCGCAGCCTGAGAAACTGACCCTGACCTTGACAATCAGCAAGGTCAGTCTCAATTATTGTCTCACCCCTGGTCTACACTAGGACTTTAGGTCGAATTTAGCAGTGTTAAATCAATGTAAACCTGCACCCGTCCAAACGATGAAGCCCTTTTTTTTGACTTAAAGGGCTCTTAAAATCGATTTCCTTACTTCACCCCTGACAAGTGGATTAGCGCTTAAATCGGCCTTGCTGGGTCGAATTTCGGGTACTGTGGACACAATTCAACGGTATTGGCCTCTGGGAGCTATCCCAGAGTGCTCCATTGTGACTGCTCTGGACAGCACTCTCAACTCAGATGCACGATTGTTTGCCGTTGCTCTGACGCCGGGAGGGGCGACTGAGGACACGGCTTACAGGGTTGGCTTACAGGGAGTTAAAATCAACAAAGGGGGTGGCTTTACATCAAGGAGTATTTCAGGCAGGACTTCACGGAGGGTTCCAATAAGAAATGGTGCACCTAAGCTATTGTTCTTATTGGAACAAGCAGGTTGGTCTGGCCTCTGATTGATACATGGCTAGATTTACCTCGCTGCACCTTCTCTGTGAGTGACTGCAGTGTGACCTAGAGGAATGAGTCCCCTAGATGGGGGGCGGGGTTGCAAATGAGTACAAAACAAATCTGGTCTATTTCTTGTTTTGATACACTCCATCTATCTTTTACATCTTTGGCTGGCAGTAGACGGTGCAGAAGGACTGCATGCCATCCACATCTCATGGCTGCCTGGCAGAAGATGGTACAATAGGACTGCTAGCAATTCGTATCGCCTGCCTGCTCACCATAAGATGGTTCAATAGGACTGACTGCAGGCCTAAAGAGAATGACCTGGTCAAGTCACTCCAAATTTAGTCCCTGCGCCCATGTCTGCCCAGGCGCTCCTGATCGACCTCACAGAGGCGACCAGGAGCACCTCGGACACGACGATGATGGCTACCAGTCCTACTGTACCGTCTGCTGCCACAAGGCAAGGGTTGCTGTTGCTGTGTAGCAATGCAGTACCACGTCTGCCAGCACCCAGGAGACATACGGTGCTGAGTGGGCTCCATGCTTGCCGTGGTATGGCGTCTGCATGGGTAACTCAGGAAAAAAGGTGCAAAACGATTGTCTGCCCTTTCTTTAGGGAGGGAGGGAGGGAAGGGGGGCCTGACAATATGTACCCAGAACCACCCACGACAATGTTTTAGCCCCATCAGGCATTGGGATCTCAACCCAGAATTCCAATGGGCAGCGGAGACTGCGGGAACTGTGGGATAGCTACCCACAGTGCAACACTCCGGAAGTCGACGCTTGCCTAGGTACTGTGGAAGCACTCAGCCGAGTTAATGACTTAATGCACTTAGAGCATTTTCTGTGGGGACACACACACTCGAATATATAAAACTGATTTCTAAAAAAACGACTTCTATAAATTCGACCTAATTTTGTAGTGTAGACATACCCTTAGAGAAAAACCTGCCCTGATCTATATTTCACAGATAGTTCAGTCACTGTGCATTGAGTAGGGGCTGGTACCCAGAAAATCCTTAGCTAACCAACCATCTAGCAGGTTACTTGGAGTTTATATTTCAGATTCCCAAGAAGTTCCTATATAATGTGCTGGGATTAGAGCCCATGACACAGCTGTACATGACCGGAAAGCATGGAATTCTGTGGTGACTTCTGCTGATCAGACTGACATTGCAGGGGACGGACAATTATTACCACGTGCGGGATAAATTACTGCATGATTGTGGGATGGTGTCATATAGTGATGCCAAGCACATGTTCAGCTCAGTGTATTTCTGTTGGATTTATAAGCAAATGTGCATCATCCCCTGAATATTTTTTATTTTCTATGGGAAATTTGACTGCTTCACATGATGCAGACACAGTGACATGGGGAGCATAAAATACTCTCCAGCTATTTGTGGGATAACGTCATATAGTGATACCAAGCACAAGCTCAGATCAAAGTTTTTTTTTTTTGATTGCTGAGGAAATGTGCATCATCTCTTTCATATTTTTTTATTTTCTATTGGAAATCTGAGTTTGCTTCACATGACACAGATGCAGTGATTTGGGGGAGTTTACAATATAGGGGATATCACCATGTAGCTACTCTTCCGTTTCCCTCAGTGCCCCAATTCTCCTCCCTAAGCCCTGAGTAGAGGCCAGGTCAATCTTTGCCAGAAGATCGTGTTTCACAATTATTGACCTCTTTACATTGTGTGGGAAAACTATTTTGTAAAATTCAGTGGGGTTCAGACCAACAAATGAGAATATATCAGGGGTGGGCCAAAGCTGCAGGTTTCACTCCCAGACCCAGATCTGAACTTCCCCAACGTTCAGAGTGCTGGGTGGGGTCATTCTTCCAAGTTGGGTCACAGAAGTGGAGCCAGCATATGAGAGGTGCCGTCTGTAAATGTGATTGTTATCCGGAAAGGTGCTGATGGCTGCCATTGGGGAGTCTTCGATCCTAAGACAATCACAGACCTCATGAAAGCCAATGGCAGGGCGAGAACTCTCTTTCAGGCTCAACAGATGGAGCAATCAAGATCCTTTATGTAGTAAAAACAGCTGCAGACAGTGGGGGCTACTGCCAAAGGCACTGGGCACATGGGCAGGGCAGAGCTAAGCGAGGGGTTTCCATTGTTGCCAATGCAGGGGCTAGGATACTGGCGTCAGACTGTGTCTGTTGCGGGGAGAAGCCAGTAGAAGGAGTTGTGACCGGGATCTTGGAAGCAGAAAAGAAACAAAGCCAGTTGGAGCTCACTGGAGGGGCAGGCTGGGGGATTTCTGAGCAAGGAAACTGCCGGCTGTTCTTAGTTTCTACTGGGCGCAGGGAAACAGAACTGTGTGTGCACTTAGCTAGAGCAGTGTTGCAGCCTTGGGTCCTGCCACAAGTGAACATCACGGAGTTAACTCCATTGAAAAAAAGCCCCTATTTTTCTCAGTGCAGATCAGGCCCCATGAGTTGCCTGTAGGACTGCACTGAAGTGAGCCGTACCTGAATAAATGCCCCTGTGGATAGCAGCAAAGTGAGTGTTTTGTATTTCCTTGGCATTAAAGGAGGAGGATGGTCTGGCCACGTACTGGTGTGAACTGCACTGTTCTCTGAGCTCCACGGAGGCTCCATAAACACGGTGTCCCTGGCTCAGCCATCCACCGCTGCAACCAGCCTGTTCCAGGGCTCACAGTGGAACTCTGCATGTAGCTGTAACTCCTGGGCGTTGTAATGATGCCTGGACTTGCTCCCAGTCTCAGGGACAGTCCTGGCTTTTCACACGCTGTCCTGTGGACCAGTTCTCCCAGCCAATATCCCAGGATTGTGTGGCAGGCAGTGGCCCCTCCTCACATTCCCTGTTAACTGCCTCCCTCCCAGCAGCCAGCTTTGTCTCTCCACAACCCCCAGAAATGCAAACAGCTGTAGAGACAACTGGGGACAGGGGTGGAGCTCAGAGCTACTGGGAGAAAAGCCAGTGTCAGGGAGTGGGGGCAGAGTCTGCTTCTCATGTTGGTAAGGAGCAGCCTGTACATGCAGGGCAGAGAGGCCAGGTAGAAAGGGGAGAAGAGAAGGGGGAAGAGCCCAGGGGAGGCGGGTGGGAAGAGACCAGTGGAAGAGGGAAATGTGTGGGGAGGTGGGGAGAGGAAACTCCTGTGGGGAGCACAAGGCTGTAATGCCAAGCTACACAGAACTAAAATTACGAGGTTATAAAAACCATCCAGTCATGTTACTCAGTCTGTCTCTGGACTGTAGAACCCCCCTCTATTCCTCGGCCCGCATGGGGGTGAGAACTGCAGACTGAAAAGTCACCATTTAATGCACCCAAACTGCACGACTCCCCCTGGCTGCTCAGCTGGAGACTGCGCTTACCCTCCCCTCACCCCTGAGACGGGAACTGCCGTCCATTGCCCAGCACTGCCTTCGCTCTCCCGTCCTGGTTCAGTTCCTCTGACAGACGAAGGGATGACTGGGAAATAGCTGGACAGCCACTGAGCTAATTCATGCAGCTTAGTTCACACTTACACACAGAACTTCTGTTACTGTTCAGGGGTGAGTTACAGATATTGGAGACCGTCACGCTGACATCAATCATTCACATCTGCTATAATGTCACCGTAACAGGGCAGGGTTGATTTAGCCATTTGCAAACAGCAACACTTCCCAGGCTTCCCCCACCCCACCCTTGCAACTTCTCTGCCTGAGGCGGGAAAGCACTGCCCCCATTCTAGAGCCCCCTCCCCTTCTCTCCTTTGCTCCTGCCCCCTCACACTCCTGATCCCATCCCCTGCCTACTCCAGACTCTGTTCCCTGCCCCGATACTCTCTCCTGTCCCCCTGCTCCAGAAGCCCTCCCCTCCCTCCTATCTACCAGCACCAGACTCCCCACACTCCATCCTGGTTCCTCCGTCCTTCCCAGTTCTCCCTCATCTCCCCCTGCTCCAGGCTACCTCCCCTCCCTCCCATCCTCTGCTCCACACCCCTCCCCTCCTCACCCTCTTGCTACCCTGCTTCAGAGTCCCTCCCTCCTCCCCTACACATGATCACCCTTCCCCACCCCTACCTCCTTCTTCCCCCCTTTTTAGAACCCCCTCTTCTCCCCATGCCTCCTTCTGCCCCCTCTCTGCTCTATCCCCCTCCCCCTCTCTCCCTCCTGTCGGATTCCTCACCCCCTCCTCACTTCTCACTCCTGTCCCCCACTCCAGACCCCTCCTCTCTCCACCTCTCCATGCAGATCTGCTTGTCTAGACCCCCTTCTCCTCCCTCCTGTCCCCTGCTCAATAACCACTCCAGCCCTATGCTCCCTGCTCCCCCATCCAGACCACCCTGTGCTCCATCTCCACTGCTCCCTCCTGCCCCAATTTCAGATCCCTGTCCCCTCCCTTCCGACTTTCTCTCCTGCCTCCCTGTTACCCCACTGCAGACCGTCTCCCCACCATCTCGCTGGCTTCAGCCCCAGTGACAGTGACAGGAGATGGCGCCATTTGGAGTAAGGGAAACTCCATGAGTTGGCACCTTCCATCATGTTCTCACGAGACAGGTAAAAACTCCCCAAACCACCAGAGTGGGGATAAAAAGGGGAGAGCTGCAGCAGTGACAGCCCCGAGTGCGAGGCCCTGAGACGTGAGAAGGTGACGCCATGAGGCAGCTCTGGACATGTCCCATTCTCCTGGTTCTGGGCACGGATCCCCTGCTGTCGAGCGCGGACTCTGCTGTGATACTGCTGAGGAGGGGGCTCCCTGCTGCTCTGACCCTGCTCTGTGTCTCTCTTTAAAGGTGCTGAGGAGCTGAGGCTGGCAGATGGAGGCAGCCCCTGTGCCGGGAGAGTGGAGGTTAAACACCAGGATCAGTGGGGGACTGTGTGTAGTGATTCCTGGGACATGACAGATGCTGGGGTTGTCTGTAAGCAGTTGGAATGTGGAGCTGCTGTCAGTGCCCATCGTAATGCTCATTTTGGAGCAGGATATGGACCAATTTGGCTTGATGACGTTGCCTGTGCTGGTACTGAGTCTGCTCTCTGGCAGTGCGGGAACAGGGGATGGGAAGTGCATAACTGTTATCATGGCCTGGATGCTGGAGTGACCTGTTCAGGTAAGAATCAGCCACCTCTGTCCTGAAAAGGAAATCCCCTGAGACAAAAGGGCTTGAACCCACAGCGTGTTGTGTGCCTGTGACCGTAACGAGAAATGAACAAAAAGCAGAGGAAGTCCTGTAATTATTGTTATTACTGAACTGTAATTATTACTGTTCATGTCTCTGGCCACTGAGGAGCCCCCTGTGTGACTGTGAAGCGTTTTCATTATCTCATTTCCAGTTGTTTCAGTGCCACATCGTTCCTTTCCCTTTCCCTCTGAATGGGTCTAAAAATGCAGATAGGAGAGAAAATGGAAAAGGAAAATGTCACGTAGGCTCCTAAGTCACTGAGGCACTTTTGAAAATGTTACACTCATGCTAAAATCCAGACCCAGACACCTAACCGCAGAGGTACAGAGGCTGGGGCATTTATGTAGCCCCTTTGCCACCCTCTTGGGTGACCAAGGAATGGGCAGATTCTCCCAGCTTGGCCAGAATTAGATTTTGCCAAAAGCACTCCCCCGTCTGCTCTGTTACTTCTCATGTTTTGGACCAACCAGTAATAGAAAATTTCACACTCTCTGATACCCTGTAGATCTAGAGTAGAATAGAGAGCTCAGCCAAAAATATACCTCAACCCTACACAGCACAGGGATATCATATTATGCAGGCATTTGTTGTAACTGAATAGTTAACATTACAGCTACAGACCCATTATAAGTTTTATTTTTAAGTTCTCTCTTCTGAACATTTAGTAGGAATAATATCTTCCCCTGAAATAGCACAAGGAAGAGTAGAATATTTTCCTATAGTTCCAAAAGTTTTAGCAGCTCCCCCTGGCGATGGGAGCTCAGGGCAGGGTTTAATCTCAACCCTTTCCTGGATTTTGAGTGTTTCAGTGACACACCTCAACATTCTCTTCACAGGGTTAGTGCGTGTGTGTGTGTATGTGTAACCCTTCTGCCAGGTGGAGCCAGCAGCAACCAGGGCTTGGTTCAATATCCAGGGGTTCCTTTTCAACAATATGACACAGAACCGGTTTGAGCCCCCTCCCAGTAATCTGGAAAATTACATACCACCCCTGGGTGCCTTAGAGAGGTAATACTTCCCCACTCACAAGCAGAGTCTGCGTATAGAAAAGAAACTTTTAATGAAAGGAGGGAAATCACGTGACATTAATTAGGGAAAATGCTGCAAGCGGGATTCATAATCATAAAACTGTGAGCAGGGCACCCACCCCAGCGTGTGTGGGGCAGCGCCTTCCACCTCATGTTCTTGAGTTCTACAACCAAAAGTTCCTTTTCTGTGTCCCTCTCCGTTCCTTCATCACACCCCACTTCACACCATCTGTGAAATTCACTCACAGTGGTTGTCCTTGGTCAGTGAGGACCCAGAGTTCAGAGGTGAATCTGTGAAAGTTCATCTTCTACCCAGGAAAGAAGACACCTTGTTTGCTCTACCATCTGAGCACTTGCTCTGGCTGGTTAGCTCACCAGCCACTGTTCCTCTTTGCTGGCCACCTAGCCTCTCTACCAGCCTCGTTCCTAAGACCTGTACATATCAGTCTCTTGAGAGTCCCCCCAGCTTCTAATCATTGTCAGCTCTCAATAAACCAGGCTAGACAGAAATACTATGCCACCACAAGCGTTTTCAGTTCTAATAAGCACTTAACATAGTTAAAGAACTCCTAATAGAACCTATTTAGCTCTATTTTTGAACAGTGGGGAGAAATAGATTAAACCAGACCAAGAACCCTTAAGAAGAATCCACACCTTCTGGCTAACACACCCCTCTTAGATTTACAGAGGTCTAGCATTCAAGTCCCTGACTTAACAAGTTCTTTTCAGCTGAGGGTGACCCCCTCATTTGGGACAGGTTAAGCACAGTTCTGCTCCCCTTTACTCAAACAGTAAAGACAACAACATTGATAACAACATTTCACTACCCCTGCATTCAGTACTAAGGTGATTTGTAACCCAACACTCGCCAAGTTGATCACTTTGAGCAACACGGCTCTATCTGCTGATATCTAGGCAGAGGAGGTGTGTTCACGTAAATACAGTTTGCTCCCAAAGTCTCTCCTCCTCCCAGCAGCTGTCAGGGGAGAACTCATTCAGACCCTGCTCACAGCTGCCATTTCCTAGTATTTGTAAACAATAAAAAGAGGAGTTGGGCAGGAACTTTACAAAAATGAGCTTCATTGTCAGGACCTTGCAACTCTGCAGAAAACAGATGGACCTTCACCAATGTAAACCCCCTAACCTGGAAATAACAATGGCACAATGCCTTGTGCTGCCCACCTAACAAGTGCCCAACAGAGAGTTCTTCTTCTCTGAACCTCACCAGGAGGAGGGAGCGGTACACAAATGAAAGGGGTAACAGAGCAAAAGTTCTTTCTGTATAACTGCACCTGTATGTCAGCTAGAGCTGCATGTTTGTAGTGGGAATAAAGTTCAGGTTTGTAACAGGGCCCTTGAAGAGCTAGGCTGCCTAGTGGTTGGTGTTCCTGATCTTCAGCTCCTTGTTTAGAAGATCAATTTCCCTCAATCTTTTAGGCAGTGGGGTAAGGAAACCCAGGCCTTCTTTCTCTACCAAGTCCCAGCCCAGGGCTCTGCATGCATCAACCCCTGAATAGGGGAGGTCTCCTAGCAGGGAGTCTAAATTCTCTGCTCTGGGCTACTTCCTACCAGTGTCCTTTTTGTTTGGAGCCTGGCCCCTCTAGTCCCATTTGCTGGGTGGCTTGCATCCCATAGCACCCTTTTGTGGATCTTGGGTGGCATCATGCTGCAGTCTCAGGCTCCTTCAAATGGGGAAGCTGTAAGTTTGGGGAGACTGAACCCCACCACGTCTCTGGGCTTCAGGAACCCAGTTACCTCAGTTGCTGGAGGCTCCTAGGTCTCCTCCACAGTCCCCCTTGTCTGGGGAGACAGTGATTACTCCCTGGTGGCTGCCCCAGCTGGCAGGCTAGTGCCCCTTCCCCTCAGGTAGGGAGGCGGATAGCTCCTGCCTCTTCTCCAGTCAGCCCTCAACTGAGCCAGGCTCTCTCCTTTTCTACCCCCCAGCCCTGGCATTGGCTGCAGGTATAGCAGGGTTGTGCTAGCTGGGCCCAAAGGCTCCCTTTAACCCCTGCCGTGCTGGCAGGGTAGTTCCACAGGGGCTTATATAGTCTTTCTCTTGTGGTTGGAAACCCCCTTGTCCTCCTGTGTAAAATCCCCTGCACAAGATGGAGTTTGCAGTCACCTGGGCAAGTCACGTCTATGAATGATTCAGCTTTTTGCAGGCCGACGCCATTGTTTACATGTTAGTTTGAATGTTCCCAGGAAAGCTCAGATGTGGATTGGTGTCTCCCAAAGTCCATTGTCAGTTAAGTGTTTCTTGATTGGGCACTTACTGAGAATAGTCCTTTCTCCAGAAGCCGACCAAATGCTTCACTGAGGCTACTTAGAATCAAATAAGTACATAGCCAATATTCATAACTTCGAATACAAAAATGATACACACGTACAGGCAGCATAATCATAACCAGCAAACTACAACCTTCCCCTAGACAATGATCTATACGGTCACAGTTCATGGCAATAACGTCACAACTGTAATATGAGTTTGCGTTGTACAGACTGAGTGGAAACGGAATAAAGGACTCAAGATTGGGTCCATTCAGAATTATGCCAGAAATAACCAGTCATCTGTCGACAAACTGCGCTGTGCACTAGATATCACTGAGAACAAACTCATACGGGAGCTGTGATGGTTCTGCACCAAGCAATTTTTGAGAGATGCTGACCTGACAGAACACTAGAAAACTTTCCCAAAAGTGACAGTCGTCTTCTGATATGCAGTGTTGCTGTAGCCGTGTTAGTCCCAGGGATATTAGAGAGACAAGGTGGGTGAGGCAATATCTTTTATTGGACCCGTTTCTGTTGGAGAGAGAGAAACGTTTGATCTGACAGAGAAGAGCTGTGTGTCAGCTCAGAAGCTTGTCTCTTTCACCAACAGGAGAGGGTCCAATAAAAGCTATTACCTCAGCCGTTTTGTCACTCTCAATCCCTTCTCGTCCAGTTTCAGTTTTCATTTCTGGTTGGATTAATACCAAACTTTGCCAAAACATTCTCTTCTGCCAAAGTCCTTGCCTCAGTCAGTGCACGGGCTGGATGGTGCCCAGGGAGTGAATCAGGGATGCACAGTGACAGAGGCTGTTGTCTATAGGCCCACAGCCTCATTGGTTGCAGCAGCAGCATCACCATCATGGGCGATCCCTCCATTCCAGGATGATCTCTACCACAGATTTACATCTGGGTCCTGAGAGGACTCTGGAGTCCGATCCTGGAATCATAGATCTGCCCGCAGTAGGTACAGATGTTTCCTGACGGGTCACCTGCCTCCTGGGAGAAAGTTCTTTTTCTTTCCTTCCTTCCCTCTCTCTTTTCAACTTCGAGGGCAAGGCACTTCTCCTCAAAGCGGGCCACTGCCTGTTGGAGGATGTGGCATCACTGAGATCGGTTGGTTGCTTGCTCCTCCCAGCTTGTGATGCGTTTTCTTGAGATACGCTTTCAGTGTCTCTTTGTAGGGTTTCCTCTGACTACCACGGGATCTCCGACCATGGGTGAGCTGAGAGTAGAGGGCTTGTTTGTGGATGTGAGTGTCTGGCATCTGCACACAATGTCCAGTCCAGAGGAGTTGGTGAGTGAGGATCATTGCTTCAATGCTGGTGACATTAGCTTCAATGAGGATGCTGGTGTTAGTGCAGCGATCTTCCCACTTGGTGCAAAGGATCTTCCAGAGGCATCGTGGGTGGTGCCTCTCCAGACTCTTGAGGTGCTGTCGATAGGTCACCCAGGTTTTGCATCTAAAAAGGAGTGTAGGAATAACAATTATCTCATAGACCTGGATCTTGGTTTCCTCCCGTAGGTCACAGTCTGTGAAAATGCGCCAGAGCAGTTTCCCAAAGGAAGCACTTGCACACTGGATCCTGTGCTGGATCTCACTGTCAATTTTTGCATTTTGAGAAAGTTGGCGACCGAGGTAACAGAAGTCCTCAACTCTCTCCAAAGTCTGTCCCTTGACGGTGATTTGTGGTGGCTCATGTGCAAGGCCTTAAGCAGGCTGATGGATCACTTTAGCTTTCTTGATATGGAGTGAGAGTCATAGGCTTCAGTAAGTTTGTGCAAAAGAATCCAGTGTGGACTGAAGGTCATTCTCAGTGTGCTTGACTATGACACAGTCATCAACGTTTTGAAGAACAGTAATGGACACCCTGAGGACTTTAGACTTTGAGCAGAAATGTCAAAGATTAATAAACAGCCCATCCATTCTATATTGAATGTCAACTCCAGTGGGGAGGCGGTCTTTAACAAGGACCAAAATGACTGCTAAATACATGGAGAACAGGGTTGTGGCAATAACACATCCTTGCTTAACCCCAGTTTTGACGATGAAAGGATCCATCCCCAGGTCATTACAGAGGACGGTGGCAGTCATCTCACCATGAAGAAGCCTTAGGCCCTTTAATAGAATTTGGAGGGCAGCCAAATCTGGCCAGCACCTTCCCACAGGGCTTCGCGATTGACAGAATTGAAGGCCTTTGTCAAATCGATGAGAGCCATGTACAGGTCCTGATTTTGCTCCCGAGACTTTTCCTGGATTTGGTGGGCAACGAAGATCATATTGGCTGTCCAGCAGGATGGTCTGAAACTGCACTGAGATTCCGGCAATATTTCCTCAGCAAGGGAAAGTAATCGGTTTAAGAGGATATGGGCAAGAATTTTCCCTGCTGCAGACAGCAAGTCAATGCCACAATAATTTCCACACTCCAATTTATCTCCTTTCTTAAAGATTGTAACAATGTTGGCATTTCTCAAGTCTTCCGGAATCTTCTCATTATACCAAATTTGAAGAAAAATGAATCTCCCTGCAACATAGCTCTGAGGATCATTGGAGCACACAAGCCCCTTCACCGCAAGAAGGTGATGGTCCCCGAAGAGGGGCTGCAGCAGTGGCAAGATATGTAACCAATAAAATTATGCTGAAATAATGCTCCTGGCTGCTGTGGGCCAGAGTGTCACCAGGCACTAGAATGGAGATGAGGGAGACTGTATCCACCTACTGGGCCCTGGCAGTGTGAGGAGGAAGCTACCCGAACTGAATGCAGACCGGGGTGGCAGGGGAAAGTAGAAGAGGGTAAGGATTCAGGGGGAATATTCTGAGTCCGGAGGTTGGTGGATGGAGAGAAACTGGGACTGGGAGAGAAAGCGGGAGATGGGGACTGGCTGGGCAAGGAGCCTGGGACTGGGAGGAGGGGGAAAGAGACTAGGACTGGCTAGGCAGGGCAATTAGGAGAGGGATTGGGTGGGGAGAGACTGTGACGTGCTGAGCAAGGAGCTGGGGAGCTGGGGGAGACTGGGACTGACTGGGGGAGGAGTCTGGGACTGGGAACCAGTGAGGAGGAACTGGAGGTGGGTGAGGAAACAGACCAGATGAGGAACCAGGGTGTCAGGGGAGTCTAAGACTAACTGGGTGACGAGACTGGAATAAGCAGCCAGAGTGGGCTGTGGGAGTCTGAGAGCAGATCTACATGAACATTTAATGCATGGCAAGCTGGGATGTAAATCTACCCTGCACTGTCCTGCCATGCACCGAGTGTCCATGTGGACGGTGTGGCTGCACACTGAGGCCTTGTCTACACTACTGCTTACGCTGATGTAAGTTACATCGCTCAGGGCTGTGAAAACAACCCCTTCCCCCCGAGCAATGTAACTTACAGGGACTGCTCGGAGGGGATGGGGCAGAAGGGGTTAGGCTTTGGGAAACAGGGGTAGACGGGTCTGTCACTACCAGGACACACACCTCTCCAGAGCCTGGAATGGAACCAGGATCCCTGAGTTTTGCTATTCCCCTGCTGTCAGCAAATATCTGTCAAACTCTCCAACAAAATTTTCTGATCCCGTCTAGTGCTGGTCCACAAAGAGGATGACAACCTACTACTACTGTCAGTTACTCCATTAGCTCAAGTGGCAGTGATTTCTGTGGTAGATCTAAAGGTTCCAACCCTGCTGATGACCCATGTGGGTGTCACAGGGTTGCCATCTTTCTCATGGCTGGTAACCGGATCCTTGAGGCTCTACCCCCTGCCTACCTCTTCCTCCCAAGGCAACGCCCTTCTCCACCTCTTCCCCCCAGGCCCCGCTCCTGCTCCACTTCTTTCCTCAAGGCCCCGCCCCTTCTCTGCCTCTTCCCCTCAAGGCTCTGGCCTCATTGCTCACTCCCCCTCTCCCCTCGTCACTTGCTGGATCATCTCAAGCAGCCTGCCTGGAGGTAGGAAGCCGTCCTGGCTGAGCAGGGGCTGGCACAGATTAATGACCCGGTTTCCCGGCCCTCCGCCCCCCCCCCCCGCCCCATGGAAAATGACCCGGTCCCCCCCCATGGAAACCAGGTTTTTGGTTCAGGTGTCATTTAGGTCCCTTTTTGACCGAACTTTCCAGTAGAAAACCAGGCACCTGGCAACCCTAAATGACACCCGGACACAGAAGCTAAAAAACGGACTGTCCCCGTAAAACTGAGACGGGTGGCATCCGGAGGGTGGCAACATGATTCTGCATCTTGGAACTTCTGTTTTTTCAGTTTGCTTTTTTAAAAACCTCGGAAATTATGCACAAAACATTACTTTAAAGGAACGTTAAGTTTGCAAAGTTGAGCTGTAAAAAATAACTAAATGGCAGAATTAAAGTTGTCTTCGTAACTTTATTGTGGCCCACTTGTACATCTGCGTTAAGATACTGTCTTTAATTCCATGATAACAAGCTATTTTCTCCATGAGACCCCTGCCTCATTCAGTGCACAGGACAGACAGCATGGGCAGAGTTTGGGAGGATGCAGGGGGGCATTGGCAGAGTAAAGGCATGGGGGGCACGCGGGGTCGGTGCAGGGAACGGGGGCAGGGGATGGGGCCACTTCTCCTGAGGCTGAGAGTAGCTGGTCCGGGTTGTAGCTCTGCAGCTGTGCACTGCTTCCTGGGTCCTAGTGCCTGCCCGTTTCCTGTAAAACGGTGAGTGCCTGCAGGGGGGCAGAGGACACTGGGAAAGGGGGATGGGGCACGGGGCAGCGGGCAGGTGAAGGGGGGTGGGATGGGGAAGAGAAGGAGATAGAGGAATGGGAGCAGGGAGCAGGAGCCCAGCATGTGGCGTCCCCTTGGCAGTCCAGCAGCCCCGGCAGGGAGGCAGCTGCAACGGCCCTGGGAGGCCCCAGAGCAGCAACATCTCTGCAACAGCCGGTGCTGGAGTGGCCACAGCTCCCAAGCTCAGGTCGCTGCAGCAGACAGCAGCAGCTGGGGCTCACCCATTAAGCCATCCTGCCCCGTCCCCAGCCCTGGCAGCCCAGAGACCGCTCCAGGCTGGGGTGGGGGGAGGGAGAGTCAGTGAGCCAAGATAACTGGCTTCAGCATGCGTGTGTGTGTGTGTGTGTGTGTGCGTGTGCTCTCTGTCCCCCCCAAATATAGCAGTCAAACTACGCCTATGCTAGACAGTGCTCTGAATCAGGGTTGGTTGTGGCGTGAAGGAGGCTGGTCTGTGTAGGACCCTGCCTCATTGGTTGCAGAAACTGCAAAGTGTGCTGTGTGTGAGGCAGGGGATTGCAGAAAGAGAAAGGAGGGTCTCTTGTTAAGGCAGCTGAATCCTGCCCTGCGGAATGGGATTCTCTCCCTGCCTTTGCCACAGAGATCCTATGTGATGCTTGGCAAGTCTCTGAAACCAAATATTTCACAGGTGGTCATTAATTGTGTGTTCCTCATTTTATGGGTGCTCAGAAGTGCTGAGCATATGCTGCTGTAAACTGAAGTCAGTAGGTCAAGGGTGGGCAAACTACGGCCCATGGGCCGGATCCGGCCCCTCAGGGCTTTTGCCTCTGACCAAGCTGGGCACAACCCCCCTAGCTTGGGAGAGGGGAGGGGCCCTTCAAGTGGAAAATTAAACAAAGAGCTTGGGAACCATCAAAAGGGGAGCCCTGATGAAAAGAGGGGGAGAGGCAGGGTCTGCAGGGAAGGAGATTGAAACCCAGTCCCCAGAAGCAGGGGTACCTGGGATAGGTTGGGCCACCCCAGGTTTTGAGGGAAATGCTGAGGATTACGTAAGCCATATGCCCTTTGGCCTTTAGTTGTTTTAACACTTTTCTCTCTGGTCACTGTGTTCCTATGGATACATAAATAATATCACTCTCCTGGGCCTGGTACTATTCAATATTTTCATTAATGATTTGGATGATGGAGTAGAGAATAAACTCATAAAATGTGTGGATGACACAAACCTGGGAGGGGTCACAAGGTCTTTGGATGAGAGTATTAGAATTCATAATGACCTTGATACATTGGAGAATTGGTTTGAAATCAGTTAATTAAAATTCAGTAAAGACAAGTACAAAGTACTAGACTTAGGAAGGAAAAATCAAATGCAAAAAATCCAAAATGGGGAATAACTGACTAGGCGGCAATTCTGCAGAAAATGTTCTGGGCTTATACTGGATCACAGACTGAAATGGGTGATGCTGTTTTGAAAACAGGAAATGTCATTCTGGATTTTATTAACAGAATTGTCATATATAAGACAGAGGAGGTAATTGTTCTTCTGTACTCAGCACTGGTGAGGCCTCAGCTGGAGCAGTGTGTCCAGTTTTGGGCTCTCTCTCTACAATGGGTAGGTAGGACAAGAAGTAATCCACTTAGATTGCAGCAAGGGAGAGTCAGGTCAGATATTAGGAAAAACTTTCTAACTATAAGGATAGTTAAGTACTGGAACAAGATACCTAGGGAGGTTGTGGAATCCCCGTTGTGACATTGCACTCCATATGTTTTATGGAAATATGCTTATGAGTGTGAATATGATGTAACTGGAATATGCTTTATGCAAAAGGTCTCATGTAAGGTATCAAAACAAAAGTTATAACCTACTGAATATATTCCTCCTATTTGTATGTCTGTATCATTCCTGTAGCTGAAGCTAGAAATATGAAGTATGACTCTGAGGTCCTATTGTAATTATGCAAAGTATGGGCCATTAATGGTGGTTTAGAATCTTGATGGCTCCCAGTGACTAGGACAATTGGTTGTAGATGGTTTATTTACCTGAAAGCCTTCCTGTGTACGTGTGGGCCAGCCTGTGGGTAATGAACAATGAGGTCTCACAGGACATTCATCTTAAATCCATCTTAAATCTGGTACTTTTCCATTTAGAAGGAGGGGTAGGGACAAAAGATTCCTACCTTGTGCCAAAGCTATAAAAAGGGGTGGAGCAGGACATTTGGGGCTGCCAGTCATGAAAAAGCCCCTGTTTTCCACCTCAGATGTCTGGTGGAACTAATAAGGACTGTACCAGGGGACAGGATTGGGCCCAGACTAGAAAGGAGTCTAGTCTGTGAAAGAAGCTTATTGGAACATCTCTGAGGGTGAGATTTTACCTGTAATCAGTGTCTTAATGTATTAGGCTTAGACTTGCGTGTTTTTGATTTATTTTGCTGGATGACTGATTTTGTTCTCTCTGTTATTACTTGAAACCACTAAAATCTGACTTTTTATTCCTAATAAAATTACTTTTGTTTATTAATAAACCCAGAGTAAGTTATTAATACCTGGGGGAGCAAGCAGCTGTGCATATCTCTCTGTCAGTGTTATAGAGGGCGGACAATTTATGAGTTTACCCTGTATAGGCTTTATACAGAGTAAAATGGATTTATTTGGGATTTGGATCCCATTGGGATCTGGGTGTCTGGGTGTTGGGGAAGGTGACCTGCTGAGCAGTTTTTGGTTGAAGCCTGCAGCTTTTGGGGTGTGGACCAGATCTGGGTCTGTGTTGCAGCAGGCTAACATGTCTGGCTCAACAAGGCAAGGTTCTGGAGTCCCAAGCTGGCAGGGAAAACGGGCTCAGAGGTAATTTCAGAACATGAGGTGACAGTGCCACGGGGGTGTCTGTGACTGAACTCGTCTCACCCGTCATTGGTGACTTTTAAGAACAAGTTAGACAAACATCTATCAGGGATGGACTAGGTATACTTAAACCTGTCTTGGTGTAGGGGGATGGACTAGATAACTTTGTGAGGTTCCTTCCAGTCCTACATTTCTATTTATTCCAAGATTTCATAAGCTATTCAGGCCTGCTGATTTTTTTAAAAAGTTTATCCCTACTAGATACTGTTTAACATCCTCCTTAGTTACCAACAGACTGCAGAGTGGTTCACCCTCTTCACATAGTATGAATACACAACCTGCTTCTATCCAAAACCCGGAAATGTTTATTGAACACTTGTGCCTTATTTGCATCATTATAAACTATTTTACCATCTCCATTTGTAATGGGCTACACCTTTGTTAGGATTTGTTTGTTTGTTTGTCTTTACTCCTAATATACTGAAAAAAAATGGTCATTATTGTTCCTAGCCCTGTCAACTATGGAGTTTCCCCGATAGCTTTAGCTTCCCTTATCGATTTTCTTTATATCAGAACTTCCAATGTATATCGATTGCTATTGAATTCCCCTCTTTCCATTTGTTGTACATTGTTTTTTTAAAAATGTCTAATTGCTGCCTGCACTGTCCCACTGCACCAGGATGAGCTTTTGGCCAAAGTTCTAAGGCAGTGGAACACCTAACTCCCTAAGGCTCCTTTGTAATTTTCATCCTTCATTGGCTTTCTAGGACACACTGAGCTCCAGCTGGTTGGAGGGGACAGTGCCTGCTCAGGACGTGTGGAAGTAAGACATGGGGACACCTGGGCTACAATCTGTGAGGCACACTTTGATCTCAAAGCTGCCAGTGTTATCTGTAATGGACTACAGTGTGGAACAGCTCTATCTATCCCAGGAGGAGCTCATTTCCGAGAAGGACATGGACCAATCTGGACTGAGGAATTCCAGTGTGTAGGGAATGAGTCACACCTCGTGTACTGTCCCAGGATATCACACGGGAGTCAGACGTGCTCACATGCAAATGATGCAAGTGTCATATGCTCAAGTAAGAATTTGGCACAATGTCTCTAAAATCCCAGTGATGTGTATTTTAGAGTAGGGTGCAGCAATAAAATGATCTCACTCTGTAGGGAGCTGAGATAACAAAGCTGCTATCAGCTTCCAGTAAAACTTAAACAACTCAATATAATGGGAATGGGTTCAATCCCCCCATCTTTCCTTTTCTTAATTATTTAATATAAAATATCTTAAATGCTCCCTCTCTAAACTCCTTCTCCCTTCTCCCCTGGGCACACAGGGTTCTGGCTGGTGAACGGCAGCACAGCGTGCTCAGGGAGGGTGGAGATCCAGGTTCTTGGTGCCTGGGGAACCCTCTGTGACTCACGCTGGGATTTACCAGACGCCAACGTTCTCTGTCGTCAGCTCGACTGCGGCTTCGCTGTATCAGCCCCAGGAGGAGGGTATTTTGGGAAGGGAACTGGCTCTGTCTTGACAGACACATTTCACTGCAGAGGGACTGAAACCCATTTGGGCCATTGCTCTGTTACTGCCCTGGGGGCCTCTCCGTGCTCACACGACAATGATGCCGGTGTGATTTGCTCAGGTAAGTGCAAGAGAGATGCTGGATTAAGGACACCTGCCCCTCAGTGTGTGACCCTGCCTCCAGAGCAGGGGAACCTCAGGACACAGCAAGGGGAGGGGGAGCTAGATCCCAAAGCACAGAAAATAACAGTAAATGTATTAAAGATAACATTTAAGTCAATAATGTCATCACAAAAGAACAGTTGTGCCTTGGGAAAGCCCTGGATTCTCCAGTAAAAAGATCAGCAACTCTGTCCTGACCCGGGCAGCAGAGCAGGGGCAGCACTTTGTCCTTCGGGTTACATCAATGTCACCGATTCATTGTCCCCAGCCTTCTCCAATAGTAATGAGAGGGGGAGCTGGTAGTGACTCCCAATATGGAGCTTGCTTCACACTTTCTATGATAAAATCTTCTTGGCACCTTCTTGAGAAGCTCTCACACCTTCCTTGATTGCTGGAGCCTTTGCAATTTGGGAAGGGGTCAGTGCTGGGGCCAGGGTGGTGCCTTCTCCTTGTGCAGTCAGATTCCTTCCAGGTTTGGCTGAATTATAAACTGCTGAAAATCAGCATTTCATTCTCTCACGTGAGTTCCTGGGGGTATTTTTGGTAGCCCATCACAGAGAAAGTAGTGCTTTCACTCACTAAGGTTGTTTTTTACTTTTTTCACACCTTTCCAATTGAAAAAACTCCAAAGATTTTTTCCCCTGCTTTCTTACTTTCTTACACATTTTTTCCTTTTTCTAACTTTTTACAGTGGAAGAAAAGATGAGCAGGGGATTGGACTAGATGACCTCCTCAGGTCTCTTCCAATCCTAATATTCTGATTCTGTGAAAAAATAGAAAGGGGGAGGAAGTGGCAAACCTGTACATCCAAAAACTGGAAAGGAAAATTGAATGTTTCGTTTTCCAAAAGTTGAAATGCAGTGCAAAGGGAGGATGGTGCTCAGGGGATGGAGGAGCTGTAGAATATTTCTTTTTATCCTCATCATTCAACCTGTGACCCAGGGCCTTATTCACTCTACAGACCGTACAAACACTGCAGTGAATACAGAATTATTCATTTCTTCATTGACTTTTCTATTGTGCTCGTTACAGTAGTATGAGAATGCACCACAACCATTAATGAATTTGTCTTCATAACACCCCAGGAGACAGCAGACTCTTATGAGGTCCATTTCAAAAGTGACTTAGGCACTTAGAAGCCCAAGAATAACATTTTCAAAAGTGCCTAAGTGACTTAGAGACTTAAATCCTATTTTCTCTAGTAACGTAGGAGCCCAAGAACCATGCAGACTTCTCCCTCTTGCTGCCTAAGTCACTTCTGAAAATGGCACTTAGGCTCCTACATCATTTAGATGCTTTTGAAAATTGTACTTATAATGATTAAAGCCAAAATTCCCAACTCGCTACTTATTTGGGGTGATTGGGCAACAACCTGAGACCCTCCGGGCCTGATTCTCCAGAGTACTCACCATTTCTGCAGCGCTTTATGTGTTCTAAGTACTCTCCAGACATTAATAAACCCTCACCAAACTCCAGGGAAGTAGGTGGGTAAGTATTATTATTAGCTCCTGTGACAGGCTGGATCACAGAAACCCCTTGGGGGCTGCCACCTGATGTGCCAAGACTACTTCTGCCCCTGCTTTCCCTGCCAGCTTAGGACTCCAGCACCCTGTCTAGCTGAGCCAGACATGCCAGTCTGCTCCAGCAGAGACCCAGCGTCTGAAGCACGTGCCCCAAAGCTGCAGACTTAACTGAAAGCAATTTAAGAAGTGTTCTTGTTTTTAACACTCAGATGCCCAACTCCCAATGGGGTCCAAACCACAAATAAATCCGTTTTACCTTGTATAAAGCTTATACAGGGTAAACCCATAAATTGTCCGCCCTCTATAACACTCGGAGAGAGATATGCACAGCTGTTTACCCCCCCTCCCCGGTATTAATACATACTCTGGGTTAATTAATAAGTAAAATGTGATTTTATTAAATACAGAAAGTAGGATTTAAGTGGTTCCAAGTAGTATCAGACAGAACAAAGTGAGTTACCAAGTAAAATACAATAAAACACGCAAATCTAAGTCTAATACAGTAATAAAACTGAATCCAGATAAAATCTCACCCTGAGAGATGTTTCATTAAGTTTCTTTCACAGACTGGATGCCTACCTAGTCTGGGCACAATCCTGTCCCTGGTACAGCCCTTGTTCCAGCTCAGCTGGTAGCTAGGGGATTTCTCATGATGGCTGCCCCCTTTGTTCTGTTCCACTCACTTATATATCTTTTGCATAAGGTGGGAATCCTTTGTCCCTCTCTGGGTTCCCACCCCTCCTTTTCAATGGAAAAGCACCAGGTTAAAGATGGATTCAAGTTCAGGTGCCAAGATCACATGTCACTGTAAGACTTCATTACCTGCTTGCCAGTATACAGGAAGATTTAGAAGTAAAACAGAGCCATCCACAGTCGATTCTCCTGGTTAATGGGAGCCATTAAGATTCCAAACCACCATGAATGGCCCACACTGTGCATAACTACAATAGGACCTCAGAGTTTATATTTCATATTTCTAGTTTCAGATACACGAGTGATACATTTATACAAATAGGATGACCACACTCAGTAGATTATAAGCTTTGTAATGATACCTTAAAAAAGACCTTTTGCATGAAGCATATTTCAGTTACATTATATTCACACTCATCAGCATACTTTCATAAAATCCTACAGAGTGCAATGTCACAGCTCCATTTTACAGATGGTGAAATGGAGAGAGAAAAGCCAAGTGACTTGCCCAAGGCAGTGAGTCATCAGCGGAGACAGGATAAAACTCAGTGTTTTGACGCGCAGCCCTGTACTCGTTCCACCCAACCATGCTGCCTGACTGCAGAAGAGTGGAGCAGCCACATCTTGTCTTGACCTGATCGGCAGTTGTGAATATTCAGTACTTCTGCAAATCAGACCCCATAAAAACTTGCTTCAGAGACCTGCTCAGTATCACCTGTGAAGTCTGCAGCAGAGGAAGGAACAGAACTGAGCTCTACTGAATGACGGTCACTGCTCTTAACAAGAGCATCCTAGTTCTTCCTGCGCTCCCCTACTCGTTCTCTTCATGCCTTCCAGTTTCTAAAGTGAATGAGGCAGGGGTCATACAAGCAACAGCCTGACGCTGCACAACCCCGATTTATCCATCCTGGGCACTAAAAGTGGCCAGGGCCCTGCGGGAAAATAATTCACTAGAAAATTAATTTTAATGCCCAGCCAATCTGGTTCCCTTGTGGATAAAAGGAGCCCGTCTTATGGATCTATAGATCCGTAGAGTTTTAAGACCCAAAAAGGCCATTGTGATCATCTGCTTCTCCCCTCACCACAGGGACCCCTCCTGCTTAATGAAGTTTCAGCTCCCCTCTCTGTCCCATCTTCAGATCCATGTACAGAGTCTCCATAGGGCTTCTTGCCTGGCTGGAACTGGGATCTTTACAGAGAAACCTACTGCAGAAGCCATGGATTTCAACCTTCTTCCTGATAATGGACACGTAGCTTCCAGGACTGTCTCCCACAGAGCCCAGGGTCACTGGTGCCGTTACACACCATGACTAACCCTTATGGCCCTGCCCAGAACTCTCAACAGACGTCTACTCTCCTCTTTACAACTGATTAAATTTGTGCCTTGGGGGCAAAAAACCTGGCAGTTCTCCTGCTTCTCACAGAGACTGCTACCTGCATTCCTAACTGAATTCCCTCCAGCCCTGCCCTGCCTCTCCTAACGAGCTACCCAGCCCAGACCCTGGTTCTCGGAGGGAACTCCTCAGCACATGAAGAAGCTGATTTCTCCCTACAATTGCTGGAAGGAGAATCCCTTCTAAGGAAGAACTCCTGGTCCTTCCATACGACCTCCATCTGCCGGGATCCCATCCGGCCTTCCTGAGGGGCTGTGGTACCCAGTTATGTCCATGAGCCTCCTCAGAAAGCCCCAGATCTACTCTCTACCCTCACACTACACTAGTGGCATATCTAGGACAGGAAACTTGGGTGGGCCTCAGCTTTTTGGGGGTGGGCAGTGACGGGAGGAGCAGAGGGAGGGGTGCAAGAGGAATCCGGTGCCCTGGGAAGGGGACAGGAGGGAGGGGGGTTCTCCTCCCTCCACCCCTTCCAGCCGGCCCTTACAGCTTGGCAGGCACCCAAAGCTGAGGCTGCCCGGGGCACACAGGCTGTGGGGCGTGCCTAGGGTAACCAGATAGGAAATGTCAAAAATTGGACAGGTGGTGGGAAGTAATAGGCGCCTATATGAGAAAAAGCCCCAAATATCAGGACTGTGCCTATAAAATCAGGACATCTGGTCACCTAGGCGTGCCTTTTGGGCAAAGGGGGGTCCCACTAGGGCTCGAGCTCTGCTCACCCTTCCTGACCCTGGCTCAGTGTCCATGAGCCCAGCCACGTCCCTTTCCTGTCGGTGCCGGGAGCTGCTGCCCCAGTCTCCAGCCCCAGCACTAGTCCCACCCAGACCTGCCCTCACAAGGCACACCCCCCGCGGGGCTAGTGCTTGGGTCAGAGACCAGGGAAGCAGTGCATGGCGCTGGCAGGAGAAAGATGCAGCCAGGCTGACGGACACCGAGCTGGGGGTGGGAGTCCCAGCCTGTTGATTCTGGGGGCTTCAGCCCTGATTTGGGTGGGTCTGGATGCTAACTGGCCACCCCCCTGCACTACACTAGCTGCATGCAGGCATTCCTCTGGTCCAGTCTCAGGGTGAATTCCTGGCTCCGTTGAAGTCAAAGGAGGTTTTACCATTGACGTCAATGGGGCCAGGATTTCACTCTTAGCCTTGAAATGTTATTTGGCTACCAAGATCCTTGAGCTGTTTGGACCCAGTGCACACACTGCACCCGTCAGGTTGCCATACTAGTATATACTGTACCCGACACAGCCAGTGGGTGTGCCCTGCACTGACTCTGCTGTTGTCTTTTAACATTTTCAGTCTCTCCTGGTTGCACCTGGGTCTGAATTCAGGTGAGTAATTCCGAGCTTACCACCTTGCTGTAGGACTCACTGATTCTGAGACACACACAAATACCGAGATTCACATCCCAAGGGAGTCACAATATTCACCAAGAGAGCATGTCTCCTTCCCCGACCCACACACAACGTACTTAGTGTGGTGTGAATTGATCAGCTGGAATCTCATGTTGGACTCAGAGATGACACCACACTTCAGGGGACAGCTCCAGTCAGAACCACCTGTGTCAGGAACTATCTAACACTGAGAAAAGGAGGACTTGTGGCACCTTAGAGACTAACCAATTTATCTGAGCATAAGCTTTCGTGAGCTACAGCTCACTTCATCGGATGCATCCGATGAAGTGAACTGTAGCTCACGAAAGCTTATGCTCAAATAAATTGGTTAGTCTCTAAGGTGCCACAAGTACTCCTTTTCTTTTTGCGAATACAGACTAACAGGGCTGTTACTCTGAAACCTATCTAACACTAGGAACTCCTGTACTGGACCCAGGTGAACCAAGAAAGTTGCTACCTACTGAACCAGATATCAGAGGGAACTAAGGGAATTTACCAAAAATAACCTGTTCCTGACCACCATGAATCCTGCTCTTCCATTGGTCAAACTCCCTCAAGGCAAACTTGCCTAAATCATTCACGACCCACCTGCTAAGTGCTTGTGCAGAGACCATTCACTGGCTTCCAGGCATTTAAGCCTGGATAAAGTGACTACAAACCTCAGCAGCCATTCCACCACCACACACAGAGACTATTTTCCCAATCTGTAATCTGCAGGAATTCCCTCGCTCACTCATTTACAGGGGCTGCTAGTAAGCCCTTCTGTCAAGCTCAGAGCGTTACAATCCTTATAGCACCTTCTACTTATAGATTCAAAAGAATAAGTGTCTTCTGACAGAGGTTGTTCCCTTTAACTCTGTGACACACTCTGATCACTGGCTTCTGCCTTCTTATTGAGAAACATAATTTCATGCACACTCTGTATTATTTCTAGTGTATAACTGGGAGTGTTCTTCAGTGTGTTTCCCATCTCTCCTGAGCCCAGGTCTCTCTGAATCACTCAGACTGCTGAATGGAGAGAGCCGGTGCGACGGAAGAGTAGAGATTTCCCTCCGTGGTGTGTGGGGCAGAGTGCTGGATGACCAGTGGGACATGGACGATGCCAGTGTGGTGTGCAGGCAGCTCCAGTGCGGAGTCGCTGAGAAAGCTTTTAACCCCTCTAAGTCTGAGCAAGGAACGGGCCCTGTGGTGCTGAGAAGGGTCCAGTGTGCAGGAAATGAGACTCGTCTGACTCTCTGTGACAACTCCACGTCTGAGACAGCCCAGGCAGGAATTGCTGAGGACGTCGGTGTCATTTGCTCAGGTGATTCATTTCCAAATCTCACAAACATTTTTTGTTAGGTAGGAAAATACATATTAACAGCTGGGACCTATCCCTGCAGGGAGCAGGCAAATCAGACTGGTGAATGGGGCAGGTCGCTGTGCCGGGAGAGTGGAGATTTATTACAATGGCCGATGGGGGACGGTCTGCGATGATTCCTGGGATCTGTCAGACTCCAATGTCATTTGCAAACAACTGGGATGTGGACATGCCATCAATGCAACTGTCTCTGCTCATTATGGGCAAGGATCCGGGCAGATCTGGCTGGACGATGTGAACTGCTCTGGGAACGAATCCGATCTCTGGGCGTGTCCTTCCAGGGGCTGGGGCCAGCACAACTGCAGACACAAAGAGGATGCGGGAGTTCTCTGCTCAGGTCTGTTCTGGGAATGCTCACGTGAGCTGTATTATCGGGCAATGTAATGGAGGGGGCAGATGTTTAAGGAGATTGCTGAGAATGATACTCTCCCTGACTGTCTCTGCCTCCCTTTCCCTAGTGTAACTACCTACCAGGGTCACCATTAGAGAGTCCTCAGCTCTCACCCAGCCGTACTGGAGATATTGCAAGATTTCCCTAACAAGAAAAGGAGTACTTGTGGCACCTTAGAGACTAACCAATTTATTTGAGCATAAGCTTTCGTGAGCTACAGCTCACTTCATTGGATGCATACTGTGGAAAATACCGAAGATGTTTGCTTTTATACACACAAATCATGAAAAAATGGGTGTTTATCACTACAAAAGGTTTTCTCTCCCCCCACCCCATTCTCCTGCTGGTAATAGCTTATCTAAAGTGATCACTCTCCTTACAATGTGTATGATAATCAAGGTGGGCCATTTCCAGCACAAATCCAGGGTTTAACAAGAAAGTAGGGAGGGGGGGGTAGGAAAACAAGGGGAAATAGGTTACCTTGCATAATGGCTTAGCCACTCCCAGTCTCTATTCAAGCCTAAGTTAATTGTATCCAATTTGCAAATGAATTCCAATTCAGCAGTCTCTCACTGGAGTCTGGATTTTACATCCACCAATGTGATATATGCCATCATGCTGGATATGAGTCAGCAGTGTGCCCTTGTTGCCAAGAAGGCCAATGGCATTTTGGGATATATAAGTAGGGGCATAGCGAGCAGATCGAGGGACGTGATCGTTCCCCTCTGTTCGACACTGGTGAGGCCTCATCTGGAGTACTGTGTCCAGTTTTGGGCCCCACACTACAAGAAGGATGTGGATAAATTGGAGAGAGTCCAGCGAAGGGCAACAAAAATGATTAGGGGTCTAGAGCACATGACTTATGAGGAGAGGCTGAGGGAGCTGGGATTGTTTAGTCTGCAGAAGAGAAGAATGAGGGGGGATTTGATAGCTGCTTTCAACTACCTGAAAGGGGGTTCCAAAGAGGATGGCTCTAGACTGTTCTCAATGGTAGCAGATGACAGAACGAGGAGTAATGGTCTCAAGTTGCAATGGGGGAGGTTTAGACTGGATATTAGGAAAAACTTTTTCACTAAGAGGGTGGTGAAACACTAGAATGCGTTACCTAGGGAGGTGGTAGAATCTCCTTCCTTAGAGGTTTTTAAGGTCAGGCTTGACAAAGCCCTGGCTGGGATGATTTAACTGGGAATTGGTCCTGCTTCGAGCAGGGGGTTGGACTAGATGACCTTCTGGGGTCCCTTCCAACCCTGATATTCTATGATTCTATGATTCTATGTGCCAGCAATGCCCCTCTGCCATGTACATTGGGCAAACTGGACAGTCTCTCGTAAAAGAATAAATGGACACAAATCAGATGTCAAGAATTATAACATTCATAAACCAGTCGGAGAACACTTCAATCTCTCTGGTCACGCGATTACAGACATGAAAGTTGCGATATTACAACAGAAAAACTTCAAAACCAGACTCCAGCGACAGACTGTTGAATTGGAATTCATTTGCAAATTGGATACTATTAACTTAGGCTTGAATAGAGACTGGGAGTGGCTAAGGTACCATTACGCAAGGTAACCTATTTCCCCTTGTTTTTTCCTACCCCCCCCCCCCCAGACGTTCTTGTTAAACCCTGGATTTGTGCTGGAAATGGCCCACTATGATTATCATACACACTGTAAGGAGAGTGATCACTTTAGATAAGCTATTACCAGCAGGAGAGTGGGGCGGGGGAAGAGATAACCTTTTGTAGTGGTAAACACCCATTTTTTCATGGTTTGTATGTATAAAAAGATCTTCTGTACTTTCCACAGTATGCATCCGATGAAGTGAGCTGTAGCTCACAAAAACTTATGCTTAGACAAATTGGTTAGTCTCTAAGGTGCCACAAGTACTCCTTTTCTTGTTGTAATACCGCAACTTTCATGTCTGTAATCGCGTGACCAGAGAGATTGAAGTGTTCTCCGACTGGTTTATGAATGTTATAATTCTTGATATCTGATTTGTGTCCATTTATTCTTTTACGTAGAGACTGTCCAGTTTGCCCAATGTACATGGCAGAGGGGCATTGCTGGCACATGATGGCATATATCACATTGGTGGATGTGCAGGTGAACGAGCCTCTGATAGTGTGGCTGATGTTATTAAGCCCTGTGATGGTGTCCCCTGAATAGATATGTGGGCACAGTTGGCAACGGGCTTTGTTACAAGGATAGGTTCCTGGGTTAGTGGTTCTGTTGTCAGGTATCTAAAGAAGACTGTATCATAGAAAGCAGTGATTGAAAAGGATGTATGATCCTAGTGGAGAAATAACTGAACATGACTCCCAGTGCCGTGTGTGGCAAAACGGGGCTAATGCAAACCTTGGATGTATAAACAGGGGAGTAGTGAGGAGCAGTGAGGACTAGATTTTACTGTTGTATATGGCACTGGTGAGACAAATGCTGGATTACTGTGTCCAGTTCTGATGTCCACAAAAATTTGAGAGGGAGCAGAGAAGTGTCACAAAAGTGATCTGAGGGCTTGAAGAAAAGCCTTACGGTGAGAGATATAAAATGCTGAATCTGTTTAGCTTATCAAAATGATCAAGAGGTAAGGTGAGAACAAGGAGAACTTACCACTTCCTAAAGGGCTCTTTAATCTAATGCAGAAAGGCAGAACAAGAGTTGATGGCTGGAAGCTGAAACCAGACAAATTCACATCAGAAATAAGGCCCAGGTTTTTAACAGGGTGGGTGATTAACCATCAGAACAAACTACCAGGGAATGGTGCATTTGGCATCTCTTGAAGTCTTCCTGTCTAGACTGGATGCCTCTCTGGAAGCTATGCTTAAATCAAACTCAAGCTATTAGGCTCTATGCAGCTGTTTTTCAGAAGGTCAAATTATTTGATCTCATGATCCCTGTCACACTGTCTGGAGAGGCTCCCAGCAATGAGTGCCCACCTCAGGACAGATGGTGAGAAACAAGGCAATACCCCAAACTGCTGGTGTGTTCTATAAGTAGATTTCACCAAGCCAGTAACAGATGTGAACTCCTGCACCAACGTTCCCTCTAATTTTTACATACATGTGTGGAATGAATTTTGTTCTGTGCACCAGTATAGAGGTGATGTGTGGTGGGGTTGGGGCCGAGAGGTTTGGAGTGTGGGAGGCGGCTCAGGGCTGGGGCAGACGGTGGCGGTGCACAGGGTGAGGGCTCTCGCTGGAAGTGCGGGCTCTGGGGTGGGGCTGGGGATGAGGGGTTTGGGGTTGTGAGGGGGCTCAGGGCTGGGGCAGAGGGTTGGAGTGTGGGGGCTGAGGGCTCTGGCTAGGGGTGAGGGCTCTGGGGTGGGCCTGGGGATGAGGGGCTCAGGGTGAAGGAGGGGGCTCAGGGCTGGGGCAGAGAGTTGGAGTACAGGGGAGTGAGGGCTCCACTGGGGATGGGGCTATGGGGTGGGGCCATGGATGAAGGGTTTGGGGTGCAGGCTGCCCTGGGGCTGCAGTTGGGAGC
This sequence comes from Chelonia mydas, assembly GCF_015237465.2. Taxonomy (NCBI): domain Eukaryota; kingdom Metazoa; phylum Chordata; order Testudines; family Cheloniidae; genus Chelonia; species Chelonia mydas. The sequence goes on along the minus strand of NC_057849.1, from coordinate 212,034,715 downwards.
AAGAACTCCCCCCAGCCCTCTCCTGCTGCAGCAGCCTGGGGCCAGGGGAGAGGTGCCTCTTTCCCTGCTGCGGCAGCTCCAGGGCTGGGGACAGGCACCTCTCCAGTCCAGGCCCCTGTGGCTGCGTGCCCTTGATAGCCTGCTGTGCGGACACATGGCTGTGCAGCTGAGAGGAAACTTAGCCCTGGATCACTCAATCTATCTCACCATGGAGTCACAGACAGTCCCCATAGACTCTCCAATCTGTCTTGTCACCCAGACAAACTGGACTTAGTGATAATTGGTCACTTACACCAAAAATCACACCACATTCAGGTTTCTTTCAATCCCAAGAGATCAGTCACCTACTCAGATCAGTTGGTACCTTAGATCTTACACCAGAGAGGATGCCTGTCTCCAATCCTGTAATAAACTATAGACAGGTTTATTCACTGGGAAAAAGAACTAAAATGGCTATTTACAAGGTTAAAGCAAGCAAACATCTACACACAAATGAGTCACCATTTACACCCGAGGAGTGACAGAGTTGTAGTGATCTGTCAATTCCAAATGTCCTTCAGCGCTGACCCAGGGGTAACCCTGTGGGATCTCCGACTTCAGTTTGGTGTCTCTAGCCCTGTCACAGTTCAAAAAACCAAAAGGATGAAAAATCAGCACATCGACTATTTTTGTTTCCCTCTTCCAGCTTTCAAAGCTATGGGACCAGGCCATCTGCATGTACTGCTCCCTGGGGGGGATAAGGCCATTAACCAATCCTTTATATTGTGATGATCCTTGATGGCCCATCTGATTTTGATAGTCTTTGGGGATGGAGAGGGGGGATGATTCCTGTGCCTGAGTTCACAAGTTCAGAGCCAACATTTTCAGTTATAAAGCAACATTTACATTTTTTTTTGTAGCATGGACCACTGAGATTACAAGTGAGATTAATGCCTGCAGCAACTAACCACCATTTCATAGAGTCTAAGCACAAAATACATTCTGACAAGACTAATACCTGTTTTGAGCAAAACTAACATATAGGTGACCTGGCCTGGTCTCCAGCTACGAGATTGTCAGTTCTCAGCTAATGTCTGCAGCCTGGGCAAGAGCTGGCATCTGGCCTGCCAATATCTCAAGCCTCTCTGGCCTTAATCGATTACAATTTGTATGTAGCTGCTTGTAAATGGTGGCCTTCCGGAGATGCCCACTGTATTTCTAAGGGGGCCTGTGGTGTCTAAAAGAGTCTCTGATTCCTTGAGTGCTTCTGACACTTGCTCCTGCAGAATGATGCACAGGATCGTTAGGAATTGCTGGGATTTCACTCTTCACACCCCAGTTCATTTGAGAATCAGACGATTTAAATTCCCCTTTTGTGAATTTCCTTCTAGAATTCACAGATCTGAGGCTGGTGAGCGACAGTGACTGTGCTGGGCGGCTGGAGGTTTTCTACAATGGGACGTGGGGCAGTGTTTGCTCCAATCAGATGTCTAGAGTCACCCCAGCAATTGTCTGCAAACAGCTGAACTGTGGAGACGGAGGGCAGATTGCAAGAGACTTTGAATATGGAGCAGGTTCTGGTCCCACGTTGCTGGACCACATTGCATGCAGTGAGCAGCACAGCGCCCTCTGGCAGTGCCCGTCAGAGCCCTGGGATCCAAGGTCATGTGATAACAGAGCAGAAGAGACCCATATTTCTTGCACTGGTAATTCTGAAACTACCTGCATGCACGTATGCAAACCCACATATACACGATGTGTTTAATTAAGTGAAGGGTTAGGAGAGAACTTTTGTTGTTGTTCACATCTCAGTGTAGGCAGATTTAAATTCTCAACACAAGATACAAACATATTTTCACAGTCTTTTATAGGAATACCCATTTGTCTGATTAACAACAAACATGGAATTGAATCAATTAATTTTAAAAGAGACCGGTGTTAGACACTGCGGTAAGGTAGTCTGAGAGTCAAGAAAAGCTTCTCCCTAGAGACCGTCATGAGGCAGCTCTGTGGTTATTAATCCTTTTGGGATGAACAATCAGAGATGGGCCCAGGTTGTGCAGTTTGGGTCAGAACCGCAATCCCCAACAAGTCTGGGTGCATGTCGGCCTGTGTGTCTGAGTAACAGCGGAATAGCAAATTAATTAGGTATTAAATGACCCAGAGTTCACATTTCAGTTCTCACAGTGCTGAAATTAGGGGGTTAAAATACAGATACATTCTACTCCCACATCACACACACAACCCAGTGCATTCACCTCTGCACTTTCTCTCCATTGGAAAAAAAGCAAAACCACCTCAGACCCTGTTTGCCAAATGCCCGAACTCTCCAAGCTGCACAGGTATCTCTGCTTCTCACTGTCTCCTTGGTCCCTAAGTTGTCCCAGTAACATGTGAGGTTTCTGCATTTCTAGACCAGGACAAGTTACGTGTCGTGGGAGGAGAGGACAGATGCTCGGGGAGAGTGGAGGTTTGGTACCGTGGCTCCTGGGGAACAGTTTGTGATGACTCCTGGGACATGGTGGATGCTAACGTTGTGTGTAAACAACTGGGCTGTGGCTCTGCTGTATCTGCTCTTGGCGAGGCTGCATTTGGCGAGGGGACTGGTCCCATCTGGGTGGAGACGTTGAATTGCAGAGGGACAGAGTCATCTCTCTGGGACTGTCCTGCTAGGCCCTGGGGTGAGAGCAACTGTGGTCATAAGGACAGGTTTCAGAGTAGCAGCCGTGTTAGTCTGTATTCGCAAAAAGAAAAGGAGTACTGGGACCCTGCGGAAAAGCCCCGGTGTCTAGCTCCCTTGCTGGGTCCCAAGGCCATAGACTCCGTCAGCCAGATGAGTGGGGAGGTGAACAGGCTCCCACTCCTGACCCCAACCTATATGTCTGTGTGGAGTTTCCTGCGGTCAGGTCCCTCGGACCCCCAGTGGGAGCGGAAGGTGATGGTCAATGGGGAGACATTCCTGGGGTGTCGAGACCCTGGGACAGAGAGAACTGTTGTCAGGCCCCTGGTGGTGCAGCCTCAGATGCTGAGGGGCTGTGTGAGCTGGGTGAGGGTCCCAGGGATGAAGCCCCTCGCCCTGCCTATGGCCCAGATCCCTGTGCAGACCCAGGAGGGGTGGGGCTGGCTGGTCGTTGGGGTTCTCCAGGATACCAGCTGTGAGAGCCACAAGTACACCTTTTCTTTTTGTGGTCATAAGGAAGATGCTGTCAATAATTGCTCAGGTGAGTGACAGGAGATGTTTCTGCTACATGCTGTAATTTTCAGGGAGGAGGATGGATCACCCCTGCCCCCCCGCCTTTTGTCCCACACCAGGCACTCCCATCTCCTGTGTGCTGGAGCATCCTGGATGTTGTGTGATGGATCCTTTCTCGAGTCAGATTGGCTCAGACATCAGCCCACAAGCACCCTGCATCCATCACAGGCCCCACTGTGCTGGTTTGTTACTAGAGTCCTCATTGCTGCACAGAGCACAAGGGACTTGAGCCCTAAATCAGTAACAAACAGGCCCTGTGCTGCTGTGAAGGAGTCTGTGGTGGTGACAGCTGCACAGTGCCCCCAGGGACTCTCAGAGTGAGGTTCCCCCAGGGAACAAACACGTCACCTCCCCCTTGCTCCAGACTCCAACTCTCCTCCTTTTCCCTTTGCAGGTCTGACAGAGAGGACAGATTCTCTGAGTACCCCAGGTAAAGCATCCCCCTCCTCCCATCAAGGGTTAAATTTCCCTGGTGCTGGGTCACAGAGGAGGAGCTGCAAGCTGCAGCCTGAGGGAAGGAGCTCCTTTCCATGGCCTGTGACATCTGAGGACTAATGACACCTGGGTGGGAGCTGCAGGCCCTGCTGAGCTGGAGGATTCCTGTTTGTTGGCTCCAGCTGACAGGGCAGGGCCAATGATTTCAAGAGCAGCCTGTGAGCTTCCCCCATGGTGCACAGGCTGTGTCCCAGCCCATTACCCTGCTGTCCTGGGCTGTGCAATGAGTGACTGGGGAGTTCCCTGCCCCCCGCCCCCCCCCCGACTCTCACAGGCTAATCTGTCCCTGTTGCATGTTCATTTCCATCCAGCTCCTCTGCGCCGCCCTCCGACCGACAGTGGGAGAGTCACGGTGCCCGTGGTCGTCTGCATTATTCTGGGGGCCCTGCTCTGCCTGGTCTTAATCCTCCTGGGGGCGCAGGTGCAAAGTGCCAGGGCACAGCGCAGAGGTGGGTCCTGACTGGTGTCACTGTGTGAAATGCCTCTGCAATAGCAGGGGGACTGCAAGGTGTCAGGGTGAGGGGCAATACCAGGCTGGGTGGGGTGGCCGAGGCTGCCTAACTCCCCTCTCATTTAATATTTCATTAACTGTCCGGCAGTAGAACTCCCCAGCCATCAAATCTGGAGATGATACTGGCTAGGGAGGGTCACAGTTTCAGGGAAGCTGCACCTGTACCCCCCACCTTCCGGTGATTCATTCTAGGAGTGCCCAGTCAGGCCTCGGGCCTCCAGCCATCACCTGCCTCTGGGTAGAACCCCCCATCCCACCTCCTACTGACCAGGGGGCTTTAAGGCTGCACAGCCCCCTGCCTTCCACTGTGATACCCCCAGCAAACCAGTCTGCCTACAGGCCAGCCCCATGCTGTGCGTTCTCCCCAAGGGCTATGAGCAGTGTATTGCCAGCAGTCCCAAGTCACCACCCAGCTGTCTCTCAGCAGACTGCACCTTGTTAGTAGGATAAAAGCATCACAGAGAAAATATAAAAAGAAAAGGAGGACTTGTGGCACCTTAGAGACTAACAAATTTATTTGAGCATAAGCTTTCGTGGGCTACAACTCACTTCATCAGATGCATGCAGTGGAAAATAAAGTGGGGAGATTTTATATACACAGAGAACATGAAACAATGGGTGTTACCATACAGACCTTGTAACAAGAGTGATCAGGTAAGGTGAGCTATTACCAGAAGGAGAGTGGGGGCTGGTGAACCTTTTGTAGTGATAATCAAGGTGGGCCATTTCCAGCAGTTACTGTAAATGGCCCACCTTGATTATCACTACAAAAGGTTGTCCCGTGTTCGCCCCCCCCTCCAGTAATAGCTCACCTTACCTGATCACTCTCCTTACAGTGTGTTTACCTTTCTGGAGTTGTTTACAATCTCAGTGATTTATCTTAATCACCCTTCACCTCCCCCCCGCCCCGAGACTGTTTTTTCTTCCTGGAGGAGCTGTGGAAATCCTCCCAGGTGCAGTAGAGCACAGTTGTACACAAACCATTCACAGATTTACTAGAGTGGTTCCCAAAGATCCTGCGTGGGGCTGCAATATCTGTCACAGGGAGGGGTTCTGAATATCAGTGTGGCGAGACATCATGGAATGGGACCTAGAGAAATTGGACATATTGTCGGGGGGGAAAAGGTGTATAAAATCGAGCTGTGGTAAATAGTTGCGAAGAGAGAGATCCAGTAGAAAGGACAATCTTAGGAAGGAGAAATGCTGGAAAAGGAGTATTATACTATGTTGTACTCATAGGTGGCATTTAGAGGATTTTATAGCTATAAAACACAGAACAACATTAGCTACCAGCTGCTTGGAAAGAGGGAAGGGAATGAAATTGTCATGAACATACACGTAACATTGACAAATTTGCAGTAAGACAATGACTCTAATCAGATCTCATGCTTCAGGGCTTCAGCCAGTCGCCCGCAGGGGTCAGGAAGGAATTTGGGGAAGCCCCTATATTTGTTTTTTGTCTTGTTTTGTTTTGTTTCTTGCCCTCCTCTGAAGCATGAGACATTAGCTACAGAGGGATATGTGACACTGGATGGGCTGGATCATCGCTCTGAGGTGGTATAGAGAAACCTCTTTCTAAGATGTCTGGCTGGTGTGTCTTTTCCACATGCTCAGGGTCAAACCAATTGCCAGTTTGGGGGTCAGGAAGGAATTTTGCCACAGGTCAGGCTGGCAAAAAGGGACCTTGGGGGATTTTTATCTTCCTCTAAAGCACGGAGCCTTCCAGGATTATCTAGGCATCTCTCACCTCATCAGTTCCCTGCCATTGTAGGGACCTTGGGCATCGGTGGTACCTTAGTCCCCAGGGTTGTCCCTATGGGGGTGCAGGGCCTGGGGCAGAAGTGACAAATCTGTCACTTCGGGGACCAACCCGTCAATTCCGGGACCGACTGCCCCAGCCAATCAGTCTGCCCTTGGGGGCCTCCAAAGCGCGGGGTCTGGAGAGGTCGCCCGGATTCGCTGTACCCAAGGGATGGCTCTGTTAGTCCCTCGTGTTTTCTACCTGTGGCACACAAGAGTTTATTCTCCTGAGGACTGAAATGCTTTAGTCTAAGTGCATCTTTGGGCTCAAACCTAGGGGTATCTGGGTGAATTGCAGTGGCCTGTGTTACACAAGAGGTCAGATTAGAAGTTCCAATGGTCCTGTCTGGCCTTAAAGTCTATGAAAAAAAAAAAAGGTTATCACCATTTTGCAGATGAGTGCAAACACCAGTGTGGGGGAAGAATTATTTAAGCTGCTCCAAAGGGGAATAACCAGGAATAATGGGATGAGATTGAAAAGGGAACAGTTAAGATGAATGAGAGGAAGCTTCCTGACAGTGGTCTAGCCCTGGGAACCATCATCAAAGGGATGCTGTGGAGAGGGACGCTGTCCCTGTCACCTGGCTCATTTAAATCTAGCCTGGACACAGCAGTGGGAATGTGCTGTAGAGTACAGGCTGACACTGGGCCCAGTGGGGAGGGGCTGAATGAGCTAACAGTGTTTCCCATCTCTGGTTTCTCTGACCCTGTGCAAACCCTGCCCTTTGTTTTCAGGCTCCAGAAGACCCTTGGATCCCTTCTCTGAGGCCGTGTACGAGGAGATTGATTATAACCTGATGAGAGAGAAGCAGGAGATGTTCAGTCGTTCAGGTCTGTGGGTCTCACTCTTAACAGGGAGCAGCTATCTAATGCCCTGTCCATCGGAGGCCCTGTCCCAGAGTTAAATCACTGCAGCTTCAGCCCTGTGAGCTTGTCATTAGAGCTGGGCACAAGTCTCCGTTATGAAATGTTTTGGTGAAAAATGCAGATTCAGAGACACCGAAACATTTCACAAATTCCTGTTGATTTCACCCAATTGTTCCAAATGCGCATGGAACAATTCATTTCAATTCAACACTTTCTAAAGAAAACATTTTGTTTTTTTTTCAATTTGATATTACTTTTCCATCAGACATTTCCTTTAATTTTATCTATCTATCTATCTATCTAAACCCCACATATCCAAAAGAATATCAAATGGTTTCACTCAACATGTAACCTTTTTTTTAACTTTTGCACTTGCCAAAATTTCCAAAAAAGTCATTTTTGGCTCAACCCAAAACATTTTTTATTGTATTATTATTACTGTTATTTTTACAATTGCCAAAGAACCAAAACATCTGTTTTTTGCCAAGCTCTAGTGTCTGAGGTGAGACCAGCAGTTACTCATATAGACTAGTGTTGCCAGGGGTCCAGTTTTCAACCAGAACCCGCAGTCGAAGAGGGACCCTGGAGGCTCCAGTCAGCATCGCTGACCGGGCCGTTAAAAGTCCAGTCGGTGGCACAGCAGGGCTAAGGCAGGCTCTCTATCTGCCCTGGCTCTGTGCAGCTCCCAGAAGTGTCTGGCATGTCCCTGCGGCCCCTAGGCTCGGGGTGCCCATGGAAGCTCCGCACGCTGCCCCTGCCTCAAGCGCCAGCTCCACTGCTCCCATTGGCTGAGAACCACGGCCAATGGGAACTGCAGGGGTGGTGTCTCCAGGCATGGGCAGCGCACACCACACAGAACCGCCTGGCTATGCCTCCGCCTAGGGTTAAGACATACAGGGAACAGCGCAGAGCCAGAGTAGGCAGGGAGCCTGCTTTAGCCCCCCTGTGTTGCCAACCAGGAGCCGCCTGAGCGAAGCGCCGCCCAGCCGGATCCCACACGCTGAATCCCCTGTTCCAGTTCGGAACGCCCCTCCCACACGCTCACTCCCTCCCAGACCCTATACCCTCCACCCGCACCCCAACTCCCTGCCCAGGCTCTGAGCCCCCTCCCACACCCAAACTCCCTCCTGGAGCCTGCACCCCCTCCTGAACCTCAACCCCCTACCCCAGCCCTGATTGGGATGGAGGAGGACAAACCCCTCATCCCTGGCCCCACCCCAGAGCCCACACCCCCAGCCAGAGCATGCACCCCCTCCCACATCCCACCCCTCTGCTCCAGCACTGAGCCCAATCCTGCACTCCAAACCCCTTGGCCCCACCCCAAGCCCGAACTCCCAGCTGGAGCCCTCACTACCTCCCGTACCCCAACCCCCTCCCCCAGGTCAGAACCCCCTCCCACATCCAAACTCCCTCCCAGAGCCCGCACCCTGATCCCCCTCTTCCACCCCAATCCCCTTTCCAAGCCCTGATCCCCCTCCCACACCCAAACTCCTTCCCAGAGCCCACACCCCAAACCCCCTCCCAAACCCCAAACCCTGCCCCAGCCCAGAGCCCTCTCCCAGAGCCCGCACCCTGATCCCCCTCTTCCACCCCAATCCCCTTTCCAAGCCCTGAGCCCCCTCCCACACCCAAACTCCTTCCCAGAGCCCACACCCCAAACCCCCTCCCAAACCCCAAACCCTGCCCCAGCCCAGAGCCCTCTCCCAGAGCCCGCACCCTGATCCCCCTCTTCCACCCCAATCCCCTTTCCAAGCCCTGAGCCCCCTCCCACACCCAAACTCCCTCCCGGAGCCCACACCCCAAACCCCCTCCCACACCCCAACCCCTGCCCTAGCCCTGAGCCCTCTCCCAGAGCCCGAACCCTGCACCCCCCTGCACCCCAACCCCTTACCCCAGCCCAGAGCCCCCTCCTGTACCTCAAACCTCTCACCCTCCACCCTACCCCAGAGCCCCTCCCACATCCTGAAACCCTCATTTTTGACCTCACCCCAAAGCCCACACCCCTAGCTGGAGCCCTCACCCCCTCCCGCACCCCGACCCCCTGCCCCAGCCCAGTGAAAGTGAGTTGAAGGTGGGGAAGAGTGAACGAGAGAGGGAGGGGGGCTTGAGTGAGTGGGGGGCAGGGCCTCAGAAAAGGGGAAGACAGGGGCAGGGCCTCTGGAAAGGGGCGGGAGAAAGGTGTTTTGTTTTGGCTTCCTTCCCACCATGCTCTACGAGCCCCAGTTGTAGGGACAGTTAATGTCACTGTGCCCGTCCTGCAGCCTTGGAGTGTAACCAGTGAAGGGTCAGGAAAGTGACTGTCTGGGGTCAGGCTAAACTGTCATTTGAAAATTGCCCTGGAGCTTTGGGGCAGGGAAATGTTCTGTGTCCCCCTCCCACCACAGCCACTGGTCTGCTGGCTGGGATCCTTCCTGACCCCAGAGCAGAGAGATCAGCCCAGGAGAGCCCCATGGCTTTGAGTCCCAGCCCTTTTATCCTTTGTGCCATTTTGTCTCCATGTCTGATGGGAACATCCTGCCCCAGGGCTGTGCTGTGGTGGGGCTCTGGGAACGTGCTCAGCGCATCCTCCGGCACCACTGCCAAGATAATGAGAGTGAATCACAGACTCTGCTCTGGGCCTGTCTTGGCCTAATCTGGAAACACCATGGAGAGCTGATCAACTGATTCATGGGAGAGGCGGATATTTACCCTTAAGCAGGAGGAGTCCCCTCTGTGGCTGAGGTGGCCAGGACCATTGTGGAACTTCCCTGGACCAGCAGCCAGACATGTGGCCTTCGCTCACCCCAGGATATTTCAGGTCAGATTGTAGAATCCCCTCAGTCACATTTACCCCAGTACCATGGAGGTTTCTCTTGGGAACGCTGTGTCAGCCTCTCACCGCTCAGAATTGCTGTGACTCAGCATCTTCTCTGGAAGGAGGAATAGACTGAGACTGGAAATCCCGCTCCAGGCCCCGGATGTGTTCCCAGTCCCACAGTTCTGCTGTTCTCACTGTGATGAATTTCTGGTTCTCGTCTCTCCCATTCAGATGACTCAGTGACGAAGCTGCAGTATTACACCGGGGACAGCGAGGGGGAAAATGATCCTGGATCAGAACAAGGTAACGGGGGAGGAGTAGACTTAGGCTGAGAGACCCAAATCTGGGAAGAGAACAGAATTTCTATGATGCTTGCTGCAGTCGCAGCCATTTCCCCCCACATGGTTCCCATTTTACACAGTCGGGTCTAATCACATTGGACAGGATTTCTGTCAGAATCTCAGGATGGGAACATGTGACCATCTCCTGAGCACACATCCCTCTGAGTGACTCCCAGTGACCTCCCCAGGTGAGGAGCTGGAGGAGATGGGGTAGTTTCTTGGGTGTCAGGCATCAGTGCCCAGCAGGGCTCATCTGACACCCATGAAAGAGAGGGGAAGACTGTCCTGTGTTGTTATTACAGATGGGCTCAGCCCAACTCACTGATCCCAACCCACCAGAACTTTGTGGGAGGGGGGATTTGCAGATTCTGACCCAGCTTCGGATCTCAGTTTTGCAGCTGGCACCTGTCACTATATCAAGCTGAAGTAAAACACTAGTTGTGAACTTCCTGGCCTGGGCCCATCTCTAATTATAAATGGGGTGGCATTTCTTCCCCAGCTGCTCTCAAGGGAGTCCATGAATTTGGGCCCTTTGGGAGTTTAGCCTGTGGCTGGGGGAGGAGACACTGAGCAAATGAGCTACTTCTCCTGAGAAGCTGGAGCGCTGCCAAGCTGAGCCCTGGGCTGCCTGGAGAGCAGGAGCTCACAAAGGATCACGCTAATCACCTCCCATCGGGAGATTTAATTCCCATACATAAATGCTGCCTTTTGGTTTTCCCAGTGGTGCTTTCAAAGAGGCGTGTGTTGGGGGGCGGGTGGTGGGAGGGAGCACTCTGCCAGTTTTCAGGGGAGGCTCTTTTCAGCATGTTTAGACACTTCTTTCATATTCTAGTTATTGAGTGTGTCTAGCATTGGTATCTTTACTATTTTAATAATGTTATGAACATTCGGTTGTTATGAACTACATAATTTCTTGAGGATGAATTACAGTATAGTAAAATCATTGCCATCACCTGCAAGCTGTCTTCACTAACATCCCAATCTTATTTACATCTAGTTTCCTGGTACTGTCTTGATGCATGTTAAGGACAGCTACATTCTTCAGTTGCATCTGTCCCATTGAGGACTGAAAATAATTTTTAAATCTTCTGAAGCTAGAGAATGAGTTCAGGATGATACAGGCACCGTGAGAAGGATTCCTATAAATTTGCAGTACTCTGGAAACATAGTGCTTCCAGAGTACTGTAAATGACTCCACGATCTCTTTCTTGATGGGTAACAGCTAATTCAAGCACCCTCATTTTGTATGTATAGTTGGGATTACATTTTGCCATGTGCGTGACTTTGCATTTAACATTGAATTTCATCTGCCATTTTGTTGCCAAGTCACCCAGATTTGTAAAATCCCTTTGTAACTCTTTGCCATCAGCTTTGGACTTAACTATCTTGAGTAATTTTGTATCGTCTGCAAAGTTTGCCACCTCACTGTTTACCTCTTTTTGCAGATTATTAATGAATATGTTGAACAGCACCGGTCCCAGTACAGACCCCTGGGGGACACGACTATTTACTTCTCCCCATTTTGAAAATGGACCATTTATTCCTCCCCTTTGTTTCCTGTCTTTTAACTGGAGTGCCTGGGAATGCTTTCAGGATCATCATCAAGCGGAGTGCCCCAGGGGTCGGTCCTGGGGCCGCTTTTGTTCAACATCTTTATTAATGATCTGGATGATGGGATTAATTGCATGCTCAGCAAGTTCGCAGATGAGACTAAACTGGGGGGAGAGGTATATACACTGGAGGGTAGGGGTACGGTCCAGAGTGACGTAGACAAATTGGAGGATTGGGCCAAAAGAAATCTGATGAGATTCAACAAGGACAAGTGCAGAGTCCTACATTTAGGAAGGAAGAATCCCATGCACTGCTACAGGCCGGGGACCGACTAGCTAAGCAGCAATTCTGCAGAAAAGGACCTGGGGATTACAGTGAATGAGAAGCTGGATATGAGTCAGCAGTGTGCCCCTGTTGCCAAGAAGACCAATGGCATTTTAGGCTGCATTAGTACGAACATTGCCAGCAGATCGAAGGAAGTGATTGTTCCCCTCTATTTGGCACTGGTGAGGCCACACCTGGAGTATTGCGTCCAGTTTTGGTCCCCCCCTCTACAGAAGGGATATGGACAAATTGGAGAGAGTCTAGTGATTAGGGGGCTGGGGCACATGATTTATGAGGAGAGGCTGAGGGAACTGGGCTTGTTTAGTCTGCAGAAGAGAAGAGTGAGGGGGGATTTGATAGCAGCCTTCAACTACCTGAAGGGGGGTTCCAAAGAGGATGGAGCTGGGCTGTTCTTAGTGGATGACAGAACAAGGAGTAATGGTCTCAAGTTGCAGTGCGGGAGGTCTAGGTTGGATATTAGGAAACACTATTTCACAAGGAGGGTGGTAAAGCACTGGAATGTGTTACCTAGGGTGGTGGTGGAATCTCCATCCTTAGAGGTTTTTAAGACCCGGCTTGACAAAGCCCTGGCTGGGATGATTTAGTGGGTGTTGGTCCTGCTTTGAGCAGGGGGCGGGACTAGATGACCTCCTGAGGTCTCTTCCAACCCTGATATAATTCTATGATCTAATTATCCTTAATTAATTTAATTTAATTGAATGAGAAGACTTTTGTTATCTTCATCACCCTGCCTCTGTTTATAATCAAACTCCCTGAGCCAAGGGCAGAACTCATCACTTTCCACGCTCAGGCTCGGGCTCCTGGGTGCTGAGCAGCCACTATTTTTTTCCCATGGGTGCTTGAGCCCCGGAGCACCCACGGAGTCAGCGCCTATGTGCAGAGGGGAGGTTCCCCCTCCCCAGTGTAACAGGAAAATTCAAACCTGTCTGCAGAGATCAGCTGGATTCACACAGGCCGGCTCTGGCCTGGCAGTGCCCGTGTTCCAACCTGTTATCTCAGCACAGGCCCAGATCCTGCTCCCACGGAAACACGTGAAAGAGCTGCTGTTGGATTCTGCAGGGACAGGATTGGCCCCGAGTTATTTCTGGGACTCCTGTTTTACCGTAGTTCTCTGACTTGTGCCCTTCTCCCCATGGGCCCCTGCGACTTCCCCTCTCACGTGCCATGACAAACAGCTCTAGTTAGAAGGGCCACCTGCACTGAAGAGACACTGCTGGTGCCATGAGCTGAGTGTGGTGTTTGCTGTTCCAGAGGGAGTTTCCGAGGGGGGGTCTCAGCTGGATTACGATAACGTGGAGGAGCCTGGCTTGAACGACGTCCCCCAGACTCCAGACAGCCGAGGTGAGCAGTGAATCCGCCTCCTGGAAGCAACGTCACCATGACAAAAAACTAACTGTATTTCCTAGGAGGGACAATAGTGGTTTGTTAAGAAAACCAGGACGTTCACCCACCAGTATTGTCTATTGGCGTAATGCTGGGGGCGCTGACCAGGTGCATGACAAGAGCTGTGTGGAGGCCCAGGGGTAGGGAAGCGTGTGATGTCCTAGGTCATGACAGAGGCCCATTGCAGGGATGGAAGGAGCAGTTCGCTCAGCAGCTGTCCATGCTGTACTTGGCTCAGGTCACTGCCTTGTGACCCTCACTGCCACGAGCACTAGGGTTCCTCACTATTTATAAAGACAACCCAAATCAGAGATCTCTACAGTGCAGCAATGTTCCCTGCAAACCTTTCCTGGCATGCAGCTATTGCAGCTTATATACATCTGTGTCAGACACACTGTGACAGGGGGTGGGTGGGACATGGAAATTTTAAACCCAAGGGCCCATGTCCCACCCTTATTAGCTGGCTCAGCACCCAGTGGTGTCGGTACGTTGGAGACTGATGGCAGTTTATGGGGTAAACTTTATCAGGAGAACACGCTGAAAAGACATTTTTAAGATAATGTCAAGTTTAGGAAACCGGGAGCAAATTCTGGGCAATTCCAAGTCATTTACATTTGTAATTATTCTAATAGCATGCCTTGTGGAGCAATCCCTCCGGACTAGATCCCAGTCACCTCTTTCTATAACTCCCCCTCTGCCTCGTCATGTGGAAGCTCTAGGATCCACTCAACCAGCAACTGAAATGTATCCGATAAATGTGATATTTGAAATCCCCCAGTCGAAGGGTTCCAGAGGAGGAATCCTCTTCCTGTCCTGAGGGTGGAAGTGCTGAGAGATCCCCAGGGACCAGTGAGGCTGGTGCATCTGCAGCTTGTAGTTTATTTCTGTCTTCACTGTGAATATTCTCTTAATTACGTCACATCTTCACGTCAGATGCCCCTGCGCTGCCTGGAGATGTCCCAGGGGATGGTTATGATGATGCCAGAGAAGTGTCTGACCCTGAAGGTGACACTGGCTTGGGTCAGAATGATGAGGAAGGCACTGAGGCGAGTGACAGGAACGGGCATTCACAGAGAGGTGAGTTTGCACTTCATACTGTCTCTGCAGAGTGGGAGGGCTGGAAGGGTGAGGTACGCAGCAAGGGAACAAACCTGGCCAACCCAGTGCCTGTGAGAAAATCTCTCCTTCTCTCTTCTTTTCATTCCCTCAAAGCAGAGACTTCAGTGCCTGCAATGGTGACAGGAAAAGTCGGGTCCTTGCTATATGATATTTCATGGTCAAACCAGCAAGATCCCTCAATGTCTAGGTTCAAATCCTTGTGTGGCTGCCAGACCCTGGATGACTGGATTGCTACCAATTTACTGCGCGTGTATCTTTTGGGCAGAATCTTATAAACCAAAGTCCTGTTAATGCTGCGCAAATGTTAAAGAGCTTGTGACGCTTCCTGTAAAAGTTGGGCATTTGCCCATTATCCTTGGCCAATATCTCCCCTCCCCTCCCCATTGTGTCCTCAGCAGAGACACCACCAGCCACCCCGGAGGACGTGCAGTGGTGATGAAATGTGCATTGCTTCGTACTTGATAAGAATTATGTGTTCATGTTTGTTGTTAGGGCAGAGTGAATTATACAATGTCCTTAACTAAGAGCTCCTTGCTCGTAAGTGATTGGGTTTTGTACACGTAGTGACAGGTAAATACAGTTGTCACCTGGCACCTTTAAATGGTCAGGAAACCAACGGTTTTACTTCCAGAATACGTACAGAGATGATGGATTAAAACTTGTCATGGACCCAATCAGAAGAACGAAGAGGGAACATTTTCCTACCCATACTGCAGAGTGCACTCCACCCTTGCTGTGCAGCCAGACCTAGCTATAAAATGGATCCACTGACTGTATGTGTCTTCCTTGGTATTTTCAGGTTGGAATCTGCACTCACTAAGGAATGAAGGTGTTTCTGGGATGGAGAAGGAAACCCCGTTCCTGCCTCCTGGAGACACAACTTACGATGATGTGGGACACTGTGACTCTGGGAGATCAGTATCAGAACAATGTGATTGGACAAAATAACCTTGTGATGATGGAAAAGCTTTGCCTTTTTCTCTGAGAAATGTTTCCTTTGACATGATGCCCAGAGACAGACCCTGCCTGGTAGATAGACAAAGCAGGTGTTTTTATAGAATTTGTCAGAAGTTGCAGGAAATTCAACGGCGAGTGGGAAAAGGTTCACAAATTTCCTCTGTATAACTTCCCACTGATTGGCCAGGATGGACTTTTCCTGCTTTTTTATCCCTGTAATTTCTTCAGCTTTATTTTGTGCCTTTTTCTTATTAAATCCTTTCTGAAAGTCTTCCCCATCGTGGAAGTTTTTCTTGCCAGATGAATTGTGCAGTTTCCAGTGTTCATGACGGGGAGAGGCTGAGATTGAACAAACCAAAAGATAAGGATGGGCCACCTCTGGGTATGGCCGGCAGTTTGATGGGAGGTGAGTTTACACTGAATGTTCTATCAGGCATGTGGTAAAAGTGAGAAACCAGCAAGAGAACATTCTGAGATGAGCAACAAGGTTGTTCCTAAACTGAATTCAGATTTGAAACTTTCATTGAATCCAAGGAGATAAATGGGAAATATTCCTTGGATAATTCACGCCTGAAATTAAACAAATGGTGAAAAGAATTCCTCATTAGCGATAAATAGAGAGGATGAATATTTCTGCTCGGATGATAAATGAATTTTATAGACAATAGTGACAAGGGGAAGGTTAATCAGAGTCTGGATTTCCACTGAACCAATAAGGCTACAACCAGTAACAAGTCACTGAGTTCTCACTGGAAACCCCATTAAAACTAATCGTCTTCGCACAGTGGCATGTTCATTTCCAGCACAATCTACAAATACACTTTACAATCAATGCTGAGCTGAGTACTGACCAGTGCAGAAGCCAAAAGTGTTCGAATTAATCCTCAGAGGAGTAAATACCAGAATGCTTGCAGAGCACATCGCTATTTCACAGAGGTGTCTGTCTTTCCTTCACCACAAATCCTGCATTCAGCTTGGTCACTTCATCTGTACACGGCTACAATGGAAATAGAAAAGGTCCAGTCGAGAGTCAGGGCTGTTCAGGCCGAGTGTCTGGGGTGCCTCTCCAGTCCAATCTCTAGTCAAACATGAGGAAGACTTGTCTGTGCCTGCCATGGCTCAGATCCCACCTCCACTGGCCCTGGGCAACACAAATCCTCCCCTCGGTGCCTCACAGGCCCTGCTGTTACCACACAGCTTAGAGGTAGGTGTACACCAAGGCTCGTGCCCTCCAAGCGTCTCCCTGCAGTATCCAACTCAGTGCGGGATTTAGAATTAGTGGGGCCCTGTGCTTAGCTTCAATTTTGGGGCCCCTCCTTGGGACCCGGCCAAGAAAAAGGACATTCTCTCTTAGCTCCCTCCCGTCCCCATTTTTCTTCATCCTCCTCCTATAAGTAATAGAAAGTAAATGAAAATAAAGTGAGATACCTTGATTGTTTTTGTAGTCTAACTTATTTTTCCACAGGCCACTTGAAAATTGCAGAGGGTCTCAACGGACCACTTAATGATCTTTCTAAATATTGTTTGTTCCGTTAACTAACTATTGGAAAGTGCTTTGGATGAGAGCTCTTTATAAAAAATAATGTAAAAAAACATTGGGGTGCGGGGTCTGGCCAGGACTTAGGGTGTGGGAGGAGGCTCAGGGCTGGGGCAGGGGGTTGGGCTGTGGAGCGCTTACCTGGGGCAGCTCTTGTTTGGTGCAAGGGGTGGAGGTGGGGATGTGGGGAGGGTGCAGGAGTCAGGGTGGGCAGGGGGCTGGGGGTGTGGGGGGCAGGTGTGTGGGGGGTTGCAGGAGTCAGGGAGGGCAGGGGGCTGGGGGTGTGTGACAGGGTGCAGGAGTCATGGCTGGGAGTGTGTGAGGGGGTGCAGGAGTTAGGCCTGGGGGTGCAGGGTCTGGGAGGGAGTTAAGATGCAGGAGCGGGTTCAGAGTTGGGGTAGGAGGTTGCGGTATGGAGCGCTTACCTGGGGCAGCTCCCATTCAGTGCAAGGGGTACAGGTGGGTACGTGGGGGGGGGGTGCAGGAGCTCCCGTTTGGTGCTCAGGATGGGGATGGGGGGGTGCAGGAGTCAGGGCATGCGGTGTGGGGGGGCTGGGTATGTGGGGGGGTTACAGGAGTCAGGGAGGGAAGGGAGCTGGGAATGTGTGAGGGGGGTGCAGGAGTCAGGCAAGAGGCTGTGGTTGTGGGGTTGGGGTCATGGGGGTGCTCCCAGCTCCCTGCCCCATCCCACTCCAGCCCCCTGCCCTGAGCAGCTCAAGGCGGGGGACTGGTGGGGTATGTGAAGGGGGAGTGTGGGGGCCCCGCCTTTGCTCCGCCAAGCCCTGATTCCAACCCCTGCCCAAAGGCCCCGCCCCCACGTCTTCACCACCTCCTCCCACGAGGGTGCTGTGGCCCCTCTCCTCCCGCTCCCTCCCGGAGAGACCTGAGTGCCGGCAAACAGCTGCTTGGCAGCGGGGGAAGCGCTGGGAGGGAAAGGAAGGGGTGGGACCGCAGCACGCTCAGGGGAGGAGGTGGGAAAGAGATGGGGGAGGGGGAGCTTGGCTGCCGGTGTGTGCAGAGTTTGCAGCAGGAGCCCCAGGAGTCAGCAGGACCAAGCTTCTGCCCCCGCAGCTGCCTGGCCCTGGGGCCCCCTGTCATTGGGGGGCCCCATGCCAGGGCACCTTGTGTTTTACTGTAAATCCACCTCCGGTCCAGCTCCTCATCCCCTAGACGCTCACAGTATTCTTGGATTCATTGCTTCAAAAGAAGCTGTGGAACCCAGCTTAGCTGTTACACCTCCGATCACTGCTCCACTTATCATACAGCACTTAGATATGCTTCCAGTTAAATCAAGTATAAGTTTATTTAACAAAGACAGAGATTCAAGCGGTAGCAAGCAGAAGTATTGCAAAGAAATTATGTATAAAACAAAATTGTAACATGCCTTCTGCAGCCCAGATTTAATTAACAAGATACTCTCATGTCTTGTAGAATAATCCTTACCCAAAACGCTTGCAGCGTTTTACAGCCACGCTGGCTGTGACCCTCCTTTCATGAGTCAAGTACGCTGGCAGCTTGCCTCCAAAGTGAAGGATCCCGTGTGTTCCTTTGCCCCCCTAAAAATATACCAGTCCCATCCTTGGTCTTGATTCATAATAGGACCCCCCCGCTCCGCTCTTTTGTTTCTTCCTGTGGAAGTTCTCTCTTGTAGATTTTGCAGACTTTCCACTTCCTCTGGCTCAGAAGACAAATAGGCTTCCATTGTGAGGAGTGCAATACACAATACGAACGACCAGACAGGGAGATAGGTGTCTGTTACCCCCTGCTTGAGAGGACCATTTCAGAGGTATGTCACCTCCTTGGTGACCTGCCTTAACTCCTTAAGTATCATCTGTACAGACATTCTGCAATGGTTATGACAACTGCTGGGCTACTGGCTCTTGGTAGATGCCTCATATGCCACCCATTAGTGAACTATGCTGCCTATATCTGACCCAGGGAATCCTTGTGAAATACTGTGCACCATCGGGTTCCTGGGTCACACCAGTTCCTTCCTCCGGCATTGTGACCTGGTGCATGGGGTTGCAGAGCCAGTCGGTTTTGGTCCTGCTGCCCCTCCATCATCTGTCATTATGAATGGGTGTCCAGTCCAAACATGAGAGGTGCTGCAACACCGTGAGTCAGGCTGCGATGCCACTTACTTAAATGTGGCCCAGCACCCGCTTTGACTTTATGGAGGAGCAGCCAGGCCACACCTGAGAGGCCCTGCATTCCCATGTGCCACGTCACAATGCCCGGAGCAGGGAGCTGGGCCCAGCCCTGCAGGACTGGAACCGCCACTGCAGGGTGAGTGTGTGGTGGGCTGGCTCTCCAACCCCAGAACCCGCCCCACCCCTCCACCCCACCCCAGGCCAGGATTTGGATTGTGGTACCAGCGTGGAGGGTGCATATAGATAATGGTGGGTTGCAAGAAAAGCAAAATGCAGTTAGTGGGTTGTCTTAGCAACAAGTTGGGGAACCGCTGCTCTAATCTACCAGCTCAGGTACCGGAGCAGTGACACTGGGGCTGCACAAGTTTCAATGCAGGCTAGTCCCACGGTAATTACCCAGGGTTCTGGGTGGGCTGGTAGAGACATGATGAATCACATGATGCCTGATACCTGAGCTAGCTACATTAAAGCTAGTGCTGGTACGTCCGCTCAAGCTGTGATCACACTTTGTGACTGCAGTGTAGACGTACCCTCCACAGTGAAAGGAAAGCAAAAGGCAGTGAATAGCGTAGCTGAAGTCGATGTACTTAGATCTACTGACTGCAGTGTCTTCACTGTGGTGAGTCGACAGCAGACACTCCCCCGTCGACTCCGCCTGCACCTCTCACTCCGGTGGAGTACCAGAGTCGACGGGAGAGCGCTCGGCAGTCAATTTATCGCGGCGAGACTACATTGACCCCCGCTGGGTCGATTGCTGACCATCAATCCAGAGGGTAATGTAGACAAGCCCTCAGAAATGTCTGCAAAGAAGGCTGGACAGAAGAGCAACGTCAGACATCTCTATGGAGCTGAACTGGGTGATTTCAGATGATTTTAGCCTCGACCCCAGTCTGTTGTTGAAGGGGTCCAGACTAGTCATCCCCACATGGGGGTGAAAAAGGACATTTTGCGTAAACTGCATGGGGGCCACCAAGCCAGACCAAAATGTGCAGAAACAGCTCAACAGTGGCCTTCACTGAGCAACAAGTACCAGAGAGAGGTGAGAACTCTGAGACCTGCATTCACATGAGAACCAACCAACCAGAACCATCGCTTCCTTCCCTTTCCCAGACACACCATGATGGAAAGATCTTCTCCAGCTGGCTAATGGAACCTCCCTTCCATTCACTGGCTGCTTGTCAAGATTTATTGAAATAGCCAAGGTACTGACCACTACATCACAGACAGTGGGGTCAGGAGGAAATCCATGTTTGACTGCAATGGAATCCCACTGCAAGTCTGCTCTGATAATGATCCTCAGTTACTATTGGACACTGTTAAATTTACAAATCCCTGCAGTTTCATCATGTTATATCAGTTCCCAGTTTTCATAAAACCATGGGGAAACACAACTCTCTGTGAAAACAGTGGAACAGATTCTTACAATATCTGGCCCTGTTCCCCTGCTTGCCAGCACCTCTGGCAAAAGGATTCAGGCCCAATGAGGAGCTGAGTTGACTTCCATTGTCCCAGCCATCCCTTCACTATTAGATCTTAGTTGGACTGAATTTCTAATGCTACTAAGAAAGGAAGAACAATCTAAAAGCCATCAGAAGAGAAACTTTGTCAGGAGTCACAGACTCAATGCCCTGAGGGAGCTGAAAGCAGGAGATCGCGTGTGGTTGAAAGGCTCTGCAGAAGAAGGAATAGTACACCTGAACACTGCTCTATCTTACCCTGTTTGAGTTCTGGAGTATCATTTCACACCAAGTTTTTTCAGCAGGTAAATCTCACGGAGGACTCAGATCGATACTTCCGGGCTGAACCTGTGAGTAACGAGCCCCCTGCTCAAATAGACCATCCACCATGTCCTCCGAATCTGACTGAAAGGAGACAGCCAGCTAGATCTAAGAGCCTCCCTCCTTCCTGAAAGATTAGGTCAGACCTTGGATACCTGAGGAACTCAGGGATTTAGTAGCCAAGTGCTTTACTCAGGCAGAACAATCCCCTGGCATGAGACTGAAGGGTCAGGCAGTCTTCCCAGCCTTCACTGGGCTGTTTTTAATAGTCTGTATTGATGTTTAGTGCATGGCAGGATCGATGAATGTTGTATTTTCATTCCCTCCTCACAGAGGAGGATTTTGTCTAGGGCCACTTTTTAGGCAGGCCACGAGGGGGCCTTAGAGAAGAAGTACACAGCTGCAGGCAAGGAGGAAATTAAGGTTATTCTGTTATTTACCTGCCCTTTAGCAGCCTCTGTGAATTCAGCCAGCTGGGCTGGAAGGCTGCACAGCAGCGATGAGATTGATTCAGGTCACTGGGATCAGGCAGGTGTTGAGATGCTAATGGCTCACGCTGCTGAAACTCATGCAGGAGGCTCTAGCTGTCTGCCACATCAGCCATCTCTCCTGCAGGGAGCTGAGACCCTGCATTCACTGTGGCACTAACCAGCTGTTGGCATCAGCACATCTGTGGCACTGGACTAACACTGTGAACTTCCTGAGCCCCGCCTGGATCTGTGCTGTTGGTCACATGCACAGGAGGGGAGGGGTTCTCCAAATGCAGCCGGAGAGAGAAAATCCTGATAAAAAAGGCTTGTCAATGCTGAGCATTCGTGTGAATCAGGCAGGCAGTGATGTAGTGGTAAAAAAAGGAGGTGGGTGAACTCCCAAACTAAACTCCATATTCCCCAAAGGACACCTGGATAAACTCTGTTTACTCTCATTTACTCCCAACTACACGGCTGCAGGCCGGTGCCGAAGGATCAACTTGGACGCCTAATTCAGGCTGCTGGTTTTGAAAATCAGGCACTGAGCGTGTTCGTCACAGAGTTTTCAGGCCAGGGACTCTCTTTTATTATGTATTTGTTCAGCCCGCAATGTACAATGGGGCCCGAATCCTGACTGGGGCTGTTGTCCCTTTTCCACCCGAGCAGCTCTTCAAAGTTTGGGGCTCCGGGGATGTTCCAGCTGGAAGCAGAAATTGTTGGTGTCTGGTATTTTCTTTGGTGCAATCTTGGTTGTTTCCAAGGAATGTACAAAGTCTGAACACAGGAGGGACTAAAAGCAGAAGGAGCTGTTTTTTAGTTTACTATCCCTCAACTTCCTTAGCTGACAGACCCAAATGCTCTCCTTAGCACAGGGGTCTGCTCTGTGAAGGGCCTGTCCAGCCAGGGAGCAGGAGGCTCTGGCCTAAGGAGAAGCTCAGCAGGCAAGTGTAGGGAGCCAGCTGATCCAGCTAAGCAGCAGCTAATGAGAGGCTCCAGTTCCCAGCTGGAAGATGTAAGAGAGGACCCAGGCCTGGGGGTAACAAGAGACAAACACTTCCCTGAGCAGTAGGAGGAGGAGGAGGCTGCAATAGTGCAGGGCCCTGTAGCCCCCTGAGGCAAAGGGAGGGCTGTGACCCTTGAGCTATTGGGGCTAGAGGACCCTGAAGTATCAGCCCAGGTCAGGACTATCACTTGTGTTACTTTTCCATGTGCCTTGTCTTCGTGTGGCAGAGGAATAACAGAGGTGACTAAAGCAGAGTGGGGTGGGGCTGGTTGTTTTGCCCCCAGGCTGGTGCACAGGCCCAGGGGAAGGGTGGAGAATGCAGCCTGTGTCTGCCACTACCCAGGAAACCATGGATCTTGAATCCTCTTTACAATGGACGGGGGAGCAACTGTAGCTACAACATCAGCGGCTGCAGCAGATTGTGACCCAACAGCAGCAGTTACACCAGAAGCTTCAGCTCCAACAACAACAGTGCCAGCAAAAGCAGCAGGGAGCAGCAGTGGTTTATGCCTCATCTGGAGAACTGGAGCCCACAGGTGAGTGCGGGGCTGTGGTTTCCTGTGTGGGAGGGAGAAGTCCTCACCAAAATGGGGACAGAAGATGTTCTTGAGGCCTTTCTAGGGACTTTTGAGCAGCTGCCAGGGCATACTATTGGCCCTGGGAGGAGTGGGCCACTAAGATTGCTCCCTACTCAGCAGGAGAGGCCCAAGCAGTGTGTCATGACCTGGGGGTTGAGATGGCAAAGGACAATGGGACACTGCAGGAACCCTACTAGCCTGCCTAGGACTTAGTGGAGAGGGCTATCATCGTCCATTCAAGCATGAACCCATTGGCTCTAGATTCCCACCGAGGGCTGCAGCCCAACGCTTCCAGGATTTGTGTTCTCTCTGGCTGAAATCAGAGACTTATTTGCCAGTGGAAATGATGATGTTAGAACAGTTTTGCCAAACTATCCTGGGGTGGCCCAAGTTGTGGGTTGGCTGCCACCGGGTGACTTGCCTGGAGGAGGCAATCTGCCTCGTAGAGAACTTTCTGGAGACTGAACAGGAGTGTGAGCCTCTGGGAAAAGCTTAGGAGTACTTGTGGCACCTTAGAGACTAACAAATTTATTTGAGCATAAGCTTTCGTGAGCTACAGCTCACTTCATCAGATGCATAAATTGGTTAGTCTCTAAGGTGCCACAAGTACTCCTTTTCTTTTTGCGAATACAGACTAACACGACTGTTACTCTGAAACCTGTCTATGTAGAGTGTATTCATCGGGGTGTTTGGTCCTACCCTGTGGCTAAAGTCAGGTTAATGGTCTGGAGCAGCAGGTTCAAATGTCAGTGGCGATGGCCTGACTCCTAGCCTACCTGATGGTATTGGGCTGGGACAGGGGACCTGTGGGGACCTGTAACCAGTCTTGTGAGGGTAGCTGGGAAGGCGGGGTTGGCACTTAACCTCCTCTTGGCATCCCAAGTTAAGCTTAAAGAAATGTTCCCCTTTTCTGACCCTGAGCTGTTTGGTTCCAAACCAAAGTGCTGCTGGGAGCAGTGTCAGGCCTGAAGGGTCAGGGTGCAGTGTAGTTTGGAGCTCCCTGAAGAGCAGCCACAGGCACAGCCTCCTCCTAGGGACAACCCACTGGCCTGAGAGGAGGGGCCCAACTTCATCCAGAGTCAGAGGGAGGAGCCAGTCTTCAGTCTTCCGTAGGGCCGGTTGACTTGGGCACATGGATTGTTGGTTGCTCCTGACCAGGATACCCAGTACCCCCATTTTGAACTAAAAGAGGATCTCTTGGGGGGGGTGTGTGTGTGTGTGTGTGTGCGTGTGTGTGAGAGAGAGATCCGGGACAAAAAAAAACAGGGCCTGCCAAACCCAACTCCTGGTCCTTAAGTTGTATTGGAACTAAGTGTTAAAACTGGCCCAAGATGTACCGTGGTCCTGTCACTTCGGAGTGGAAAAGACCCAAGGGAGGATTCTGGCCCAGTTCTTTTGCCCCTTGGATTATTGCAACCTCAAATTATTGTGCATCCTGTCCAGAATGCCAACTGGTGGTCCCACAGCCAGCCCACAGGGCCCCTCAGTCCTCTTCTATTGCTGAGCAGCCCTTTTGCCACCATGGGGTCGACCTCTTGTGGTCCCTGGAACCAAGTTCAATCTGGTGTCAGTCTATGTTGGTGACTGTTCGTTTTACCACTTGGTAACCCGAACCATAGCCCTGTGCTGGGCAGTGTCCCAGACACAATAGCTACCCAATTAATGGATGTGTTTGCAAGAGGCGGGTTTCTAAGAGTTCTCCTGACAGACCAGGGCACAGCGTTCATGTCCCAGTTAATACCTCAGTTTTGTGGTCTCCTGAAAATGTACTCAGTTAAAACCTCTGTTGCCCGCAAACAGACGCTCTGGTTGAGCAGCTTAACCCTACATTAAAAATATGTTTCAAAAATTTGTAACTAAGGTGTAACACTCTGCACCCTATAGTCACCGTAGTAATATCATTATGATACAATTGTGATATTTTTTGTACAAAGTATGCCTTGTGAGATATTTTAAAAGTCTTAATTGGTTACAATTTAACAGGATATTAATGTTTCTGTGCTATCATTATATCTAGAGTTATGAAGTTCTGCTCAGCATTGTTAGAGAGCTTATTCCTTCACTCTCCCACTTCCCTGGTCCTTCTCGCATGAACCGAGAGCAACAATATCCCACTCTCCCACTTCCCTGGTCCTTCTCGCATGAACAGAGAGCAACAATACCCGAAGTCTGAAGGTGCAAACAATTCGATGTTTATTGGGGTGAACTTCCAGCAAGCTTAAATACAAGTTCCTTTTTCCTTATTTTCGAATCCCAACTTACTTCCTGTTTGCCCCTAATTTATATAGTAATATTCTTAGCTATACCTTAACCAATCATTCTACTGAAATTTAACTAACCAATCCTAACATATTGTAACATGATTATGTAACCAATTATATCCCACCACCTTAATTAGATTACACCCAGCAAAATTAATTATACAGCAGACAGAAACAATCACAGAACCAGACAGAGATTATACAGACAAACAATAGCAAAGTGGGAACTCTAATGACAAAACAATACAGAAGAGAGGATTTCACATCCCAGCTATTGATAAGTGAGTTCTTGCCAGACAGGATGCTATCAAACTAAGTTTCCTTTTACATTTTCTAGGCACTTCCCTTTCTCTGGAGGTGATAGGAATTATCAGGACAGGATTGTATTCAGGACAGGATTGTATTCCTAACAGCCCAATAGCACCTTCTTTCAATGTGACTAGTTTGGAATGTGAGGATGTGACTGTTCGCTTCCTGGCTTATGGCTGCCTCTGCTGCTTAGCCAAAGAAAGGCCTTAGCTTAAGCACAGGGCCTCAGACTGTCACAGTAAGAAAAGGCCCTTAGACCAGCAGACAGTGATTTTGATTCTTTCTTTTATACTTCTAGAACTAGCCAAGTGATAAGAATACCCCTAAATTCTTAAAGTGCAGGCCTTTACAGACAGGCCTGAATATCTATATCCTAACAAGCATCTGTTACTGAAATATGTTGTGAAGTTAAAAACACCCGAAACCAGCCTTTCAAGTACAACAATGAAAAGGCCAAACAGCGTTAATGGCCTATTGAGGGGAAATACACTCACAAGAATTACCCCAGGAACTGGGCATAATAGAAACCTCTCACAGATAGCACTACGCAATGAGGACTGTTTCAGTCAGGTCACAGCAACAGATCTTTCCAGGAAGATGGAAGAAGCTGTAAAAGGGGGAAGTGACATCAGTATGGGGCCTCACTCTCCCCCTACAGCACAACACCTGGAAACACCTGAGGAACAAAGACTGCACTGGGGAAGGGGGTCCCAGGCAGGAAAGAAGGAAGCCTGCCTGTGTATGGAAGCTTGGTGGACTACTTGTACTGTTGAACAGGGTGAGACACAGCTTGATTCAAATCCTATCCAGTTTAGAGAACTTAGATTGTGTTTTTTGTTTTATTTCATATGGTAATCTACTTTGATCTGTACACTATTACTTATAATCACTTAAAATCTATCTTTCTGTAGTTCATACATCAATTTTATACTTTACCTGAAAACTGTGTGGTTTGAATTAAGTGCTTGGGGAACAATCTCAGCTCAGTTAACAAAGGCTTGTGCATTGTCCTTTCCACATTGAGAGAGGGGTGGATTGGGTAATAAACTCGTATACTGGTCAGGCTTTTGACCAGAGCAGGACAGTGTAGTTCAGGGGTCCTCAAACTGGGGGTTGTGACCCCTCAGGGGATCGTGAGGTTATTACATGGGGGGGGGGGGTCACGAGCTGTCAGCCTCCACCCCAAAACCCCCTTCACCTCCAACATTTATAATAGTGTTAAATATTAAAAAAAAGGTTTTTAATTTATAAAGGGGGTCACATTCAGAGGCTTGCTATGTGAAAGTGGTCACTAGTACAAAAGTTTGATAACCACTGGTGTAGTTTGTGGGCACAAGGCTGGGGAGCTGGGGGTATTTTGTCTGGAGTTTCTCGCTATTGTTAATTCATGAGTGTCTCTGGGAGCATTTATGCAATCTAGCTGGGTATGGGGCTCCACATGCTGTTGTGCCGAGTGATAGTAGCACCTGGAGGGGTCTACTGCTTGTCACTAGCAAGGCATTAGGAGAGACAGCCCAGGCTGGAGAGTTAAGGGAGCACAGCGGTACCCCAGTTCCAGGCTGCACCGTGGGAATGCCGATCACATAAGGAATCCCAGAATTGGGACAAAATGTCACTGTATATGTAGTTTGCAATTCAGGAGGACCCACAATCCTCCACCAGCTTTTCACCCTTTCAATTGCTGTACAGCAGACAACCCATGGGGGCTACTGGATCTTTCACAGGAGTCTTGTCAGGAACAAGGCACATCTAGCCAGAGAGTAATCCAGCGTGTCCTCAAGTTGAGAGAGAGATTGGATCTGGTAGGGGGCTTTGCCAGGGAGAAGCTGAGAGTGTCGCAGCACTCCCAGGAACAAGCGTGCAATCGAAACACCCGCCTCTGGATTTACCAGCCGGGGGATGGGGTTCTCCTGCTGCTGCCTCTGCAGAACACAAACTGCTGGGAAAGGGGCTAGGGCCTTTTGAGATCGTGTGGGGTGAGCTACAAGTTTCCATTGGTGGGCAAGCACCGGGGGTCCCAGATATATCATGTCAAGCCGCTGAAATCCTGGAGGGCCAAGAATGAGTGTCTTGCCCACATCCCAACACCAGAGGCAAAATTGGGTCCCAGGGGTCAGAGACTGGGTCGTGCACATAGATGCCTCTCGGGGAAAACCTGTCCCTGGCCCACCAGGAGGAGGCCAGAGAATTGGTCAAGCGTTTCACAAATGTCCTTACTACTAAACCAGGGTGGACCCACCTAATCGAACACCTGTGCATCTGAAATCTGAGAGCTATTTCCACAAGGGCTGCTTCCATTGACAGGAGAGGTTAAAGGACACAGCCAAGAAGGAATTACAAATTGTGTTGCAATTGGGTGTATCTGAGGAATCAAAGAGCGACTGGTGCAGCCCAGTTGTGCTGGTCCCTAAGCCAGACCACAGCATTCAACTTCACATTAATTTTCACAAATTAAATGGAGTGTCAAAGTTTGATGCCATCCTATACCCCGGATCAGCGAGATGCCTGAAGGCCTGGGGAAGGCTCATTACATCACCGCGCTCAGCCTTGCAAAGGGCTAGTGGGAAATCCCCTTGCCACCTGACTCCAAGGAGTGAACGGCATTCACCACGCCCTATGGGCTGTACCACTTCCAGACCTTTTCATTCAGGCTCAATGGAGCTCTTGTGACACTTCAGACTCATGGATAAAGTACTTCTGCCCCACAAAGCATATGACACTGCATACGTAGGCCGTGTCTGCACTTACAAGCTTACAGCAGCACAATTGTACCGATTCAGCTGTGGTGCTGTAACAGCGTCCGTGTAGCCTTGTTATGCTGATCGGAGAGAGCTCTCCTATCGACTTAATAAAACCAGCTCAAGAAGCTGTGGTAGCTACTTCGGAGGGAGACATAAGTGACATGAGCGCTTACGCCGGCAAAACTTATGTCACTCGCGGGGTGGAGGAAGGGGGGTGTTTTTTCACATCCCTGAGCAACAAAAGTTTTGCCTACATAGGTGCTAATGTAGACATGGCCTGAGATGATGTAATGGTCTATTCCACCACCTGGGCAGAGCATCCCCATTGTGTCTGTGCAATACTTCAGTCCCTTTGAGCTGTGATTCTCACAGCCAACCCAGCCAAGTGCCAGCCTGGCTGCACGGTGATGAAGTACCTCAGCTATACACTAGGGAATGGGAGGATCTAACCCTTAATAGCGAAGGTTAAGGCCCTCATAGAATGTCCTGTCCCCATCACAAAGTGGCAAATAAAATCTTTCCAGGGGTTGGCTAGGAGCAACCAGTGCTCCATACCTCATGTAGCTATGATTATAGCCCCACTGGCATAGCTATTGTGCAGCCAGGCACCCCCAAAAGATGCTGGGAACCTCTGTGTGTGTGGCTGCGTATGGTGAAATAAAGCAAATTCTCTGCAGTGCCCTGGTACTTCACAGCCCAGACTTTAGTAAAGAGTTCATCTCACAAATGGGTGCATTGGAATGGGGCCTGGGGGCTGCACTCTCAGATGAATTGGAGGACAGAGACCACTCCATTTTGCACTTGAGAAAGAAGTTGCTGCCCCAAGAACAAAAATACACAGTGATAGAGAAATAATGCCTTGTGGTAAAGTGGGCCACCGAGGACCTTAGATACTATTTACTTGTAATACTTATTTTACTCTTATCATACACCAGTCACCTTTAAAATGGCTGCATGCCAGGAGAGACACAAACCCCAGGTTGCCCAGTGGTACTTGGCTCCGCATCCTTATGCATTTACACTTCGTCATCGAGCCGGTGCCACACATATGAATGAGGACTTTTTTCACGAGATGGGGGAGGGGCTGGTAAGATCAAGAGAAGTCTCCAATCCATTCCAGGAAGAGGCATGTAGCAGGGCAGTAACAAGAAGGGTTTCTTCAGGTATGTTGGCAACAAGAAGAAAGCCAAGGAAAGTGTGGGCCCCTTACTGAATGAGGGAGGCAACCTAGTGACAGAGGATGTGGAAAAAGCGAATGTACTCAATGCTTTTTTTTACCTCTCTCTTCACAAACAAGGTCAGCTCCCAGACTACTGCACTGGGCAGCACAGCATGGGGAGGAGGTGGCCAGCCCTCAGTGAAGAAAGAAGTGGTTCGGGACTATTTAGAAAAGCTGGACCTGCACAAGTCCATGGGGCCGGATGCATTGCATCCGAGAGTGCTAAAGGAATTGGCGGATGTGATTGCAGAGCCATTGGCCATTATCTTTGAAAACTCATGGTGATCGGGGGAAGTCCCGGACGACTGGAAAAAGGCTAATGTAGTGCCCATCTTTAAAAAAGGGAAGAAGGAGGATCCTGGGAACTACAGGCAAGTCAGCCTCACCTCAGTCCCTGGAAAAATCATGGAGCAGGTCCTCAAGGAATCAATTCTGAAGCACTTAGAGGAGAGGAAAGTGATCAGGAACAGTCAGCATGGATTCACCAAGGGAAAGTCATGCTTGACTAATCTAATTGCCTTCTATAACGAGATAACTGGTTCTGTGGATGAAGGGAAAGCAGTGAACGTGTTATTCCTTGACTTTAGCAAAGCTTTTGACACGGTCTCCCACAGTATTCTTGTCAGCAAGTTAAAAAAGTATGGGCTGGATAAATGGACTATAAGGTGGAGAGAAAGTTGGCTAGATTGTCGGGCTCAACGGGTAGTGATCAATGGCTCCATGTCTAGTTGGTAGCCGGTATCTAGCGGAGTGCCCCAAGGGTTGGTGCTGGGGCCGGTTTTGTTCAATATCTTCATTAATGATCTGGAGGATGGTGTGGATTGCACCCTCAGCAAGTTTGCGGATGACACTAAACTGGGAGGAGTGGTAGATACGCTGGAGGGTAGGGATAGGATACAGAGGGCCCTAGACAAATTGGAGGATTGGGCCAAAAGAAATCTGATGAGGTTCAACAAGGACAAGTGCAGAGTCCTGCACTTAGGATGGAAGAATCCAATGCACCGCTACAGACTAGGGACCGAATAGCTAGGCAGCAGTTCTGCAGAGAAGGACCTAGGGGTGACAGTGGACGAGAAACTGGATATGAGTCAACAGTGTGCCCTTGTTGCCAAGAAGACCAATGGCATTTTGGGGTGTATAAGTAGGGGCATTGCCAGCAGATCGAGGGACGTGATCATTCCCCTCTATTCAACATTGGTGAGGCCTCATCTGGAGTACTGTGTCCAGTTTTGGGCCCCACACTACAAGAAGGATGTGGAGAAATTGGAGAGAGTCCAGCGAAGGGCAACCAAAATGATTAGGGGACTGGAACACATGACTTATGAGGAGAGGCTGAGGGAACTGGGATTGTTTAGTGTACGGAAGAGAAAAATGAGGGGGAATTTGATATCTGCTTTTAACTACCTGAAAGGTGGATCCAAAGAGGATGGATCTAGTCTATTCTCAGTGATAGAAGATGACAGGACAAGGAGTAATGGTCTCAAGTTTCAGTGGGGGAGATTTAGGTTGGATATTAGGAGAAACTTTTTCACTAGGAGGGTGGTGAAACACTGGAATGCGTTACCTAGGGAGGTGGTAGAATCCCCTTCCTTAGAAGTTTTTAAGGTCAGGCTTGACAAAGCCCTGGCTGGGATGATTTAGTTGGGGATTGGTCCTGCTCTGGGCAGGGGGTTGGACTAGATGACCTCCAGAGGTCCCTTCCAACTCTGATATTCTATGATTCGAGGCAGTCTGCCCTTTAAGGGGCTGAGGAGCCAGGGAGCAGAAGCTCTGGTCTAAGCAGAAGCCAAGCAGCAGATGTTGGGAACCAGCTGATCTAGCTAAGCAGAAGTTAATGACAGGTTTCAGAGTAACAACCGTGTTAGTCTGTATTCGCAAAAAGAAAAGGAGTACTTGTGGCACCTTAGAGACTAACCAATTTATTTGAGCATGAGCTTTCGTGAGCTACAGCTCACTTCATCGGATGCATACTGTGGAAATTGCAGAATATCATTATTATATACACAGACACCATGAAACAATACCTCCTCCCACCCCACTCTCCTGCTGGTAATAGCTTATCTAAAGTGATCATCAAGATGGGCCATTTCCAGCACAAATCCAGGTTTTCTCACCCTCCGCCCCCCCCACAGACAAACTCACTCTCTTGCTGGTAATAGCCCATCCAAAGTGACCCTGCCTAAGGAGACTGCAGTGCGCACTGGGTGTGCGGGAGCCGACCCGCTCTTACCTGCTGTCATGGGTGGTGGGTGAAGCTGCCGCCTGGGGAGGCTCGCTTCCCAGCCCAACTCTTCTGCCTGTGGCCCCACCCTCTCCCCACTGTCTCCCGCCTCTCTTCCCTTCCCATCCCTGATCACCCCCTTCCAGCCAAATCCCTGAAAAACCCAAATGAAGCAAATACATTTGAAAAAACCACTCTTCTGCAATTGCTTTCTAAAGAAAATGGAGCATGTTTGCCACTGCATGCCGGAAGGTGAAGCCTGGACATGCAGAAGGTACCGAATTAAAAGGACTAAATTTGGGAATAAAAAATGTCAGTCCTGGGTTTTTTGATATACCCTGAAGTTTGTCAGAGATTTATTTGCACAAACTGTGTAGTAAGGTCAAGTCAGCTGCCCTGCTGAATACAACATTAAATATTATAGACTAAATGATGCAGCTCTTCTCTCTTTTACATTTTCTTAATCTGTATTTCTAAGATGATTTTATATTTTAAATGTACTCTTAAGCCTTCATAAAGTAACCATTCCAGACTACTACATATTTAACTCACTGAAACAAAGAGATTATTTTAAATTAATCAGTCACAGAGGTTTAGTGTGTTCATAACAATGTTCATTGCTTTTAGAAAAAGGGAACACTAATGTACTTTGTGTGATCTCCATAACCATAGACATGTTTATGAAATGTCACCAACTTTAAAAAATATGTTTCTAAAGATTTTAGGCATAACAAAGGATTTTATATCTTACTAAGGTACTGATTTTGCTGGAGGGTTCTCTTAAAACTAGTTCAACGAATAGAAGTAAAGAAAGGGAAACTCGTTGTCCAGCTATCTGGCAGAAAAGGGGTGTTGTCCCTTTAAGGGCTCTCTTCAACAGGAGGGTGAAGGGAGAAAGGGATGGACAGAAAGGACAGGGAGACTTTGGAAGCAAGTTTTTTGTACTATAGTCATTAAAATTAAAATGTGTATTTTAGATAAGGGTGATCTTTTGAAGGATTTATTTTAAAAACTCTGTCTGAAGATCCAAGCATTTAAGGCTAAAAATGAATACTCAGATTTTTGCATCTAAAAATCTATGCAAGGATTTTGTAGAGATGTGATTTTATAATCTTCAGCAACACACTCATGAAATTGTTTTAAAGCATATTTTAAACTAAGGCCCTATAGACTAATGTGTTCTGAGTAAACATTACAGTAATGCAAGACTGTTTTTGTCAGTCAGTTCAGAAACTGACAGTATATACCTGGGGGTTGGCAAATGGCTGTTAAATGGCTTCATTACCACTTGAATGGCTCTTTAACAGTTTCAGTGTTGTGCTAATAGGTCTGGCAGGCTGGAAGACTTTTTCACTTTTAAGTACTAGATCCCCTTCTGGAAGAAGACTCACCAGGCTGCAGCAGCTAGCTGTGAGAGCGGACTGGAAGGGTCAGAACAGGGATAGCAAGAGGGGGGACACTGAGACCCAGGGGATCCCCACATTTTTGGGTGCCCTACACAGCTGCGTATGCCGAAGGATGGCCCTGCTTATTGGGTCCTTATTAATCATAGAGCCTCATGTGTTTTTCTTCTTCTAGAAGGTTCTCTCATTCAGTAGAGGACCAGTCACGCGCCACAAATAGGGAACAGCTAGTAGTCAGTGTGAATAGTTTGCAAACATTCCTTGGGCTGAGAATACCTAAGACCTTCTTTATGAACTGGTGCAGGTAAGCAAATGATATGAAAGCCAAAACTCACCACATGTTTGGCTTGATAACAAACGTTCAGCAAGATCTATTGCATACCCAGCTTGGTGAAGCAACACAGATGATGTAAATAGTTAGATTGATGCCCTTTCAGTGGACTGGCTCAGAACAGCATGTGAACAGTTGTAAACCAACAAGGGAGAATGATTGGCCCTTAGGCCATGTTGATAGAGGTATTTAGGCATTGCTACATTTAGCACTGCAAGGCCTGTGAGTATGTCTATACTGCAGGCTTGCCATGTGTTTTTTCCCATCCCCCCTCCATTCACACTCAAAGTTCTTAAACGTGTTTAGAGGAGCATTTAGTCTGTGGTGGTGTGGATGGCTGGTGGCATGAGGCATAGTTTGCATTAAGCCTTTCCCTTACCCGCCCATCCTGACCTCATTTTGAAATAGTCCTCCAATGCCATTCCCACAATTCCCTGTGCCTGTATTTTCCTGCCCTTCTGCTTTCTCACTTCCCGTTCACCCTTTATGCACCAGAAGCTACCTGATGGTTTAGAGACACTCGCTTGGCATTTAACCCTTCATTTTCCACACTGCCTGTTCTAGGTTCTGCACAGCTTAATCCAGCTCTGCCAAGCAGGCTAGAAGATGTCGACCCTGCTGCATGCTGCTGGCTGGCCGGATGGATGGACCAGAATGGATTGGGTTTTCAAACTATAGAGCTCCCCTCCCTGGGGCAGGGGGGCACAGCAGGGTTAACAGGCAGCCTTAAGGACCTGACTGATTGGTGAAAGCTCCTCTCACTGGCTGGGTGTCCTGCTCCAGCTTCTGTTTGTAAGGGTCCTTGGATGAGAACCCAGGTCTGCAGAGCCTGGGACAGCTGATGTTCCCACAGTGCCGGGGAGAGGCCCTGCAGTGCCACAGCCAGGTGCACTGTGGAGAGTAGGGGCTGCAGGAAGTACTGCCCAAGGGAAACAGAATGACAGTACCCTGAGGCCCTATGATTGACCAAGCACCCTATTAAACCCTGGAGTGTGCCCCAGGAAGTTGTCTGGGCCACCGCTCAGACTGTGGGCCTGCTTTGACACCTGACGTCACCTTGATTCCTGATTTCCGGTCTCTGACCCTGGTCTGACTCTTGCCTCTTGCCCCTTGCCTCCTGATTCCAGCTTAGTACTACCTCTGATCTCTAGTATCTGACCCTGACTCTAGCTTATTGAACCCAGTTCTAGCAATTCCTCTCACCCCGGCTCATCAACTACTGTCTCTGATGTGAGGACCCCAGCCGAGCGCTGACCGCTAGGCCAGAGCCCCTATACTCTGGTCCCTTATAGTTTGCCCAGACCTACTTCCACCCCACTCTGCAGAAACCCCTTAACTGCGATATGGAAGAGGCGAATGTGCCGTCACCCATTGCACCCCATGTGGTACGAATCTACAGGATTCAATCACACAACTCCAAACTAAGAACCGTACGATACGGTCCCAAGTGGTGCAACTCCTAGAAGAATATCAGACACTCAGTGAGCAGCTACCATGGTCCCAGGAAGAGAATTCCATGCTCCAGGGTCAAGCTGAGCTTGTGCCCTCTGAACAGGGCACTGCAGTACCACTACCCGAACATTTTGATGTTGGGAGCCACAAGAAGTTCAGGGGGTTCCTGAACCAATGCCGTCTCCTATTCCTGCTCTGCCCTCAAATGTATCATAGAACTAACTGAAAGGGACCTCAAGAGGTCATCTAGCCCAGTCCCCTGCACTCGAGGCAGGACTAATGTCAAGGTTCCTTCCCCACTCTGAACTCCAGGGTACAGATGTGGGGACCTGCATGAAAGACCCCCTAAGCTTCTCACCTTTATGCTACCACCACCAAAGTGTCTAACAAAAATAACAGGGGAAGTGCCCACTTAGAAATGTCTCCCCCCCAAAAAATATACCCCCAAGCACTACACCCCCTTTCCTGGGGAAGGCTTGATAAAAATCCTCTCCAATTTGCATAGGTGAACACAGACCCAAACCCTTGGATCTTAAGAACAATGAAAAAGCAATCAGGTTCTTAAAAGAAGAATTTTAACCAAAGAAAAAGTAAAAGAATCACCTTTGTAAAATCAGGATGGTAAATACCTTACAGGGTAATCAGATTCAAAACATAGAGAGTCCCTCTAGGCAAAACCTTAAGTTACAAAAAGACACAAAAACAAGAATATACATCCCATTCAGCACAACTTATTTTATCAGCCATTTAAACAAAACCGAATCTAACGCATATCTAACTAGATTGCTTACTAACTCTTTACAGGAGTTCTGACCTGCATTCCTGCTCTGGTCCTGGCAAAAGCATCACACAGACAGGACCCTTTGTTCCCCCCACCCTCCAGCTTTGAAAGTATCTTGTCTCCTCATTGGTCATTTTGGTCAGGTGCCAGCGAGGTTAGCCTAGCTTCTTAACCCTTTACAGGTGAAAGGGTTTTTCCTCTGGCCAGGAGGGATTTAAAGGTGGTTAGCCTTCCCTTTATATTTATGACAGCCAAGTATTATCTAGACCATCCCTGACAGGTGTTTGTCCAACCTGCTCTTAAAAATCCCCAATGATGGAGATTCCACAACCTCCCTAGGCAATTTATTCCAGTGCTTAACCACTCCGACAGTTAGGAACTTTCCCCTAATGTTCAACCTAAACAGCCCTTGCTGCAATTGAAGCCCATTGCTTCTTGTCCTATCCTCAGAGGTTAAGAAGAAGAATGTTTCTCCCTCCTCCTTGTAACAGCCTTTTATGTACTTGAAAATTGTTATCATGTCCCCTCTCAGTCTTCTCTTCTCCAGACTGAACAAACCCATCTTTTTCAATCTTCCCTTATAGGTCATGCTTTCTAGACCTTTAATCATTTTTGTTGCTCTTCTCTGGACTTTCTCCAATTTGTCCACATCTTTCCTGAAATGTGGCGCCCAGAACTGGACACAATACTCCAGTTGAGGCTAATCAGCATGGAGTAGAGCAGAAGAATTACTTATCATGTCTTGCTTACAATACTCCTGCTAATACATCCCAGAATGATGTTTGCTTTTTTTGCAACAGTGTTACACTGTATGTATCATTTTCATATTCGAAGTTATGAATATTGGCTGTGTTCTTCTTTGATTCTGAGTAGGTTTTAGTGAAGCAGTTGGTCAGCTTCCTGAGAAAAGCCTATTCTCAGTAAGTGCCCAATCAAGAAGCCCTTAAGCCTACAATGAACTTGGAGACATTAATCCATATCTGGGCTTTCCCAGGAATGTGGCTTGGCTGGTAAGGAACTCAGTCATGCATGGACATGTGACTTGTCCAGATGACTCCAAAACTCCATTTTGTAACTGGACTTTACATAGGAGAGAGGAGGGGGTCTCCACCCACAAGAGAAAGTCTATTTAAACCCCTGGGAGACCCTTCCATTTTGTCTTCAGCTTGCTAAAGAGAGAGCCTCTCCACCTCCAAAGATACCTGAAAGAAACTGGAACAAAGGACAGTAACTACAGGGGGTGTGAGTGATTGCTGGACCCAGACTAGAAGGAGACTAGTCTGTAAAATAGAGTTTACTGGAACTGGTGAAGTTTTATCTGTATTCAGTTTGATTAGACATAGACTTGTGCGTTTTATTTTATTTTGCTTGGTAATTCACTTTGTTCAATCTGTTACTACTTGGAACCACTTAAATCCTACTTTCTGTAGTTAATAAAATCACTTTTTACTTATTAATTAACCCAGAGTATGTATTAATACCTGGGGCGGGGGGGGGGGG
Organism: Chelonia mydas; assembly: GCF_015237465.2. Lineage (NCBI taxonomy): Eukaryota > Metazoa > Chordata > Testudines > Cheloniidae > Chelonia > Chelonia mydas. The sequence goes on along the minus strand of NC_057849.1, from coordinate 211,997,583 downwards.
GGACAGCTGTGCATATCTCTCTATCAGTGTTATAGAGGGTGAAAAAATTATGAGTTTACTCTGTATAAGCTTTATACAGGGTAAAACAGATTTATTTAGGGTTTGGACCCCATTAGGAGTTGGGCATCTTAGTGTTAAAGACAGGAACATTTCTGTAAGCTGCTTTCAGTTAAACCTACAGCAGTTAGGGTACGTGGTTCAGACTTGGGTCTGGGTTTGCAGCAGGCTAGCGGGTCTGGCTCAAACCAGGCAGGGCACTGAAGTCCTAAGCTGACAGGGCAGGAAAGCAGGAGCAGAAGTGGTCTTGGCCCATCAGGTGGCAGCTCCCAGGGGGTTTTTCTGTGATCCAACCCATCACAGTGTCTCAGTGTTTCCACGATTTCTAAAAAACGTGTTTTTGTAAGAGATGGTCTCTTCTGCCCAGTGCTGGGACTTACGGGGTGGTGGTCCTGTGATATGATTGACAGAGGGCGGTGGGAGGAGTTCTTAGAGGGGTCACATGACCCTCTTCTGGGCGGTTCATCCCGCCCCAGAACCTGCCCTATTTTGGTCAGATATGTTCTCAGGGCTGTCCTCTGTGGCCAAAATGGAACCCAACTGGTAGAGGGCATTGGGGGGAGTTCTTAGAGGGGTCACACAAACCACTTCCAAATGGGTCACTCCATCCCAGAACTCTCCCGATTGGTCAAATATACTCTCGGGAATGGTCCCCAGCAGCTGAAACCCCTCCTGGTTGATAGAGGGCAGTGGGAGGAGTTCTAAGAGGGGGTCACATGACCCACTTCTGGACGGAATACCTCACCCTGGATCTCCCCATGATTGGTCAAATTGGCTCTCAGGGCAGTCCTAAGGGAGTGAAACCCATCCTGATTGGTAGAGGGTGGTGGGAGGAGTTCTTAGAGGGGTCACATGACACACCTTGCTTCTGGTCATGTGTCTGGCTTGACCCCAAAAGTAATATCCCTGGGGGGGGGACTCTCCATGACAGGTGGGTGGGGATCAAGGGGCGGGGCTAATTTTGATTGATGGTAGGACCCTTATACTACTTAGTGCAATTTCCTGTTTTGTCATTAGTATTTGTTTAAGTAGTGGGAGGGCAGAGTGAGGGAGAATGGCAGGATTGGGGCTGGGAGTTTGGTAAAAATAAAGGAGAGGGAAGAAAGGGGAAGAGGCACACCTCCTCCCCTGCCAAGCTAGTCACTCACTGTCAAGTGTTTTTTCCGGAATCATAACAGAGCAGAGTCTCAAGGAGGGATATGAAGGAGGATCAGGTGTTGGTTGCACATATTTTCTCAGGGAGTTTTCTCCATTCAGAAAGGGCAGGATGGGAGAAAATGAAAAATATAAAGAGTTAAAGATGTTCCCCTTAATCCAAGTATTTATAACAGTTCTCTTCAAGAAGAGAAGGAGATAGGTGTGGTGCCAGCCAGTCCTTGTTCTGTGCTATTCCCTTGCTTTGTGCCTGTTTCTTGAATTGTCTGTGTCCCATGAATCAAGTACACTTGTTTCCAAGGAGCCCTCCTTCTGCTGATAGCACTGATGGGCATGGTGTGTGTAGGACCTCTTGTTACTGCAAGAGAGGGTCATGGCCAACTCAGGAAGCCCTAAGCTCTGCCTCTACCACTAAGAATCATGGTCTAGGCCTGAAACCCCAAGGCCGGGGTGAAAGTAACATTAAGCACTTACTGGTACGGGGGCCCAGAGCCAGGGCCCTGGAAGGGGCGGGGCCTTGGGTGGGAGGGGCAGGGCTGAGGGGTCAGCCTCCCCCAGCCAGCCCATCCACGCTGCCTGGCCTGTTCCACCTGGGTCTCCGATGGTGATTTAAATGTTAAATCGCCGAACCCTGGGGCAGTTGCCCCTTTTGCCCTCTTCCTGTCTGTGGCCTGGGGGGGTGGAGGGAAAGGGACAATGATGTTAAAGGGCTGCCATGGCTGGCAGCCCTTTAACGTCAGCTGCATATGGGCTGGTACTGGAAGCCACTTTTCACTAGTACGTCGTATACTTTCATCCCTGCCCCAAGGTCCATTAGTAGAAGAACTGTCAATATTTCAGATGCTTCTGAGTAATACTTCTATAAAGCTGATCTGAGTGACACAACCTGGTTTTAGTGACATGTCCTTGTCTACAATTGGGCATGTCCTATACTGGGAATTGGTCTTGTAATGATCACCTCTGGCACAGGGGATTTCTTCCCTAGTTTATAAAATAACCAGCCTTGAATGTCTCCCAATTCATGCTTAATATGATATAGAATCTATTGAGGTGAGAAACAGCACGGCTACAGTTTGTGCAGAACTTTTCCTTCTGGCTTTGGAGATTGGGGGTTACCCGTTTGTCTGAGGCTCTGGTAAACCTGACATCAGGAGGGGGCTCATCACTCATATATGGTGATGTTTGTTGCTTTTGAGTTTTATTGGATGTTTTAGCTTCATACATTCACAGATTAAACCACTGATAATAACTAAAAAGGCAGATGGGTTTGCTATTGGTTCCTTCCCGCAGCTGATGCCAGTCTTTGAATCTATATATTTCCCTTCCACTGCTTTGTTGTCACTTGTCAGACACAGAGGAGCCCTTGCAGGTGCTTAGGTGCAGCCAGTGCAGTGTGAGGAGGGGACAGCAGGTCAGGCTGGCAATGAAGGGACATCTCTCCACTCCGGTGCTGTGGCTTCTTCTCCTCACAATTCAGGTCATAGCAGGTAAGTCTCCCCTGTGTTTCACCAGGGGAGCTGGGTTAACTGGAACTAGGGTGGTAACTTTTACAGTCAGCTTTTTACCATCCATGTCTGGCTTGTAGCTTGTGACTTTTCCTTTTGGGATTCGACCTTGCCACTGTTACCGAGGCTTTTGTTACCTTGAGATTGGACTAATGCAATGACCTCTGTGTGGGGCTGCACCTTAAAACCATTCAGAGAACGAAGCTGGTGCAAATGGCAGCGACGCACTGAGCAGGGCATCTGGCTGGGAGCATGTTACAGCCGTGCTGCAGGGTCTGCACTGGCTGCCCAGCTCTGGGTGGAGGTTAAGGTGTTGGTGATGATTTATAAATTCCTAAATGGCCTGGGACCGGCCTCCCTGAGGGATCACCTCTCTCTCTATGCTGTACGGCCAGAGCTGTGGTCAGCAGGGTGCCCGAGCTGGTTCCCCCTTTTTTAAAGGAGAGGGGTGGCTGGCAGGGTGCTCTCTGTGAGAGCTCCCGGACTCTAGAACTTGCTCACCTCTTTTGGCCAGAATAGCCCAAATTTGGTGACCTTTTAGGCACACTGCACAACACACTTGTTTGGAGGGTGGGGATTAGGAAGGACCCAGGTTATGCGTCACATAATGAGAAAGGGGTGGAAGGAGTTTCTGTAGGTGTCTGGCTCGCTGAGTTCCTATTGAAATGGTCACTTTATGCTGCTGGAATTTGTGTGTTATCCATGCCGTCCGGGTGCCTAGAGCCTTGGCTAGGCGTCACTTTAGTGTTGTAAATCCCAATACATACATCAATAATTTGGGATCCAACAGAAATGTCTGTTTGGTCCAGAATCCAACAGCTCCAAGGGCCAAGTCCTGGCTCCTCACTCCCCCATTCACTCACTGAAGCCAGTAGAAGTTTTGCATGTGTGAGATGAGCACTATTATCCCAAATAAACCCAGAGCTGATTCCTGCCAGAGAGGGAGTGAGGCACTAGGTAGAGTGCACTGTGCAATGCCCGGTGCTCGTGAGGGTACTGGAAGCTCTGCCAGCAGGAAGATTTATCCTATGGGAGCCCTGCCTCCCTCCCTCCCCCAGGGTTTCTGCTGGAGCAGAGAAGCTTTGAATCCTAGCTGGAGTCTAGAGAAGCCCGACCAGCACAAGCTGCATGGCAGAGGTGCTGTAGCAGGGCCACTCACGGCCACATTGGTTTCATTCCCTCAAGGCCGCCCCTGCCCAGTTCCAGGGCTGCTCTCATTCCTCCAGCACAGAGGGGGCTGCAGGCTCTTTGCCATGCTGTGTCCCAGCTCCAGGCAGACATAACACTAATGGGGGGCCTAGGCCAGGTGTTACAGCAGCATGTGCTCGTGCAATGCAGGGAGTGAATCTGGCCCAAAGATTCCAGAACTGATTAACAATAGGATTAAAATCTAATGTGGGACCCAGATATAATTTCAATAATACAGTGATCGGAACCTGTATGGCTGGTATTAAGAGGATGAGAATGATCCAGGTGTTTGGCAGGGGAGCGAACTCCTCAGCAGTAGCTGGTTCAGGGGAACCCGATGTACTGCACCAGCTTGAGAAACTGAAGTTGAAGCTGATAATGAGAAATTTCAGTCTAAATTATTGCATTAGAGAAAAACCTGCCCTAATGTATATTTCACAGACCGCTCAGTAACTGTGTGGTGATTAGGGACCTGAGACCCTGAAAATCCTGAGCAAACCAAACCATCTAGCAGGTTACTTGGGGTTTATATTTCAAATTCCCAAGAAGCTGAAATATAATGTGCTGGGGTTAGAGCCCATGACAGAGCTGTACATGACCAGAAAGCAGAGAATTCTGTGGTGACTCCTGGGCGATCAGACTGGCATTGCAGGAGATAGACAACTGTTGCGTTGTGAGGAATAAATTACTACATAATTGTGGGACAGTGTCATATAGTGATGCCAAGCACATGTTCAGCTCAATGCATTTTTGTTGGATTTATGAGCAACTCTGCATCATCCCCTAGATATTTTTTATTTTCTATGGGAAATTTGAGTTTGCTTCTCATGACGCAAATGCAGTGATGCAGGGGAGTATACAGGATAGGGGATATCACCATGTAGCTATTTTCCCTTTTCCTCAGTGTCCCAATCCCCCTCCATTATCCCTGAACAGAGGCTTGCGCAGTCTTTGCCAGAAGATCGTTGTGCAATGCACCCCATATTTGTCACAGTGATAGTATTATAATATGATTATGACATAATTATGATGGATTTTATCCAAGATAAGTCATGTGAGGTGTCGTTGGAAAAGTTATCACTTGCTAAATATGATTATCCTTATTGCATGCATTTATTCTTTTTTGTATCTGAAGTTATGAATACTGACTATGTATCTATACTTCAAATGTAGTTACACCTGGGTAACGCCCACTAGACAAGATGCTTTCAGTCTAGACAGTGGGTGGGAAAGGGCCTATTCAGGTTAATGGGCCATTCGGAAAAACAATAGGCCTCAGGAGATGCTTATCCTCCAGCTGGTGAGCCTTCCTGAGAACACTCCAGACAGCCTGTAAGTAATGGCTGCTATGACTCTACAAAGACATGTGACCAGGCCACATGATGCTGGACTCCATCTTGGGATGTCAGTATTTTTCCATAAACTGGTCTGGGAACCAAGCTTTGAAACAAAGGGTTAGCGCCATAAGCAAAAGCTATATAAGGCAGAGAGTGACATCATCTGGGGTCTTCACTCCCTACACAATAAGACTCCTGGAAACTCCTGAGGACCAAAGACTGAACTGCCGGAAGTGCTGGACCCAGGCTAAAGGGATTTCTAGCCTGTGTATGAAACACCTGGGGATTCCAAGCTGCAAAGCAAGTGTAGCTTGTGCCTTAAGACTCTGCAGCCTGTTTGTATCATCTCTTAGGGTAAGAATCTGCTAATTCATATCCAATCTATCTAGTATATTAAACTTAGGTTGTATTTTTGTTTATTTGCTAGGTAATCTGCTTTGATCTGTTTGTTATCACTTACAATCACTTAAAATCTGATTATCTTTTGTAGTTAATAAACTTGTTTTTGTTTTAATCTAAACCAGTGAGCTTTGACTGGATTGATGGGGAAAATCTCTGCTTGGTTACTCCAAGTGTGCATTGTTCTCTTCACATTGAGGAGAGGTGGACCGGGTGTTAAACCCATACTCTGGCCAGATTTGACCAGGGCAGGATGGTTCTGCTCTGGGATCCTAGGCTGGGAAGCTGGTGGTTAGAGAGCCTGTATGTAACCGCAGCTGGGTGTGTCCCTACTTATATGAAAGCTGGTGAAAGCGCAGGCTGGAGGGCTTTGCAGTTTGTCACCACAGTACAGTGTGAGAGGGAGCCCAAGCTGGTGGGTCAGGGGGCTCAGTGATACCCTAGTTCCAGGTGGCACCCCGGGGGGAACCCGTCACAATAGTGATTCACCATTATTGATCCACTCCAAATATGTGGGCTCCAGGCAAACATTATACAATTCTTTGGGCTCCAGGCAAACAAATGAGAAAATATCAGGGGTGGACCAAAGCCACAGGTTTCACTCCCAGACTGGGATCTGAATTTACCCAACGTTCAGAATGCTGGGTGGGGTCATTATTCCAAGTTGGGCCCAAGTGGTGCAAGCATACGATAGGTGCAGTATGTAAATGTAATTGTTATCCTGAAAGGTGCTAATGGCTGCCATCAGGGGGTCTTGGATCAAAAGCAAATCACAGACATCATGAAAGCTAATGGCTGGACCAAGCACAGTCTATTAGGCTCAATAGACAGAACCATCAAAATCCTTTATGTTGTAAAAACATCTCCAGACAGTGGGGGCTATTGCCCAAGGCACTGGCCACATGGTCAGGGCAGAGCTAGCCAGGGGTTTCCCTTGTTGCCAATGCAGGGGCCAGGATATTGGTGTTGGACTATGTCTGTTGGAGGGAGAAGCCAGTAGAAGGAGTTGTGGCTGGGATCCAAGAAGGGAGCAAAGAACCAAAGCCTGTTGGAGCTCGCTGGAGGTGCAGGCTGGGGATTTCTGAGCATTGAAACTGCTGGCTGTTGTTTGGTTCAACTCTATTCAGGGAAACAGAACTCTGTGTGCACTTCGCCTTGTGTTCTACCACGAGTGAACGTCACTGAGTTAACTCGATTGAAAAAAAACACCCTTTTTTCCTAGTGCAGACCAGTCCCAAGGGGTTTCATTTGGGACTGGACTGAACAGAGCAGCACCTAATAACCTTCCCTATGGATTGCAGCAAAGTGACTGTTTTGTATTTACTTGGCATTGAAGGAGCAGGATGGTCTGGCCACGTACTGGTGTGAGCTGCACTGTTCTCTCAGCTCCATGGAGGCTCCTTACACATGGTGTCCCCAGCTCAGCCATCCACAGCTGCAACCAGCCTGTTCCAGGGCTCACAGTGGAACTCTGCATGTAGCCGTAGCTCCTAGGCATAGTAATGATGCCTGGACTTGCTCCCAGTCTCAGGGACAGTCTTGGGTCATCACACCCTGTCCTGGGGGCCAGTTCTCCCAGGCAATATCTGAGGACTGTGTGGCAGGCAGTGGCCCATCCTCACAGTCCTTGTGAACTGCCTCTCTCCCAGCAGCCAGCTTTGCCTCTCCACAACCCCCAGAAATGCAAACAGCTGTAGAGACAACTTGGGGCAGGGGGTGGAACTCAGAGCTACTGGGAGAAAAGCAGCTTGCAGGGAGTGGCGGCAGAGTCTGCTCCTCATCTGGGGAAGGAGCAGCCTGTACATGCAGGGCAGAGAGGCCAGGTAGAAAGGGGAGAAGAGGAGGAGGAAGAGCCCAAGGGAGGAGGGCGGGAGGAGACCAGCGGAAGAGGGAAATGTATGGGGCAGGTGGGGAGAGGAAGCTCTGGTAGGGAGCACAAGGCTGTAATGCCCAAGCGCCACAGAACAAAAATTGTGAGGTTAAAAAAACCATCCAGTCTCATTTTTCCATCTGTCTTTGGACTTTAGAACCCCCCTCTACTCCTCTGCCAGCATGGGGGTGAGAATCGCAGGCTGAAAAGTCACCCTTTAGTGCACCCGAACTGCACGACTCCCTCTGTCTGCTCAGCTGGAGACTGGGCTTACCCTCCCCTCAACCCTGAGACCGGGAACTGCCCTCCATTGTCCAGCACTGCCTTCGCTCTCCCCTCCTGGTTCAGTTCCTCTGACAGATGAAGGGCTGGCTGGGAAATAGCTTGACAGCCACTGAGCTAATTCATGCAGCATGGTTCACACTCGCACACAGAACTTCTGTTACTGTTCAGGGGTGAGTTACAGACAGAGATACTGGAGACCTTCACACTGACATCAACCATTCACACCAACTACCGTGTCACTGTAACACAATGGGATTGGTTTAGCCTTTTGCAAATAGCAACACTTCTCCGAATCCCCCACACCCCACCCCCACAACTTCTCTGTCTGAGGCTGTTAAGCACCCTCCCCACTCGAGAGGCCCCTCCTCTTCCCTTGCCTCTCTCCAGCCTCCTCTTCCAGACCCCCTCCTCCCCTCTCCACCCTCCCTTCTGCCCCCTATTACAGTCCCCATTCTTCACCCCACTACTCCCTCATGCTCCTCTGCTCCAGACCCCCACCTCCCTGCCCCTCCACTCCACTTCCCTCACCTCCCTCCTTCCTGCCTCCTTCTCCAGACCCCTCCGCACCCTTCCCAGCTCTCCCTCCTATCTCACTCTAGACTCCCTCCTCTCCCTTCCTCCTGACCCAACTTTCCAGACCCCCTCCCTTCCCCTGGTCCCCTGCTCCAGACCCCCCACCCTACACTTTCCACTCCTCCTTTCTGCTGACATAGCACCTGCACCCCATTCCCTTGCAACCCCTGAAACTGCCTCCAGCCCCCAAGTGCCCTGCTCCCCTCACTCTTCCCCTCCTCTTTGCACAGGGTCTCTGCTGCTTATCACAGTCCCTGGGTCCTGTCCAGTCCCCTGAGCCATTCAGGGAAAGCCACATTCCCTGTGGGCTTCAGTCTCACTGAAAACAGTGGTAGGTGGCAGCCAGCTTTACTCAGGGCAGCCTCACTCCCACATGCTGACAGACTGTAAGGAGATGGCGGCATCTCGCTGGCTTCAGCCCCAGTGACAGTGACAGGAGATGGCGCCATTTAGAATAAGGGAAACTCGGTGAGTTGGCGCCTTTCATCGTGTTCTCACAAGACAGGTAAAAACACCCCAAATCGCCAGAGTGGGGATAAAATGGGCAAGAGCTGCAGCACTAACAGCCCCGAGTGCGAGGCCCTGAGACGTGAGAAGGATGGCGCCATGAGGTAGCTCTGGGGCAGGTCCCATTCTCCTGGTTCTGGGTGCCGATCCCCTGCTTGTCGAGCACGGGACTCTGCTGTGATAATGCTGAGGAGGGGGCTCCCTGCTCGCTCTGACCCTGCTCTGTGTCTCTCTTTGAAGGTGCTGATGAGCTGAGGCTGGCGGATGGAGGCAGCCCCTGTGCCGGGAGAGTGGAGGTTAAACACCAGGATCAGTGGGGGACGGTGTGTGGTACCAGCTGGGATAAGAAGATGCTGAGGTGGTTTGTAAGCAGCTGGGATGTGGATCTGCTGCCAGTGCCCTTGGTAATGCTCATTTTGGAGAAGGATCTGGACCAACTTGGCTGTATGAAGTTGTTTGTGGTGGTGACGAGTCAGCTCTCTGGGACTGCAGTCATGGAGGATGGGGTTCACTCCAGTGCCTTCATTATCTTGATACCGGAGTGATCTGCTCAGGTAAGAACTCGGCCAACCTGCCTCCGTCGGAAACTCCCCATGAGGGAGAAGGGACTGAACACAGTGAGTGACATTCCTGGTGACTCAGAACTGGACTGTGTCCTGAACTGGGGTCCGGGTGGAACTGACCAGTGTCTCCCTGAGCTCCCCTGGGCAGACTGGGGATGAGCAGGCTGCGCCATCCTCTGTGCCACTAGCAGGGGGCAGCTGGGGCAGTTGTTGTGGGGTGTGGTGTTGGCCCCATTAGCAGGTTTGTGCTGATACGTGCCTGGGTACAGCCGCCCAGTGTCTCCCCAGGGCTTCAGCAGCAGCTGCAACCCTGCCTGTGGCTGTGGGAGCTGGGACGGGAGCCGGGGGGGGCGAGTGCTGTGGAGATTTCTCCAGAGTTCCCTAGGCAGCAGGAGAGGAGCCCTGAGCCTGCACTTGGCAAGGGGGAGGGGCCAAAACAGCTGGGGGTAGGTGCAGGGGGCAAAAACTGGCTACACTGCTCCACATGGCTACGCTCCTTCCCCGAATCCCCCTGCAGGGAACTCCCACATGGTGCATAGCTCTTTGCTCCACAGCCTGCCTAGCTGTCTTCCCATGCAGGGTGGGCTAGATTTACCCCCCAGCGCAGTGTCATGGAGACTGCACCTGGATCCCTCTGCATTCTGCATTTGGGAATTAATGTGTATGCATAACCTGGCTTCATCAAAGCGTGTGCAAGTAAAATGCCTGGGGACAGGGGTTTGCACAGCGTCACGAATGCACTGAGAGAAACAGCCCCTGACGCAGGTAAGACTTAGGGTTAAGACCATGGATCTCTACAGCTGGCTGAACAGCGATAACGCCTCTTTGTTCTGATTAGCTCAGTTTGCACCTCGCTGCTAGTCCCTGATCACCACCATTGGTGAGGTCACACCTGAGTGTGGGGGTCAGTGCTCTGTGTGTCTCCTCTTCACACCCTGCCACTCACTTACTATCCTCATTGTAGGATCTCCAGAAACTGTCGAGAGTGTTCACCCCAGCTCTGTACCTTCTTGGCCCTGGCTGTGTCAGCACAAAGGGGCCGCAGTCACCGTAAGCCCCACCCCTTCCCGCGGAAATATGCCTGGCACGGTGGTGGCCTCCTCAACAGGCTCTAAACAGGAGTAACCCCCAGCACGTGGAGGTGCATTTGTAACATTGACAGACCCTGGTTGTTGGCGGGCAGGACTGACCCTGGGACCTCTGAAGCTTAGTGCTGTGGGCCTCTACTGCATAAGCTAAAAAAGCACCTGCCTATTAACCAAGGCTGTAGCAGACTCTTAAAAATCTAGGTGATTTCGGTGCTACTAGAGGGAGAGAGAGCAGCACACCCATCAGGCATGGGTTACACATTGACTCCCTCTCAGTCCCTTTGCCACTGGATGCTTGTAATTTCTTTGAGTTGCTTGTTGATTGTTTTTGGGCTTTCTGGCTCTTTAAGTGGCTTGTTGCTTGTTGGAGCTGTTGCTTGTTTGGGCTTCCCGAGTGGCTGCTGCTTTTTTAAAATTTCCTGCCGGAGAGCGTGATTGGCTCGCGATGGCACAATCCCTCCAACCAAAAGAAAGGATCTGGAGGAGACTGTAGACTGACAGTCCCCAGGGCCAATGGGGAGAGGCCAATGCTCCAGGTCAGCCCGATTGACAAGGCATTACAGGTGAATGAGGGAAGGGAGTCAGGGAACCAAGAGCCAGGGCCAGCAGGTTCAGCACCGGTGCAAGGAGCTACCAGGGCCGAGGGTCTCTTTCTGGGCTTCATTCTGGGTTTCCCACAGAAAGTGAGTCCTGCAGCCGCAGTCTCTTAGCCGATCCTGGTGTAACTGACTGAGCTGCACCGTCCTTATTTCCACTGTTTCTGTACCAGAAATGCACAAGGGCAGAGAGGAGCTAATTTGAATAATGGGAGGAGCCAAAAGCAGTAACGTGGCAGCCAAAACCCCCATTCCCTGCTGGGCCAGTTCTTGTCTCTTCAGCAGCTCTAGGATCAGAGTGTGTGTGTGTGTGTGTGTGTGTGTGTGTGTGTGTGTGTGTGTGTATGTGTGTGTGTGTTGGAGGGGGGAGGGCACATGACCCAGATTTCTGCCACAGTTTCCCAGCCCCGCTCAGTCACATGGTGCAGCCAGGCCCCTACTCCCTGCATGGTTGCTACCAGAACCTGTGAGCTGCAAGCTGTGCCCCACGGGGAGAGGCAGGAGCAACAGACGGGAGCTGCAGGGAGGTGGGCACTGCTTTCTGGGAGGGGAGACTGAGGGCCAGGAGGGGGCCTGTCTGGAGGAGGGGGAATAACTTGAGCTGTTCTGGGGGTGGTCGAAAGTTTAAATTGTGCCCCTCCACCCCAGGGTGACCAGATAGCAAGTACGAAAAATCGGGACAGAGGCGGGGCGGGGGGGGGGGGGGGGGGAATAGGCGCCTATTTAAGAAAAAGGCCCAAATATCGGGACTGTCCCAATAAAATCGGGACATCTGGTCACCCCACTCCACCCCCACACTATCAGCAGTTATGGGTCATCTCTGCCTGGGATTGTAAACCCTGAACTTCTGGATTGTTTCCTGCTGCTTGGGGGATTTGGTAAGTATTCAGAGAGTGCAAAGGAACTCGACCGACTGTCTGGGAATTAGGCAGGCACAAGCAGTTCCCAAGGTAAATGCGGAATAAACAAAAAGTGGAAACCTACCTGTCTGAGAAACCCTCACTCCAACCATCCCAGTTACCTGGTTTTGAATATGTAACTCATCCTGGTACCAAAGCGACCGATGAGCCATATAAATGGAGTGTCCCTTCATGTTTAGTATTAATGACACTAAGCTGAGGGGAGAGATAGATACACTGGAGGGTAGAGATAGGGTCCAGAGTGACCTAGACAAATCCAGAGTCCTGCACTTAGGACAGAAGAATCCCGTGCACAGCTACAGGCTGGGGACTGACTGGCTAAGAGGCAGTTCTGCAGAAAAGGACCTGGGGATTACAGTGGACGAGAAACTGGATATGAGTCAGCAGTGTGCCCTTGTTGCCAAGAAGGCTAACGGCATATTCGGCTGCATTAGTAGGAGCATTGCCGCAGATTGAGGGAAGTGATTATTCCCCTCTATTCGGCACTGATGAGGCCACATCTGGAGTATTGCGTCCAGTTTCAGGGGCCCCAATACAGAAAGAATGTGGACAAATTGGAGAGAGTCCAGTGGAGGGCAACGAAAATTAGTAGAGGGCTGGGGTACATGATTTATGAGGAGAGGCTGAGGGAACTGGGCTTGTTTAATCTGCAGAAGAGAAGGGTGAGGGGGGATTTGATAGCAGCCTTCAACTACCTGAAGGGGGGTTCCAAAGAGGATGGAGCTGGGCTGTTCTCAGTGGTAGCAGATGACAGAACAAGGAGCAATGGTCTCAAGTTGCAGTGGGGGAGGTGTAGGTTGGATATTAGGAAAAACTATTTCACTAGGAGGGTGGTGAAGCACTGGAATGGGTTACCTAGGGAGGTGGTGGAATCTCCATCCTTAGAGGTTTTTAAGGCCCGTCTTGATAAAGCCCTGGCTGGCATGATTTAGTTGGGGTTGGTCCTGCTTTGAGCAGGGGGTTGGACGAGATGACCTCCTGAGGTCTCTTTCAATCCTAATCTTCTATGATTAAAAACTATTTACCTCATAAATAAAGAATTCTTGCCCTGAACTTAGAGACATTTACACTTAACGAAAAAATTCCTCAGCACTTTAAATTTCATGCATGAATGCTCAGTGTGTGTTGTTCATTTTAAGTCTTTATCACATATTGGCACCGGTCAGGGAGCGTGGGGAGGTCAGGGTCCTGCACCCCACTCTTCCTGCGATTCACCGTGACTCTCAGCCAGCCAGTAAAATGGAAGGTATATTAGACAACAGGAACACAGTCCCAAGCAGAGCTTGTAGGTACAACCAGGACCCTTCAGTCAGGTCCCTCTGGGGGGCAGAGAGCTTAGACCCCAACCCTGGGGTTCCCTCCATTTCCCCAGCCAGCTTCAAACTGAAACTCCACTGCAGCCATCTCCTTCCAGCCTCCCCCGTCTCCTCCTCCAGCCATTGTCCGTTTCCTGGGCAGAAGGTGTCGCCTGTCCCCATCCCCCTCCTGGCTCAGGTTACAGGCTCAGGTATCCTCCCTCAAGTAAAGTCACCCCCTGCTATCCCATCCCCCATGCAGATAGTCCCAGTAAAATTGAACGACATTACCAGGTCAGTCCGCCCCGCTCCCTACAGCTACAGCGTCACAGCACCACACCTGGGCCTTGGCAGGTGTCATAGATTTACAGGATCTGTGCTATGCCCCAGCTTTTAAACAGTCCATTGGAGGAATGCCTTCAGTGTGCCAGACCCCCAAGGGCTGCTCTCTTTCTTAAGGTGGGTCACGTGGCCTCATTCCCTCTGTGGCAGGGCAGGGGTATAAACCCCTTGGATGCCCTGATAAAGGGGTGGCTCCTCCCCTGCTTCCCAGCAGGGCAGCCGGGTGCAGGGGCCCAGACACTCAGCAAGGAGCTCAGCTGCAGACCCTAAGGACGGCAGGCTCAGGGGAATCAGCTGAGCCAAGTGGAGCCAGCTGGGCTGGTGACTGGGAAGAGATATAAGCCCAGAGAAAGGCTCAGTGGGAGGCTAGCCAGGGGAGCAGACAGAGGGACTGCAGCTCTGTCTCTACCGACTACAGGAAGCCTCGGGGGCCGGAAGACCCAGGGAAGGGTCAGTGTGGGGATCAGTGTTGGGGGAATTGGGGCTGCACTAAGCATTGTAAATGAAAAGACACCGGTGAAACAACTGAAAGAGGCTTTGGGACCCCTTCTTTGACCAGCCTAAGCACAAGAGCACAGGGATGCGAGGCCAGGAACTTGTGCAGACCCTGTGACCGCCTCCCAGACTGAGCCTCTGTGCTCCAGCACTCCTGTTTCACACTGTGAGCTCTGTCCAGTGAGTCCAACTGAGTTAGACCTCTACTCAGAGACTTTTACATTCATCAGGGACCAATGTACCTCAGCAAGTATCTGCAGTGACTCCAGGCAGCCTTTTCAAAACACAGCAGGATTTATTAGTCAACTGGAACACAGCATCGGGAAGTCCTATGGTTAGGGTTACCATGCGTCTGGGTTTTCCCAGACATGACCTCTTTTTCTGGTTTGCCAACATCTGTCTGGGTGGATTTTACAAATAAGAGAAAATGTCCAGGATTTTTCCAGATGTTGCAGCTCAGAAAGAGCCATCTCCACACCCTGATTGGTCCCTCCCCTGGGCATCTGCACCTGCTGGATCCTGCCAGCCCCGGCCCAGCCTGGCCCACCAGGTAAGCGGAGCCACCAAGCTCCTCTCAGCCTGGCTGCCTGCCCCACCACAGGACCTCAGAACCTGACCAGGAGCGGTGAGACAGTCAGGCCCCAGCTCCCAGCCCAGGGAAGGGGGAGAAGCCCGCAGGGAGACCTTGATTGATGGGCTGGCTCTGCGTCCCAGGCATCACCAGCTGGCCTGCCACCATGACAGGAAGTGCGACACTGACCCCCACCTCGAGAGTGAGGCTTCACGTACCCCCTCCATCACTCCCCAAATACTCCCTCCCAGTACGCACACACCCCTCCAGCACTCCCCAAATAGTCCCTCCCGGTACACACACACACCCCTCCAGGACCCCGCAAACATCTCCTCCAGCATCCCTGACCTGTAACCCCTCTCCAGTGCCCCTCCCCCACTGTATACTCTATTTGGAAACTTGAAATATGGTAACACTACCATGGATTAGCACAGAAAAGAAGCAAAGGTTAAGATATGGTCCGTACTTGCCAAGTCCACGCTGCCGTGAGCCATGCTGCTGTGGAGCCATCTTGGTTTCCACTTTTCTCTGTCTCTTTGTCTCTCAGTCCCAGGTGAGCTCTCATGTCTCCCCGAAGGCCAGCTCTTATCCGAGACTCCTGTTACTGTTCAGTCCATGGTCCTCTTCCTGCCGATTATGGCCAATTATCCATATTGCACCAAAGCAAACACATCACAATTCCCATAGTCTACATGCCAAGCAGCAATCTTGTACCTACAAGGCAGTACCAGGAGGGGAGCGTGAAAATGGACATGCCCCAGGTGAGAACAGCAGAGAGGACAGCGCAGAGCAGATTGAGTAGGGTCCCTGTACACCAGCTTTGCATGTACAACAGCCACTTACACCAAATTTGCCCAGGCTTGCACTGGAGAATATGCACAATATAGATTTTTCTGACCACTCCCTTTTTTGCTGAGCCACTGTCCAAATTCTCTTTTGGAGCGTGCCTCTTGTCTTACCGAGCCAGCGGGTCTAGTTGCAGCTACAGCGACTTCACTCAGCCACCAATCACCTCAGAGGTGGCAAATGGGTGCAGGGCACTAGTGGTGATGGTAAAGGCCCACTTTACACCAATGCAGCTGCCCACACATAGCTGTATGGAGACCTGAGCCCCCTGCGTGCATGTAGCCCTGCAGTCACTACTAGAGTGAAACATTTCTCACACTGGTGAGCTATTTATCGTCACTGGAGCTCTACGAGTCCTGCCCGAGACAGGAGGCCGTTGTTCATTCATTTCAATGAAGGCCAGACTCTCCTTACTGCCTCTGGAAAGACAGCTGCACATGTCAGAGGCTGTGGAGTTAAGTTTAAATTCGCTGACAAAAAACTTCATTAACACATAGTTCATGTTGCCTGGAGGTATCTCTTTCCCTTCTAGGATATCGAGTTGGGAAAACTCAGACCTCTGAAAACCAGGCAATACAGAGTTATGGTAAATGCCAAGGCAGCCTTAACTCTGCCCCCTGGAGCTGGAACTAGCCACTGGCACAGAGAATTATTTGCCTGTGCTCCAGCTGCAGTCACTGTGTTAGGTGTAGCTGTACTGAATGGTGGAGGCATGAGTGGGAGCACTTTGGCAGAGCTGTGACTGTGATGTGAGGAGGTCTGGGTCTAAGCCACCCATGTGACCAAAGAGAAGAGGTGCCTGTGTACCCTGGGGGATCCTACATACCTCATTTCAGCGCTGTGTTCTGTAGGGTGTGTCAGTGGTGGAGCACAGGCATCTTCTTGCCGTGGGGATTGCAGCCGTGAGGTGAGAGATGGAAGCAGTCTGTGTGTTTAATGATGGGTAGGTGAAAGGACAGTATTCGCTGGAACTCTGTGAGTTCGGTTGAAGGGGTTGTGAGGGGGGCAAAGGGGCTGTAAAATGTAACAAGTGTGGGGTTGTTTCTGACTGGGAAGTCGAGTCAGTGTTTGGAGGGCACTGGCCACTGAGGACTCCCCTCTGTGACTGTTAAATGTTTTCATTTTCTTGTTTGCAGATGCTCCCGTGCCAGGCCTTTCCTTTCCCTTGCAATGGCTCCCATTTTACAGTTTGTTTTCTGAATGTGGGTCAGTGTCATGGAGGGTCTCAGCCCAGCTGTGGGATCCATGGCTGGGGTGGAGACTTATGTGGGAGGAATCTCTGATCCTGCCAGGAGTTTGCCTGCTCTGCAGGGTGGAAGGTTTTGTGTTGATGCAGTCGTTCGCCAGGGCAGTAGTGATGCTGGTGCTGTCTGCCCCACGGGGCCCTGGGACTGGGGCTGCCAGTTGCCACTATTGGGGGAAAATATTTGGGAAACTTAGTCATGGTCATAGAAACATTTAATGAAAATCATTGAATTAGTGAATTTGCCTGTTGGCAAATAATGTTTATAACCGTTACCTTCTTCTCAAAAAATTGTATATGAATTTACATTGGGATTGCCAAAGAGGCTAATGGGAGTTCAGTGACACTTTTCGTGAGACTAGGGATCCGAAGTGCACAAGGTCCACATTTTAAAAGATATTTAGGTTTCTATAAATGCAGATAGGTGCTCAGTGGGATTTTCAAATGTGCCTGGTGCCGAACTCCCAGGAAATTTGGAAAGTCCCAGTAGATGCCTGTCTGCACTCCTAGCGCCTGAATGTCCTTTAAAATCTGGCCTTGAGTCACTTTTGAAAATGACACATAGGCTCCTAGGTCACTGAGACACGTCTGAAATGTTTCCCCTTCGACTAAAATCCAGACCCAGGCACCCAGCCAGAGTAGCTTAGGAGATGCACAGGGGGCAGGGTGTTTATGGAGCCCCCTTCCCACCCGCATAGGGTGACCAGGCAATGGGTTGATCGTCCCGGCTCTCTGATACCCTGTGGACCTGGCGTAGCATAGAGGGATCAGCCAAAAGCATATCTCAGCCTTACAGAGCACAAAAAATATCGTATTATGGAGGAATTTCCTGTGACTCCATAGTTAACGTAACAACTATGGGCCCATTATAAGTTTTATTTTTAACTCTTCACTTTTTAACAATTAGTAGGAGTAATAAATTCCTATGCAAAAGGCACAAGGAAGAGTAGAATATTTTCTTTTCGAATTTCAAATGTTTTAACATCTTCCCCTGGCAATGGGAACTAAAGGTAAGTGTTTAATCTTAACCCTCTCTGGATTGTGAGCGGTTCTATGCAAAATCTCACCATCCTTTTAACATGGGGGACGCGAGGGGCAGGGGGGCGCGATATGCATTTCCTAGCATTGTTAAAAAATAAAGATGATGGGCAGGACTTTATAAAAATGAGTTTCATTGCCAATACTTTGAAATTCGGCAGAAAACAGACTGGCCCTTGCAGATGTAAATTCTCTAGCAACAACAGAAACAGCCTAGACTCCACGAGTTGGGCATTCACGGTGCCATTTGTGTTGAGTTCCCTCCACCAATAGCACTACAGTTCCCATGCAACAGTCTGTGTACAGTAGCCTCTGTGTTTCTGGCCCTCTCGTCAGGACCTGAGGGGAAGAAAGATTTCCCTTCCCTGAGGCCTTTCTGAGACTGGGCTCAGCTAGCCCTGTTCCTCTCTCTTTCCCTACCAGGGGCATCCTTCCTGTGCTTCTTTATCAGATTTGGGCTGATGGGCTACTTGGCTCTTTATCCACCCAGCCTGCGAACCTTCTTATCTAATTACCTCAGTCAGCTTTCTTTGGGGGACTAACTGACATCTAAAAGATCAGTGTCACACTGTCCGGAGGGGTCATGCCTGTGAGTTCCTACCTCAGGGCAGATTGTCAGAAAACAGGGTAGACGCTGCAAACTGGTGGTGTGTTCTATCATTAGATTTCACCAGGTCAGTAACAAATGTGAACTCCTGGATTCATAGGCACTGACTCCATGGAAAAAATTAACAGGACTTAGCACCCACTAGAAGCCAAGCTCCTCCAGCGCCTCCTGCCTGCCGGCGGCTCTGCCAATCAACTCCTCCCCCTCCCTCCCTGTGCCTCCCACCCACCATGATCAGTTGTTCAGCGGCATGCAGGAGGTGCTGAGTGGGAGGGGGAGGAGCAGGGATGGGGCGCGCTCAGATGGGGGAGGGGTAGAAAGAGGTGGAGCTGGGGGCATTGGGGAAGGGGTGGAGTGGGGGCAGGACTGGGGCCAGAGTGGGAGTTGAGCACGCCCTGGGGCAATTGGAAGATTACTATAACAGTCTTACCATGGAGTCACAGACCCTTAGACCAGTAGTGGGCAACCTGCACCCTGCAGGCCGCACACCACTGCCTTAGACTCCCCAGAAAAGCTGGACTCTGTGATCAAATGGTTACTTACACCAAAAATCACACCACATTCACTTTGCTCCCAAGAGATCAGTCACTTACCCTAGATCAGTTGGTACCCTAGATCTTACACCAAAGACAACTCTGGTAGCCAATTGTATAGTAAACGAACTAAAGATTTATTAGCTAAGAAAAGGAAATAAGAATTATTGAGAGCTTAGAGCAGTAAAATATATGTACAGGTGAGTCACAGTCTATAATTCCAAATGATAGCAGAGATGTAGTCATCTGCCAGTTTCCCAAAAATCTCTCAGGGCTACCCAGAATAACTCTGGGGATCTCCGTCTTTTCATTCACTTATTCCACCCTGTTAGAATCCAGACAGTCCAGAGACGAAGGATCTTTACGTAAAACTGTACTTATGGCTTCTTCTTACAGAAAGCAAGCTGACAGGATCACTAACCAGGTGGACTCTTCCTCTGATGACAGAGAGTGAGGAATGCATTTAGAGTGTTTGCCTCTGATCATCACACACAATGACCACTTGCTTTGAAATTAGCACTTTTCTGTGAAAGTTCTTAATTTGCATTCCACAAGGCTTCTTTCTCATTCTATAGGTTATTTAGTAACAGGGCTATAAACAGTGTAAATGTTTGCTATTGCATTATAACGGGATACAGATAAGTGAGAACAATGCAAATAACATCCTGTTGGTTTTCTTGAAGATTAAACATCTTATACGTTTACACATTTAATAATCACTTTTATCAATACAAATACACAGATGAATTGGCCAGGCTGTGCATTTGTAAGCATTCAATGAGACCTGAGGCTTTGGAATGAGCTGGCACCTGGTCTGCCAATATCACAATCAGACCAGAGTACAGACTCTTCTGTTCACTCCCGGCACTCTGTCACAGGGAGACTGTCTTCCTCTATCAGGCCCAGGCAGTGCAGAAAGGAAACCACCTGAATTGAATGGTGAGGAGACAAGAATCAGACCTGAATGAGAGGAGGAGGGTTGATTGGGACAAGGAGCCTGTGGGGTGGCCAGGGGACAGACAGACATTCTGAGACTGGATACTGGTGGGAAGCGAGAAACTGGGACTGGGAGAGAAAGGGGGAGATGGGAACTGGCTGGGCAAGGGGACTGGGACTGGGAGGAGGGAGGGGGAGGAGACTATTACGGGCTAGGCAGGGTAAATAGAACAAGAGTCGGGGGACAGAGTCTGTGACTTGCTGAGCAAGGAGATTGAGAGCTGGGGGAGACTGGGACTGACTGGAGAAGGAGTCTGGGACTGGGAACCAGTGGGAAGGGACTGGGAGTGGGCATCTCAGCTGGAGCTGCACGTTTGCAGTGGGAATAAAGTTTGGGTTTGTAACAGGGCGCGTGAAGGGCTGGGCTGCCTAGTGGTTGGTGCCCCTGACCTCCAGCCCCTTGTTTTCAAGGTCATTTGGCTCAGTCTTTTAGGCAGTGGGGTAGGGCAACCCAGGCTCCCCTTCTCCATTGGGTCCCAGCCCACAGTCCTGCATGCATCTACCCCTGAATAGGGGAGACCTCCCAGCAGCAGTGAGTCAAAATCCCCTTCCCAGGGCTACTTCCTACCACTGTCCCTTTTGTTTGGGGCATGGCCCCTCTAGTCCAGTTTGCTGGGTGGCTTGCATCCTATAGCGTCCTCTCGTGGATCTTGGTGGCACCGTGCTGCAGTCCCAAAGTTTTTCAGATGGGGCAGCCACAAGTTTGGTGAGACTGAACCCCACAATGTCTCTGGGCTTCAGGGAGTCACTTACCTCAGTTGCCAGAGGCTCCTAGGTCTCCTCCACAGTCCCCCTTAGCTGCGGAGACAGTGATTACTCCCTGGTGGCTGCCTCCGCTGGTAGGCAAGTGACCCTTCCTCCTCAGGTAGGGAGGCGGATAGCTCCTGCCTCTTCGCCAGTCAGCCCTCAACTGAGCCAGGCTCTCTCCTTTTCTCCCCCCAGGCCTGGCATTGGCTGCAGATACAGCGGGATGGGGCCAGCTGGGCCCAAAGCCTCCCTTTAACCCCTGCCGTGCTGGCAGAATAGTTCCACATGCCTGTGCTGAAGGTTGGACAGGAGGATGAGTCTTTCCATGGTCCTTATAGTTATGGCCATTCTTGTCACTAATCCCCATCTTCCCTGGGTATAGGAGCAGGGCCAGCTCATAGGCCAAACCCAGGGTTACTTCCTCAGGCAATCAGCTATTGACTGTAATGTGAGTTTGCTTTGTACAGACTGAGTAGAAACAGAACAAAGGACTCAGGATTGGGCCCATTCAGAATTATTCCAGAAATAACCAGTCAGCCGTCTACAAACTGCCCTGTGCACTGGATATCACTGAGAACAAACCCATATGGTAACCGTGATTCTGCACCAAGTGATTTTTGAGAGATGCTGTCTTGACTGAATACTCGAAAACTTTCCAAAAACTGATAGTCGTCTTCTGATATGCAGGGTTGTTGTAGGTGTGTTAGTCCCAGGATATTAGGGTATGTCTACACTATGGAATTAGGTCGAATTTGTAGAAGTTGGTTTTTTAGAAATCGGTTTTATATATTTGAGTGTGTGTGTCCCCACAGAAAATGCTCTAAGTGCATTAAGTGCATTAACTCGGCGGAGTGCTTCCACAGTACCGAGGCTAGAGTCGACTTCTGGAGTGTTGCACTGTGGGTAGCTATCCCACAGTTCCCGCAGTCTCCGCTGCCCATTGGAATTCTGGGTTGAGATCCCAATGCCTGATGGGGCTAAAACACTGTCGCGGGTGGTTCTGGGTACATATCGTCAGGCCCCCGTTCCCTCCCTCCCTCCCTGAAAGCAAGGGCAGACAATCGTTTCGCGCCTTTTTTCCTGAGTTACCTGTGCAGACGCCATACCACGGCAAGCATGGAGCCCGCTCAGGTAACCGTCACCCTATGTCTCCTGGGTGCTGGAAGACATGGTACTGCATTGCTACACAGCAGCAGCAACCCCTTGCCTTGTGGCAGCAGACGGTACAGTACGACTGGTAGCCATCATCGTCTGCATGACATGGGCGCAGGGACTAAATTTGGAGTGACTCGACCAGGTCATTCTCTTTAGTCCTGCAGTCAGTCCTATTGAACCGTCTTATGGTGAGCAGGCAGGCGATATGGATTGCTAGCAGTCCTATTGCATCATCTTCTGCCGGGCAGCCATGAGATGTGGATGGCATGCAGTCCTTCTGCACCATCTGCTGCCAGCCAAAGATGTAAAAGATAGATGGAGTGGATCAAAACAAGAAATAGACCAGATTTGTTTCGTACTCATTTGCTCCCCCCTCCCCCCCCCGTCTAGGGGACTCATTCCTCTAGGTCACACTGCAGTCACTCGCAGAGAAGGTGCAGCGAGGTAAATCTAGCCATGTATCAATCAGAGACCAGACTAACCTCCTTGTTCCAATAAGAACAATAACTTAGGTGCACCATTTCTTATTGGAACCCTCTGTGAAGTCCTGCCTGAAATACTCCTTGATGTAAAGACACCCCCTTTGTTGATTTTAGCTCCCTGAAGCCAACCCTGTAAGCCGTGTTGTCAGTCGCCCCTCCCTCCGTCAGAACAATGGCAGACAATCGTTCCGTGCCTTTTTCTGTGCGGACGCCATACCAAGGCAAGCATGGAGGCTGCTCAGCTCACTTTGGCAATTAGGAGCACATTAAACACCACACGCATTATCCAGCAGTATATGCAGCACCAGAACCTGGCAGAGCGATACCGGGAGAGGAGACGACGTCAGCGCGGTCACGTGAGTGATCAGGACATGGACACAGATTTCTCTGAAAGCATGGGCCCTGCCAATGCATGCATCATGGTGCTAATGGGGCAGGTTCATGCTGTGGAACGCCGATTCTGGGCTCGGGAAACAAGCACAGACTGGTGGGACCGCATAGTGTTGCAGGTCTGGGACGATTCCCAGTGGCTGCGAAACTTTTGCATGCATAAGGGAACTTTCATGGAACTTTGTGACTTGCTTTCCCCTGCCCTGAAGCGCATGAATACCAAGATGAGAGCAGCCCTCACAATTGAGAAGCGAGTGGCGATAGCCCTGTGGAAGCTTGCAACGCCAGACAGCTACCGGTCAGTTGGGAATCAATTTGGAGTGGGCAAATCTACTGTGGGGGCTGCTGTGATGCAAGTAGCCCACGCAATCAAAGATCTGCTGATATCAAGGGTAGTGACCCTGGGAAATGTGCAGGTCATAGTGGATGGCTTTGCTGCAATGGGATTCCCTAACTGTGGTGGGGCCATAGACGGAACCCATATCCCTATCTTGGCACCGGAGCACCAAGCCGGCGAGTACATAAACCACAAGGGGTACTTTTCAATAGTGCTGCAAGCTCTGGTGGATCACAAGGGACGTTTCACCAACATCAACGTGGGATGGCCGGGAAAGGTACATGACGCTCGCATCTTCAGGAACTCTGGTCTGTTTCAAAAGCTGCAGGAAGAGACTTTATTCCCAGACCAGAAAATAACTGCTAGGGACGTGGATATTCCTATATGTATCCTAGGGGACCCAGCCTACCCCTTAATGCCATGGCTCATGAAGCCATACACAGGCAGCCTGGACAGTAGTCAGGAGCTGTTCAACTACAGGCTGAGCAAGTGCAGAATGGTGGTAGAATGTGCATTTGGACGTTTAAAGGCGTGCTGGCGCAGTTTACTGACTCGCTTAGACCTCAGCGAAACCAATATTCCCACTGTTATTACTGCTTGCTGTGTGCTCCACAATACCTGTGAGAGTAAGGGGCAGACGTTTATGGTGGGGTGGGAAGTTGAGGCAAATCGCCTGGCAGCTGGTTACGAGCAGCTAGACACCAGGGCAGTTAGAAGAGCACAGGAGGGCGCGGTACGCATCAGAGAAGCTTTGAAAACCAGTTTCATGACTGGCCAGGCTACGGTGTGAAAGTTCTCTTTGTTTCTCCTTGATGAAACCCCCTGCCCCTTGGTTCACTCTACTTCCCTGCAAGCTAACCACCCTCCACTCCTCCCTTTAATCATTGCTTGCAGAGGCAATAAAGTCATTGTTGCTTCACATTCATGCATTCTTTATTCATTCATCACACAAATAGGGGGATGACTACCAAGGTAGCCCAGGAGGGGTGATGGAGGAGGGAAGGAAAATGCCACACAGCACTTTAAAAGTTTACAACTTTAAAATTTATTGAATGCCAGCCTTCTTTTTTTTGGGCAATCCTCTGTGGCGGAGTGGCTGGTTGGCCGGTGGCCCCCCCACCGCGTTCTTGGGCGTCTGGGTGTGGAGGCTATGGAACTTGGGGAGGAGGGCGGTTGGTTACACAGGGGCTGTAGTGGCAGTCTGTGCTCCAGCTGCCTTTGCTGCAGCTCAACCATACACTGGAGCATACTGGTTTGGTCCTCCAGCAGCCTCAGCATTGAATCCTGCCTCCTCTCATCACGCTGCCGCCACATTTGAGCTTCAGCCCTGTCTTCAGCCCGCCGCTTACTCTCTTCAGCCCGCCACCTCTTCTCCCGGTCATTTTGTGCTTTCCTGCACTCTGACATTATTTGCCTCCACGCATTCGTCTGTGCTCTGTCAGTGTGGGAGGACAGCATGAGCTCAGAGAACATTTCATCACGAGTGCATTTTTTTTTCTTTCTAATCTTCACTAGCCTCTGGGAAGGAGAAGATCCTGTGATCATTGAAACACATGCAGCTGGTGGAGAAAAAAAAAGGGACAGCGGTATTTAAAAAGACACATTTTATAAAACAGTGGCTACACTCTTTCAGGGTAAACCTTGCTGTTAACATTACATACATAGCACATGTGCTTTCGTTACAAGGTCGCATTTTGCCTCCCCCCACCACGTGGCTACCCCCTCAATCCTCCCCATTCCCCGTGGCTAACAGCGGGGAACATTTCTGTTCAGCCACAGGCAAACAGCCCAGCAGGAACGAGCACCTCTGAGTGTCCCCTGAAGAAAAGCACCCTATTTCAACCAGGTGACCATGAATGATATCTCACTCTCCTGAGGATAACACAGAGAGATAAAGAACGGATGTTGTTTGAACGCCAGCAAACATACACTGGAATGCTTTGTTGTACAATGATTCCCGAGTACGTGTTACTAGCCTGGAGTGATAAAGTGCCCTACCATGAAGGATGCAATAAGGCTGCCCTCCCCAGAAACCTTTTGCAAAGGCTTTGGGAGTACATCCAGGAGAGCCGCGAATGCCAGGGCAAAGTAATCCTTTCACATGCTTGCTTTTAAACCATGTATAGTATTTTAAAAGGTACACTCACCGGAGGTCCCTTCTCCGCCTGCCGGGTCCAGGAAGCAGCCTTGGGTGGGTTCGGGGGGTACTGGCTCCAGGTCCAGGGTGAGAAACAGTTCCTGGCTGTCGGGAAAACCGGTTTCTCTGCTTGCTTGCTGTGAGCTATCTACAACCTCCTCATCATCATCATCTTCTTCGTCCCCAAAACCTGCTTCCGTGTTGCCTCCATCTCCATTGAAGGAGTCAAACAACACGGCTGGGGTAGTGGTGGCTGAACCCCCTAAAATGGCATGCAGCTCATCATAGAAGCGGCATGTTTGGGGCTCTGACCCGGAGCGGCCGTTCGCCTCTCTGGTTTTCTGGTAGGCTTGCCTCAGCTCCTTAAGTTTCACGCAGCACTGCTTCGGGTCCCTGTTATGGCCTCTGTC
The DNA here is from genome assembly GCF_015237465.2 of Chelonia mydas. Classification (NCBI taxonomy): domain Eukaryota; kingdom Metazoa; phylum Chordata; order Testudines; family Cheloniidae; genus Chelonia; species Chelonia mydas. The sequence goes on along the minus strand of NC_057849.1, from coordinate 211,971,916 downwards.
CTTCATGCCCTGGGAGATTTTGACAAAGGTTTTGGCATTTCGAAAACTGGAATGGAGTTCTCATAGCACGGATTCCTCTCCCCATACAGCGATCAGATCCCGTACCTCCCGTTCAGTCCATGCTGGAGCTCTTTTGCGATTCTGGGACTCCATCATGGTCACTTCTGCTGATGAGCTCTGCATGGTCACCTGCAGCTTGCCACGCTGGCCAAACAGGAAATCAGATTCAAAAGTTTGCGGTTCTTTTCCTGGCTACCTGGCCAGTGCATCTGAGTTGAGAGTGCTGTCCAGAGCGGTCACAATGGAGCACTCTGGGATAGCTCCCGGAGGCCAATACCGTCGAATTGTGTCCACAGTACCCCAAATTCGACCCGTCAAGGCCGATTTAAGCGCTAATCCACTTGTCAGGGGTGGAGTAAGGAAATCGATTTTAAGAGCCCTTTAAGTCGAAATAAAGGGCTTCATCATGTGGACGGGTGCAGGTTTACATCGATTTAACGCTGCTAAATTTGACCTAAAGTCCTAGTGTAGACCAGGGCTTAGAGAGACAAGGTGGGTGAGGTAATATCTTTTATTGGATCCATTTCTGTTGGAGAGAGACAAACATTTGATCTGACAGAGAAGAGCTGTGTGTAAGCTCAGAAGCTTGTCTCTTTCACCAACAGGAGTGGGTCCAATAAAAGCTATTACCTCAGCCACCTTGTCTCTCTCAACCCCTTCTCGTCCAGCTTTCACTTTTCATTTCTGGTTGGATTAATACCACACTTTGTCAAAACATTCTCCTCTGCCAAGGTCCTTGCCTCAGTCAGTGTACGGGCTGGATGGTGCCCAGGGAGTGAATCAGGGATGCACAGTGAAAGATGCTGTTGTCTATAGGCCCACAGCCTCATTGGTTGCAGCAGCAGCATCGTCATCATTGGCTATCCCTCCATTCCAGGATGATCTCCACCACAGATTTACATCTGGGTCCTGAGATGACTCAGGAGTCCGATCCTGGAATCATAGATCTGCCTGCAGTAGGTACAGATGTTTCCTGATGGGTCAGCTGCCTGCTGGGAGAAAGTTCTTCTTTCCTTCTTTCCCTCTCTCTTTTCAACTTCGAGGGCAAGGCACTTCTCCTCAAAGCGGGCCACTGCCTGTTGGAGGATGTGGCATCATTGAGATCGGTTGGTTGCTTGCTCCTCTCAGCTTGTGATGAGTTTTCTTGAGATACGCTTTCAGTGCGTCTTTGTCGGGTTTCCTCTGACTACCACGGGATCTCTGACCATGGGTGAGCTGAAAGTAAAGGGCTTGTTTTGGGAGGCGAGAGTCTGGCACCTACACACAATGTCCAGCCCAGCGGAGTTGGTGAGTGAGGATCATTGCTTCAATGCTGGTGACATTCGCTTCAATGAGGATGCTGGTGTTAGTGCAGCGATCTTCCCACTTGATGCAAAGGATCTTCCAGAGGCATCGTGAGTGGTACCTCTCCAGAATCTTGAGGTCCTGTCAGTAGGTCACCCAGGTTTTGCGTCTATAAAGGAGTGTAGGAATAACAATTGTCTCGTAGACCTGGATCTTGGTGTCCTTCCGTAGGTTACAGTCTGTGAAAATGCTCCAGAGCAGTTTCCCAAAGGAAGCACTTGCGCACTGGATCCTGTGCTGGATCTCACTGTCAATTTTTGCATTTTGAGAAAGTTGGCGACCGAGGTAACAGAAGTCCTCAACTCTCTCCAAAGTCTGTCCCTTGATGGTGATTAAGGTGGCTCATGTGCAAGGCCTGAAGCAGGCTGATGGAGCACTTTCATTTTCTTGATATTGAGTGAGAGTTGTAGGCATCGGTAAGCTTATGCAAAAAAAATCCAGTGCGGACTGAAGGTCATTCTCAGTGTGCGTGACGATGACACAGTCATCAGTGTTTTGAAGTTCAGTAATGGCAACCCTGAGGACTTTAGACTTTGAGCAGAAATGTCAAAGATTAATAAACAGCCCATCCATTCTATATTGAATGTCAACTCCAGTGGGGAGGAGGTCTTTATCAAGGACCAAAATGACTGCTAAATACATGGAGAACAGGGTTGCAGCAATAACACATCCTTGCTTAACCCCTGTTTTGACGATGAAAGGATCCATCTCCAGGCCATTACAGAGAACGGTGGCAGCCATCTCACCATGAAGAAGCCTTAGGCCCTTAATAGATTTTGGAGGGCAGCCAAATCTGGCCAGCACCTACCACTGGGCTTCATGATTGACAGAATTGAAGGCCTTTGACAAATCAATGAGAGCCAGGTACTGGTCCTGATTTTGCTCCCAAGACATTTCCTGTATTTGGTGGGCAGCAAAGATCATATTGGTTGTCCAGCAGGATGATCTGAAACTGCACTGAGATTCCAGCAATATTTCCTCAGCAAGGGTAAGTAATCGGTTTAAGAGGATATGGGCAAGAATTTTCCCTGCTGCAGATAGCAAGTCAATGCCATGATAATTTCCACACTCCAATTTATCTCCTTTCTTAAAGATTGTAACAATGTTGGCATTTCTCAAGTCTTCCGGAATCTTCTTATTCTACCAAATTTGAAGAAAAATGAATCTCCCAACAACATAGCTCTGAGGATCATTGAAGCACCCAAGCCCCTTCACCGCAAGAAGGTGATGGTCCCCAAAGAGGGGTTGCAGCCGTGGCAAGATATGTAACCAATAAAATTATGCTGAAATTATGCTCCTGGCTGCTGTGGGCCAGAGTGACACCAAGCACTAGAACAGAGATGAGGGAGACTGTATCCACCTCTTGGGCCCAGGCAGTGTGAGGAGGAAGCTATGTGAATTGAATGCAGACTGGGGTGGCAGGGGAAAGTAGATGAGGATAAGGATGCAGGGGGAATATTCTGAGTCCGGAGGCTGGTGGATGGAGAGAAACTGGGTCTGGGAGAGAAAGTGGGAGATGGGGACTGGCTGGGCAAGAAGACTGGGACTGAGAGGAGGGGGAAAGAGACTAGGACTGGCTAGGCAGGGCAATTAGGACAGGGAGTGGGTGGGGAGAGACTGTGACGTGCTGAGCAGAGAGCTGGGGAGCTGGGGGAGACTGGGACTGACTGGGGGAGGAGTCTGGGACTGGGAACCAATGAGGAGGAACTGGAGGTGGGTGAGGAAACAGACCAGATGAGGAACCAGGGTGTCAGGGGTGTCTAGAACTAACTGGGTGACTAGACTGGAATAAGTAGCCAGGGTGGGGTGTGGGAGACTGAGCAGATCCACATGAACATTTAGTGCGTGGGAAGCTGGGGTGTAAATCTACCCTGCACTGTCCTGCCATGCACCGAGTGTCCATGTGGACGGTGTGGCTAAGCACTGAGGCCTTGTCTACACTACTGCTTATGTTGATGTAAGTTACATCGCTCAGGGGTGTGAAAACATCCCCCGCTCCGGAGCAATGTAACTTACATCAACTTAAAGCAGTGTCTGCATCGCACTATGTCAGCGGGAAACACTCTCCCGCCAGCAGAGCTTCTGCCTCTCGATGAGGTGGACTAATTATGTAGACAGAAGAGCGCTTGCCCATCGATGTAATGCATCTTCACCAGACGCGTTAAATCGGCGCTGCTGCATTGATACAGTGGCACTGATTCAGTGTGGGAGCGAAGAGAAGCCCGAGCAGTTCCCTTACGTGCTTTGATCTCTCCCATTTCCAAGCACTAGGGGACTGTTAGTGCGCAGCAGCAGGCTCCACAGGGACACTGAGTGTGCAGCAGGCTAGTGCGAGGTAAATTTACACCCCAGTTTGACACAAGCTAAGTGTGTGGAGAGAGAAACCCTGAGACTGGATGAGGCATCCAGGGAGAGAAACAGGGACTTGGGGAAGACAGGACAACTCAAGGCAGGGATAAGTGTGAGAAACAGGTCAGCTGAGGACCCCAGAGGGGAGGGACAGCACAGAGAACAGGGGGGAAATTGGCAGGGGAAGCCAGAGGTGAAGTCTAAGACTGGCTTGTCCAGGAGACTGGGAATGAGAAGCTTGAGAAGTGGAGACTGGAACTGGGTAGAGAAGAAGAATGGGACTGGGACACAGAGCAAGGAATGGGGAAGAGACAGGACTGGGACAGGTTAGAGGGGAGGGGGCTCAAGGGGTTAGTCTTAGGGGAACAGGGGAAGAGGGTCTTTGACCAATAGAGAACACACTTCTCCAGACCTAGAATGGAACCCAGTATCCCTGAGTTTTGCCATTCCCCTGCTGTCAGCAAATATTTGTCAAACCCTCCAAAAAAATCTTCTGATTCCCCTCTAGTACTGGTCCACAAAGAGGATGACAACCTACTACTGCTGTCAGTTACACCATTAGCTCAAGTGGCAGAGGTTTGGGTGGCAGAACTAAAGGTTCCAACCCTGCTGACGATCCATGTGGGTGTCAAAATGATTCCGCATCTTGGAACTTCTGATTTTTCAGTTTGTTTTTTCAAAAATCTAGGAAATTATGCAGAAAACATTACTTTTAAGGAACATTAATTTTGCAGAGTTGAGCTGTAAAAAATAAGGAAATGGGAGAATTAAAGTTGTCTTTGCAACTCTAGTTTGGCCCACTTGTGCGTATGCATTAAGATACTGTCTTTCATTACATGATAACATGCTATTTTCTCCACAGAATAGACAGTGCTCTGAATCAGGGCTGTGGTGTGAAGGAGGTGGTTGTCTGTAGCACTCCTGCCTCATTTGTTGCAGAAACTGTGAAGTGTGCTGTGTGTGAGGCAGGGGATTGCAGGAAGAGAAATGAGGGTCTCTTGTTAAGGCAGGTGAATGCTGCCCTGGGGAATTGGATTCTATCCCTGCCTCTGCCACAGAGTTTCTATGTGATGCTTGGCAAGTCCCTGAAACCAAATCTTTCACAGGTGGTCATAAATTGTGTGTTCCTCATTTTATGGGTGGCCCCCTTAAGACCATGAGCGTCCGATCTGAAGAAGTGCTGAGCACGCACGACTGTAAACTGAAGGCAGTGGGAGCTGTGCTAAACAAGCCTAAGTCCTCTCAAAAGCCAGGACGTGGGTATCTCAAGTTGGGCACCCAAAATCAGTGGACGCTTTTGATACTTTTGGCCATAGAGTGTCTCTGGGCTTTGGTTCCCCATGTGTAAAATGGGGATAATAACAGTTCCCTACCTCCCAGGTGTTGTCAGTTGTTGGCTGTGCGTGTTTTCTCTCTGTGTGTGTTTTCAGCTCTGCGCAGACAGCTGACGCAGCAGGCCTCAACCAAACTGCCCAAGAAGACCACAGACTCGGTTCAGTGGCAAAGGCTTGTTCAGGTTTATTGCTGACAAAGGACGGTACTAGCTCCCCTGGTCAATGTCTACAGTTACACTGGCACATGTAGGCCCCTTACCATGGGCTTGGCTCAGTGAGTGGTGAGACTTTCCACTCCCCACTCACCCCCTGCACCCAGGCCAGAAAAAGACCCCCCGTCTGTGACCTGTCTTTTGTACTGTGATAAAATCAAGTTACACGTTGCCCCTCTGACGTGGCTAGTAACCACCCTTGACCTTGTCCATGTTGGTTTGACCAAAATCTCTCTCTCCATCACCCTGTCACCCTGACCTTATCTTTAGGAGGGAGTAAATGTTTTCCTTTCATCATCTTTGGGGAGTGTGTTTACACCATAACCCTGGGTCAGGGTGTTCTGGTCCCACCCTTCTGGAAGGTGTTTATGCACGTGCCAGTGGCGAGCACTTCTCATGAGTGTTTGTGTTTTTGCAACACCAACCCTGCTTTTGCCAGGTTCATGTTCTGGACAATGAACCTGCACGCACAGTCACAAAAGGGACTAATGAAGGTTTCACAGGCAAGTACAAGTCTGGCATTCTGAATGTTTGAGTGCTTCACTTTGTAAAGTTTCTTTTTGATTCATAGCTGAATAGATTTTAAGGCCAGAAGGGAGCATTAGATCTAGTCTGACCTCCTGGGTAACAAAAACTATAGAATTTAAACCAATTACTCCTGTACTTCATCTGAACTTGTGTTTGGCTGAAGCATATCTTCCAGAAAGGCACCCAAGTTTGTTCTGAATACTTCAGGAGGTGGAGAATGTTCTGCTTCTTTTGGTAGTTTGTTCCAGTGTTTCATCAGTAGTACTGTGAAACATGCATGCCTTGCCTCTAATAGGAATTTATTTGGCTTTAACTTCCACCCATTGGTTCTTGTTATGCCTTTCCCCAGTAGATTGAGAAGACCTTTACTATGCAGTGTTTTGTCCATGTGAAAGTATCTAAACACTGAAATCAAGACACATCTAGGTCATCTTTTTGATAAGCTAAATAGATTGACCTCCTTAAATCTCTCACTGCAGGGCACATTTTGAAGCCCTGGAATCATTATTGTGGATCTTCTCTGCACCCATTCCAATTATTTAACATTCTTCTTACAATGTGGACACTAAAAGCAGATGCAGTATCTGTCTCCCTGGTGCTGTACACAGAGGAAAAATCACCTCCCTACTTGAGCTCGTTGGAAATTATCTGGCAAACCAGAGTTTCATTGGAAAATGCCAGTTTGTTGAACTCAACATTTATCGTGAAAGTGAATCAGGTTCAATGAACTTTCTTGAAACCACAAGCAGGATCTGGTGGAAATATCCATGGTTCCCTGCCAGGTTCCCTGTGGGCTTCTGTTAGTCCTGTCATGCAGATTGTCCTGGGGCTGGGTACCCCAGTCTTCTAGGATCTGCAGCTCTGGGGCAGCCCCACCATAGAGATTGCTCCAGAATTGGAGACCCTAGTCTTTCTAGGGTCTTTACCTCCAGTGCAGCCCTGCCAATGCTTTCAGGCTCTCTGCCATGGGATAGGAACCTGCAAGCCCTGGGAGTCCCAGCTCTAACCAAGGCTCGGCTCCAGGGTCTGCATCAGGGATCCTGAAAGTCCCGGGATGGGTTCCGGTGTCCCAGGGTCTGTGGCTCTGGGGCAGCCCTGCCTTGCAGAATGTCCCGGACTGGGCTATTTGCCTATTTCGGCTGCCAGCTGGCCAAGGAGTCTGGAAGCCCAGGGGTCCCCAGTCCAGGGCAGGTCACATGATGAGGCTGCCCCAGAGCCCCAGCAGTGGCTCTGAGAAATTGACATGCTTGTCCTGATGTTAACAGTGGCGAAACTCTGCATCTGTTGGGGTTCCTGGGAGCAAATTTCATTTTGGATACACCATGGGCTGGAGTTTCCAAAACAAACTTTCAGCCGGATTTCCAATTCACAGGGAATTTTAAAATAGTGACATTTCCTGTACACTGGAAATCCTGCATTTCAGCCAGCTGTCCTCATTGCTCCCCTCTTTATACATCCAAGGATCACCTTCGCCGTTTTTGCAGCAGCATCACACTGGGAGCTCACATTCAGTTCTTTGTCTACTCTGACCCCTGCAAACAACATGGGCTATATCTGTATTTCTGTGAATATTACATGTACCTCAGGTCCTTTTACTGCTATTTTCACATTTCCTTCAGGGGTTCAAAGGGCAACCCCCGTCCGAGCTCCCCACATGTCCCAGGATGGCAGACAATGGTTTCATAGAACCCAGTTACTGGTACTTAACTGACAATAGAGGTGTCAGGGCTTTTGAGCTTTTGCATCTGGCCAAGCTGAGCACAAGCCCCCTTCCTTGGGATGGGCCCCTGAGGTGGGAAATCTTAAACAGAGAGCTTGGGAATTGTTAACAGGGGAGCCCTGAGGAACAGAGGGGGTGAGGCAGGGTCTGCCGGGAAGGAGACTGAAACACAATCCCCAGAGGCAGGGGTTCCTGGGATAAGCTGAGTCAGTCCAGGTTTTGAGGGAAAAGCTGAGCTTTAGCTAAGACATAGGCCTGTAGGCCGTCAGTTGATTTCTTCTTTTCCCTGTTTTTGCTGTGTTCCTGTGGATAAATAAAAAATAACACTGTCCTGCATCTGGTACTATTCAATATTTTCATAAATGACTTGGATGATGGAGTAGAGAATACACTGACACAATTTGTGGGTGACATGAAGCTGAGAGGGGGGTCACAAGCTCTTTGGAAGGCAGGGTTAAAATTCAAAATCATAGAATCATAGATTCATAGGTTTGAAGGGACCTAAGGAGGTCATCTAGTCCAACCCCCTGCTCAAAGCAGGAGCAATCCCCAACTAAATCTAAAATGAAAATGATCTAGACAAAATGGACAATTGGTCTGAAATCAGTAAATTGAATTTCACGAAAGACAAGTGCAAAGCATTAGACTTAGGAAGGAAAAAGCAAATGCAAAAAACCCCAAAATATGGAATAACTGAGTAGGCAGCAGTTCTGCAGAAAATGATCTCAGGGTAAAAGTGGGTCACAGACTGAAATGGGTGATGCTGTTGTGAAAAAGGGAAATGTCATTCTGAATTGTATTAACAAGAACGTCATATGGAAGACGCAGGAGGTAATTTTCTCCCTCTACTTAGCACTGATGTGGCCTCAGCTGGAGTACTGTGTCCAGTTTTGCTCATCACTGTTTAAGAAAGATAAGGACAAATTGGAGAATGCCCAGAGGAGAGTAACAAACAGAGTAAGAGGTTTAGAAAACATGATCTGTGAGGAAATGCTGAAAGAATTGGACATTGTAAGTTTACAGAAGAGAAAACTGAGAGGTGAACTGATAACAGCCTTGAAAGAACTGAAAGATTGTTTCTCAATTGTTGTCCATATCCACCAAGGGTAGGACTAGACAATCATCTTAGATTTCAGCAAATGAGATTCAAATTAGATATTAAAAAGAACGCTTTCTAACTATAGGGATAATTAAGGACTGGAACAGGGTATGTAGGGAGGTTGTGTAATCCCCATCATTGGTGACTTTGCACAAGTTAGACAAATGTCTGTCCGGGTGGCCTAGGTATACTTAAACCTCCCTTGGTGTGAGGAGATGGATTAGATCACCTCTTGAGGTTCCTTCCAAGCCTAAATTTCTATTATTCTGTGGTTTTATCAGCTATTCAGACCTGCTGATGTGAAAAAAATGTTGATCCCTGATAAATGCCATTTAACATGCTCCTTAGGTACCAATAGATTGGAGAGAGATTCATCCTCTTCACAGATATGAATAGACCTCCTGCTGCTGTCCAAAACCAGAAATGTGTATTGAACACCTTTGCCTTTTCTTCCTCACTATTAACAATTTTACCATCTCCATTTCTAATGGGCCTATAGCATTGTTAGGATTTGTTTGTTTGTTTGTTCCTAATATACTTAAAAAACTCCTTATTTTTCATAAGTCTCCCAGTCACGGATTTTATCCAGATGTCTTTAGCTTCCCTTATCAGTTTTCTTTCTTATCATAACTTCTAATGTATATTGATTTGCTCTAATTCCCACTATTTCCATTTTTTAAAATATATTGCCTTTTTATTTGTATTGCTGCCTTCACTTTGCCACTGACCCAGAATGAGCTTTTAGGTAATGTTTTATATCAGTGGAGCACTCCAACTCCCAAAGCCCCCTTTATAATTTTCAGCCTTCATTGACTTTCTAGGACACATTAAGCCCCAGCTGGTTGGAGGAGACGGTGCCTGTTCAGGACGTGTGGAGATAAAACATGGAAAGACATGGACCACAGTCTGTGATGCACACTTTGATCTCCAAGTTGCCAATGTTATCTGTAATGAACTACAGTGTGGAATAGCTGTATCTACCCCAGGAGGAGGTCACTTTGGAGAAGGACAAGGGTTGATCTTAACTGAAGAATTCCAGTGTGTGGGGAATGAGTCTCTCCTGTTCTCCTGTCCCAGGATATCACAAGTGAATCAGACATGCTCACACACAAAGGATGCTGGTGTCATATGCTCACGTAAGAATTCAGCACAATGTCATTAAAATCCCAATTCTGTGTATTCTAGATTATAGTGAAGCAATGTACTAATCTAACTGTGTAGGGATCTGGGTTTGATAGGGTCGAATCAAAACCCCAAACAAGCCAAGATAATGAGAAAGGGATCAAGTGCCCCTGACTTTCCTTTCTTTTACTATTTGCTATAAAATACCTTAAATGCTCCCTCTCTAAACCCCTTCTCTCCTGCGCACACAGGGTTCCGGCTGGTGAACGGCAGCACAGCGTGCTCAGGGAGGGTGGAGATCCAGGTTCTTGGTGCCTGGGGAACCCTCTGTGACTCACGCTGGGATTTACCAGACGCCAATGTTCTCTGTCGTCAGCTCGACTGCGGATTCGCTGAATCAGCCCCAGGAGGAGGGTATTTTGGGAAGGGAACTGGCTCTGTCTGGACAGACACATTTCACTGCAAAGGGACTGAAACCCATTTGAGCCATTGCTCTGTTACTGCCCTGGGGGCCTCTCAGTGCTCACACGACAATGATGCCGGTGTGATTTGCTCAGGTAAGTACAAGAGAGGTGCTGGATTAAGGACACCTGCCCCTCAGTGTGTGACCCTGCCCCCAGAGCGGGGGAACCTCAGGACACAGCAAGGGGAGAGAGAACTAGATTCTAAACCATGTATAATAATAATTAATATATTACAAATAAAATAAAATTAAATATATTATCACCAGAATAGTTATGATCAGGGAAAGCCCTAGATTCTCCAGGAAGAGTTTCAGCAAAGGTGTGCTCATGCAGGGCAGTAAAGCAGGGACAGAATTTGTCCTTAGACTTTAATAAATGTCACCAACCCACTGTCCCCATCCTTCTTCAAATCATTACTCTGGTAGTTACGGGGGGAGTGGTCCCCTCTCTGGAAGTTGCTTCACATTTTCTCTTATAAAATATTCTCGCCACCTTCTGGAGAAGCCCTCATGCCTTTATTGCTGGCAGCAGGCCTTTGCAATTCTGCAAGGGGTCAGTACTGGGGCCAGGAAAGTGCCTCCCATTACTTCAGTGAAATTCCTTCCATTCTGGCTGAAGTATAAACAGCTGATCATAACTATTTCCCTTCTCTCACTTGAGTTCCTGAGGATATTTTTGGTACCATGCCACAAAGAAAGCAGAACTTTCTCCCCCATCCCCTTTTTAAAAAAAAAAAAAAATTCACATCTTTGCAGGTGAAAAAAGTTCAGAAGTGTTTTTCCTGAGGAAAAACTGAAATATTGCGTTTGAAATACTTCACAGGAAAAAATTTGGGAGTTTCAACTAGCTCTAATATTTATGTTAAATAATAATAATAAAAAAGGATAATGTTATTTCGTCAAAGTCAAATACTCAAAATTTAGGAAATACCATCGGGAAAGCTTTTTGTTCCTTTCTAATTCTCCCTGCTCCCTTTTGCATACACATTGTGATACAGTCTAATTGCAGGCTCTCAAACTATTTGTTTCACTCAGCTCCTGCATCATTCACTGCACTGGGTGGATGGTGCCTATGGTAACATTTTCATAAGTGACGAGTGATTTAGGGACTTAACTTCCATTTTCAAAAGTAACTTAGGAGCCCCAGTACCATTCCATACTTTTGTGCATTGTAGGCAAGTATTTCTTGCATAGCATGCGTAGTATTCTTGCGTAGAATGCATTATTTCTAATGTATAACAGGGAGAGTTATTCAGTGAATTTCCCATCTCTCCTGAGCCCAGGTCATTCTGTATCACTCCGACTGCTGAATGGAGAGAGCCGGTGTGACGGGAGAGTTGAGATTTCCCTCCGTGGTGTGTGGGGCAGAGTGCTGGATGACCAGTGGGACATGGACGATGCCAGCGTGGTGTGCAGGGAGCTACAGTGTGGAGCTGCTGAGAAAGCTTATAACCCCCCTAAGTCTGAGCGAGGAACGGGCCCTGTAGGGCTGAGAAGGGTCCAGTGTGCAGGAAATGAGACTAATCTGACGCTCTGCATTGTCTCCACATCTGAGGCAGAGCAGGCAGGAATTGCTGAGGATGTTGGCGTCGTTTGCTCAGGTGACTTACTATGAAATCTTGCAAACATCCTGTCCTTGTTCAATGGGAACGTGACCTGTCCTAGGGCCTGAATATACCCCAACTTGTGCTGTGATCTCATCGGACCTTGAAAATTTGTGGATCTGAGGTTCAAACTCTGTTGTAAAAATATAGTATTATGTACAGAGAAAAGCACAGCCACAGGATAGGTTAATGCACTGCAGCAACCTCTCTGTCTGCCTGTCTTGCATTTTTAATCAAAACTTTTTCCGGTGTAAAACCGTTTCCTTGTTCTGGAAATTTTGACAAACTTTTTTTTTAATTTTCATTGAACATTGTCACGGTTACAGAGTTAGCTGCACCTCTCTCCCCTTTCTGGTGTCTCTATGTGCATCCACATCAGGCCTTGGCCCACTTGCCCTGGCCTGTCTTGGGGTGGAATCTCGAGATTCTTCCTCCGTTAGGCCTGGCCTGGTTACACTACCCTGTGCAAACCAATCACTTATCACCCTGCAGGTCCAACTGGGTTTCAGGCACCAGCATTTTTTTCCCCTGGGAACTTGTGTCCCGTGATAGTGACCTACAGAGTCCTCAGAACAAAGTGCTTTCTTCAGCAGCTGGACCAATGCATTAAGTCAAAAGGGGTTTAAAAAACAAACACCCCACACTTGTGTTGCCGCTCATCTAATCTATGCTTCACTGCAAATTAAGTGAGCTGGGCTTCCCTGGGGAGTAACAGGAAAAGAACAGAATGAGCCTGTGCTCTTGTAAGAACCAAGGTGCTCAGGAGACCCAGCTGGCTCTCAGTTTGCCTGTCCCAATCTGTTCCCCTTTCTCTGTGAAGCTGCTTTTGCTGGAAGTCCCCACCCTCCCTGTGTGTGTCTGGGCTCAATTACCATATTGGTCAGTGGTCTGTGTTACAGGGCCAGGTGAAGTCTTCCTTCTGCATCAGATTGGTTTTTCCCGGTTGGCCAGCCAGGACATCTAGGAGAACATCCCCATGATGATTGCTCCGTCGTCCTGCAGTCAGCCCCATCCAGCTTTAATGGCGGGAAGCCCCTGTTCTTGTGACCATACCCACCTGTGGGACGGAGCTGCCTGTTCCCTCTGACACTGCAACACCATCTTAAAAGTCAAATTAATAAATCACAGTTCAGGGTACACAGCAGTAACCTCTACCCTACCCCTACATTGGCCTCAAAAACAATCAGATGGGTTTTGGGGTGGTGGGTTCTTTTGTTTTGTTTTTTGAAAGAATAATGGAAAATTCTGACAATGAAAATGTTGATTTCCATCCTAACATTTATTGGGCAGAAGAGAGAATTTTCTGAGCAGGTCAGTAAATACAGTGGCTTTTTATCTTAAAATCTTCAATAATGGGGCGTCCAGAATCAAAAAAGAAAAGAGGGGGAGGCAATGTGGCCTATTTCACAGAGCACTGGAACAGGACTCAGGAGACTTGGCGTCTCCTCCCAGCTCTGCCACTGGCCTGCTGGTGACCTCCAGCAAGTCATTCACCTCTCTGTGCCTCAGTTTCCCCATCTGTAACGTGGGGATAATGACACTGACCTCCTTTGTAGAGTACTTTGAGATCTACCGATGAGCTGGCTATATCAGAATTAGATTGTATGATTATTAACAGGAAAAGGAAGTCACACCTAGCCCTATTTCTCTTGGTGATTAAGTAAAACTTCTTGTTATAATGTGGTATTGTTATGTCATAATCTTAAGAGTACATCGTTTTGCTTCACTGAAAAGAAAAAGGAATCGAGGATTCTATGATAATATTTTTTATTGCTATTGATTGTGCATCACTATTGTAACAGATTGCTAAAGACACAAAACTACGTGTAGAAACTGTTTGAAGTACAGACCGTGGGGCCACTAGATAACAAAGGTGACAGAGGTGTTAAAGGAGCACTCAAGGAAGACAAGGCCATTGCAAGAAGCTCAGTTAATTCTTTGCATCAATCTTCACTGCAGAAGATTTGGGGGAGACCCCACATCAGAACTATCCTTTTTGGGTGACAAATCTGATGTACAGTCCAAATTGATGTGTAATAAGATGATATTTTAGACAAATTGATAAACTAAACAGTAATAAGTCACCAGGACCAGATGGTATTCACCCAAGAGTCCTGAAGGGACTCAAAGATGAAATTGCAGAACTACTAACTGTTGTATGTAATCTACTACTGAAATCACCTTCTGTATCAGATGACAGAAGGGAGCTAATGTAAGGCTGATTTTTTAACAGGGCTCTGGAGCAGATCCTGGCAATTACAGGCCGATGACCCTGCCATCAGCACCATGCAAACTGGTAGAAACGACAGTAAAGAACCAAATTATCAGACACATAGATAAACATTGATGGGGAAGTGTCATAAATAGAAAGGGAAGGGTAAACCCCTTTAAAATCCCTCCTGGCCAGAGGAAATCTCCTCTCACCTGTAAAGGGTTAAGAAGCTAAAGGTACCTCGCTGGCCACCTGACCAAAATGACCAATGAGGAGACAAGATACTTTCAAAAGCTGGGAGGAGGGAGAGAAACAAAGGGTATGTGTGTCTGTCTATATTTTGTCTTTGCCGGGGATAGACCAGGAATGAAGCCTTAGAACTTTTAGTAAGTAATCTAGCTAGGTACGTGTTAGATTATGATTTCTTAAATGGCTGAGAGAAGAATTGTGCTGAATAGAATAACTATTTCTGTCTGTGTATCTTTTTTGTAACTTAAGGTTTTGCCTAGAGGGGTTTCTCTATGTTTTGAATCTAATTACCCTGTAAGGTATCTACCATCCTGATTTTTACAGGGGGGATTTCTTATTTCTAATTACTTCTATTTCTATTAAAAGTCTTCTTGTAAGAAAACTGAATGCTTTTTCATTGTTCTCAGATCCAAGGGTTTGGGTCTGTGGTCACCTATGCAAATTGGTGAGGCTTTTTATCCAACATTTCCCTGGAAAGGGGGGGGTGCAAGTGTTGGGAGGATTGTTCATTGTTGTTCTCAGATCCAAGGGTTTGGGTCTGTAGTCACCTAGGCAAATTGGTGAGGCTTTTTACCAAACCTTGTCCAGGAAGTGGGGTGCAAGGTTTTGGGAAGTATTTTGGGGGGAAGACGTGTCCAAACAGCTCTTCCCCAGTAACCAGTGTTTGTTTGGTGGTGGTAGCGGCCAATCCAAGGACAAAAGGGTGGAATATTTTGTACCTTGGGGAAGTTTTGACCTAAGCTGGTAAAGATAAGCTTAGGAGGTTTTTCATGCAGGTCCCCACATCTGTACCCTAGAGTTCAGAGTGGGGGAGGAACCTTGACAGGAAGAGTCAACAAGGCTTTTGTAAAGGGAAGCCATGCCTCTCCAGTCTCTGGGGAAGTCAACAAGCATGTGGATAAGGGTGATCCAGTTGATACAGTGTACTTGGGTTTTCAGAAAACCTTTGACAGGTCCCTCACCGAGGCTCTTCGGGAAGTTAAGTAGCCATGGGATAAGAGGGAAGGTCCTCTCATGGATCAGTAACTGGTAGAAATATTGGAAACAAAGGGTAGGAATAAATGGTCACTTTTCACAGTGGAAAGTCATGAACAGCGGGTTCGCCCCAAGGATCTGTAGTGGTACGTGTGCTGTTCAGCATAGTTATAAATGATCTGGGAAAGGGTGTGAACAGTAAAGTGGCAAAGTTTGGAGATGATAGTTCAGTCCAAAGCAGGCTACAAGGAGTTACAGAGGGATCTCACAATACTGCGTGACTGGCCAACAAAATGGCCGGTGAAGTTCATTGTTGATAAGTGCAAACCAATGCACACTGGAAAAAAATAATTCCAACTATACATATACGATGATGGCTTCTAAATTAGCTGTTACCACCAAGGAAAGAGATCTTGGAGTCACTGTGGATAATTCTTTGAAAACTGCTGAAAATTGAGAAATGATCAAAAAGGCGAATGGTATTTTAGGAACTCTTAGAAAAGGGATAGAAAATTAGACAGCAACTATCACAATGCATCTATATAAATCCATGGTCCACCCATACCTTGAATACTATGTCCAGTTCTTGTTGCCGCATCTCAAAAATGATATAGTGGAACTGGGAAAGGTACTGAGAAGCGCAACAAGGATGTTGAAGGGTACAGAATGGCTTCTGTCCAAGGAGAGACGAAAAAGATTAGGGCTGTTTAGCTTAGAAAAGAGACACATCGGGTGATATGACAGAGGTCTATCAAATAATGAATGGTGTGGAAAAAGTGAGTAGAGAAGTGTTATTTACCCATTCACACAGTACAAAACTGAGGAATTACATGATTACATGAATAAGCAGCAGCTTTAATACAAACAAGAGGAAGAACTTTTTCACACAATGCACAGCTAACCTGTGGAACTCATTGCCATGGGATGTTGTGATGGACAAAAGTATAATTGGGTTCTAAGCAGAACTGGATAAGTTCCTGGAGGATAGGTCCACCAATGGCTATTAGCTAAGATGGTCAGGGATGCAACCCCATGCTCTGGACAACTCTAAGCCTCTTGCCAGAAGCCAAGAGCGGAGGACAGGAGTGAGTCACTCCATAATTGCCCTCTTCTGTACACTCCCCCTGAAGCTCTGGTACAGGCCACTTTTGCAGACAGGATTCTGGTCTGACCCAGGCTGGCAGCTCTTATGGTCTTATGGTTCTTTTCTGGGGAAGGTGTACATAAACAATGGCTTTTTTCAAATAACAGATTTTTTAATAAACACCTATATCATGCATTGTACTGTTACTGCACTGAAATCCTTGTTCATGCCCATTCCAGTTGCAGGGTAACGACGGCACACTAAGGGCCCATTCCTGCTCCCATTCTGGCAGGGAGGGCTTTGCTGTTGACTTCAGCAGCGTTAGAGCAGAGGCCTAAGTGTCTGAGACTTTATCGTAGGTACATGTATCCACCTGCCTTTCTTCCTTTAGTTGGAAAATAAATGTGTCCCCAAAAGTCTGATTTTCTCCAAGCCTCTGGAACCTCCCAACTCTGTACCAATTTAAAAGAAAATTGGAATTTTTGATAAATTTGTTAGTTAATATGATATTTCTTGCGCATCGTTAGAAGAGCTTTTGAAAATGTTCACGTTTCCAAGTAGGAGCTGATTCTGCAAAGCTTTAGCTTCACTCGCAGTTCTTACTTTCAAGAGTTGTCCCTTAAGGATGACTCAGATGACTAAAGGTTCAGGGTTAGGTCCTGTCCCTTTAAGAGCTTTTTATCAGAAGTTTCTTCACAAAGTCTTCAGCATTCCTAATTCTACTGACTTCTTCTCTTTATGTTTCTTGTTAAAGACACACATTTTTCAGTATCTCAGCCATTGTAGCATCATCCTTGATTTGCATGGAAGCTGTTTAGTTCACATTATATTGCACATTAACAGCTGGATCTATCCCTGCAGGGAGCCGGCATATCAGACTGGTGAATGGGACAGGTCGCTGTGCCGGGAGAGTGGAGATTTATTACAATGGCAGCTGGGGGACGGTCTGTGATGATTCCTGGGATTTGTCAGACTCCAATGTGGTTTGCAAACAACTGGGATGTGGACGTGCCATCAATGCAACTGTCTCTGCTCATGATGGGCAAGGATCCGGGCAGATCTGGCTGGATGATGTGAACTGCTCTGGAACGAATCCGATCTCTGGGCGTGTCCTTCCAGGGGCTGGGGCCAGCACAACTGCAGACACAAAGAGGACGCAGGAGTTCTCTGCTCAGGTCTGTTCTCTTAATGCTCCCGTGAGTCCTGATAATCCGGGGACTTAATGAAGTACATGGGTATCTGAGGAGTGAGCTGAGGATGTCAGAAAGTTTATCTCTTTTTTCCTTTCTCTCTCTCACTCTCCCCGCTACCTATCCATTTGCAGTGGTCACCATTAAAAAGTCAGCATTGCCAACAGGTAATACCAAGGGGTACTGCAAATGTCACATTGATTTCTGAATCTCGGGTACCACTGTTGCAACTGTTGGTAAATGGTGTCTTTTAAATAATAATTGCATTGCTCATGGGCCTATCACTGGTCTCTAGAAGAATGTTTCTGATTCTTCTGTAGAAGAATGGGCAGGATTGTTAGCGATCTCTGGGATTTTAGCCTTTAAATCCCAGTGTGTTTCGGAATCACAAATGTTCACACTCAATTTGTGCATTTCCTCCTAGAATTCACGGATCTCAGACTGGCGAATGGCAGTGACTGTGCTGGGCGACTGGAGGTTTTCTACAGTGGAACTTGGGGCAGTGTTTGCAACAGTCCTATGGATGCCGTCACCATGGCACTTATGTGCAAACACTTGGACTGTGGAGACAAAGGGACACTTTTGAAGGAATTTACACATGGAAGCGGCTCTGGCCCCACCTGGGTGGATGTTGTTCGGTGCGATAAGCAGCACAGCTCCCTTTGGCAATGCCCGTCAGACCCTTGGAAACAACAATCGTGTAACAGAGTAGAAGAAACTCACATTCATTGTGAAGGTAAATAGCAAACATATACACACACACACACACACACACACACACACACACACTCAACAGTCAGGTCTAGCTCACTGAAAGATTTTGATATAATTATATTTTGTTACTTTTCACTAGATCTTTTTATCAAATACATACGCATGTATATACATTATAAATAAATGTGTATGTATTTGATATGAAGATCTACTGAAAAGTAAAAAAATATAATAATATCTATCTATCCATCGATCTAGATATAGATATATCTATATAACATTCTCAGCAATGGTACAAACTTATTTTCGGTATCTGAGGTTCTAGAAATAGTGTTGTGGCCTGTTAATAACAAACATGGAAATTGCGATTACAAAGACATACGTTTCACCGCAAGCACAATTAGGGCCTAATCCAACACCCAGTGAAGTCATGGAATCACAGATATTTAAGTGCTGAAGAGACTGTTAGGATCTTCTAATCTGACCTCCTGAATATCAAAGGCCATAAAATATCAGCCGGTAATTCCTGCGTCAAGCCAGTAAATTTTAGTGGAGCCAGAGCATATCTTTTAGAAATACATCCAGTCGTGATTTAATGACTTCATATCAAGGAGACTCCCCGTAGCCTTTGGTAAATTGTTTCAGTGGTTAATTAGCATGAACAAATTCTCAGCCCTTCACAATCCTTGTTACTGGGATCAGAATTTTGATCTCTCAAGTCTCACTCACACAGCAACAGAGCCTTTCAGGAGAGCATTATTACCCCCATTTTACAGGCAGGGAATGGAGACACAGAGAGATGAAGTGACCCAAGGTCACCCATGGTGCCTTAATGAGCATTGGCTCAGGCCTCTAGTAAGAGCCAGTAAGTGTTACCCATTAAAGAACATCATTAGCGTGCTTTCTGGTTAAACATCTTCCAAGGAATAACAATCAGAGGTTTGGGCTGTGAAGTTCATCTATAGATCTGTGTCTCAAGTATTATTTTTATTATGGTAACACCTAAAATCCCCAAAGACCTCATTGCCCCAGGCACTGTCAAAACACAAATCGAGAGAGGCCCTGCCATACAGAGTGTACAGTCGAGATAGACCAGACAAGTGGGAGGGGAAACAGATAACAGAGAGATGAAGTAACTTGCCCAAGTCACACAGCAGATCTGTTGCGGAGACAAAAATAGAACCCCAGTCTTTTAAGTCCTAGTGCAGCACCATAACCACTGGACAACACTGCCTTTCCGTGTGGGAAAGTCCAGACCTGCAGCTCCTATACAGCCCCCTCTCAATATTACTTTCCCTTTTCTGTTGGTTCCTGTGGTAATGAGGGTGAGTTTCAGCTCAGGTGTCTGTTTCCATTCCAATTTCTGGGCAGAGGGGTCAGGGGGTTGTCCACGGGGAGAGCCAGAGGAGAATCAGATACTGTCCTGCCACTTACATAAAGACACACACCCGCCAGGAGGGAGCTGCTTAAAGACTGCAAAATCCAGGGTAACAGCTGAGTAGCTAATTAATTATTCCATAACCCAGATTTTAGCTTTCAGCCAATTTACAAAGCGCTGGTATTAGGGGTGTGAAATACCGATAAACCCTACTCGAACCTGCATCGCACATACAGCCCAATCCACTCACCTCAGCTTTCTCTCCATAGGAAGGAAAGGGAAACCACCTCAGACCCATTTGCCGAATGCCCGAACTCTCCAAGCTGCACAGGTATCTTGCCTTCTCTGTGTCTCCCTCTTAGTCCTAAGGTCTTTCCCAGCTGTCCCAGTAACATGTGAGGTTTCTGCATTTCCAGACCGGGAGAAGTTACGTGTCGTGGGAGGAGAGGACAGATGCTCGGGGAGAGTGGAGGTTTGGTTCCGTGGCTCTTGGGGAACAGTTTGTGATGACTCCTGGGACATGGCGGATGCTAATGTTGTGTGTCAACAACTGGGCTGTGGATCGGCTCTATCTGCCCCGGCGAGGCTGCATTCGGTGAGGGGACTGGTCCCATCTGGGTGGAGAAGGTGAACTGCAGAGGGACAGAGTCGTCTCTCTGGGATTGTTGTTCCAAGCCCTGGGGTGAAAGTAACTGTAACCATAAGGAAGATGCTGCTGTGAATTGCTCAGGTGAGTGACAGGAGATGTTTCTGTTACATGCTGTAATTTTTGGGGAGGAGGATGGATCAGCCCACCCACCTCCCACTTGGTCACAGACCAGGCCCTCCCATCTCCTGTGTGCAGGTGCATCATGGATGCTGTGGGGTAGAACCTTTATTGGGCTAGACTGGGTAAGACATTAGCCAGCATAATCCCTGCATCCCTCACAGGCCCCAGTGTGCTTGCTTATTAGTAGTGTCCTCATCATTGCACAAGAGACTTGGGCCCGAAATCACTAACATACAGGACCGATGCTGCTGTGAGGGAGTTTGTGGAGGTGATAGCTGGAGACAACCAGGGACTCTCAGAGGTGAGGTTCCCCCTGGTAACAAACATGTCACCTCTCCCTCACTCCAGACTCCAACTCTCCCTTTTCCTTTGCAGGTGTGACACAGAAGACAGATTCACCAAATACCCAAGGTAAACCATCCCCCTTCTCCCATCAAGGGTTAAATTTCCCTGGTGCTGGGTCACAGGGGATGAGCTGCAAGCTGCAGCCTGAGGGAAGGAGCTCCTTTCCATGGCCTGTGAAATCTAGGGGCAAATGACACCCAGGTGGGAGCTCCAGGCCGTGCTGAGCAGGATAATCTCTCTCTGTTGCATGTTCATTTCCATCCAGCTCCCCCGCGCCGCCCTCCGACCGACAGTGGGAGAGTCACGGTGCCCGTGGTCGTCTGCATTATCCTGGGGGCCCTGCTCTGCCTGGTCTTAATCATCCTGGGGGCGCAGGTGCGAAGTGCCAGGGCACAGCGCAGAGGTGGGTCCTGACTGGTGTCACTGCGTGAAATGCCTCTGCAATAGCAGGGGGCTGCAGGGTGTCAGGGTGAGGGGCGATACCAGGCTGGGTGGGGTGGCCGAGGGTGCCTAACTCCTCTCTCATTGAATATTTCATTAACTGTCTGGCAGTGGAACAGCCCAGCCATGGAATCTGGAGATGATACTAGGGAGGGAGCATCACAGTTGAATGGAAACTGCACCGGTATCCTGCCCCACACCCCCCCTCCTCCCTGTGGTGCACTCCAGGAGTCCCAAATCACACCTCAGGCTCCAGTCATCACCTGTCTCTGGGTAGGACCCCCCATCCCACCTCCTTGTGGCCAGGGTCTAAAGGCTGCACAGCCCTGTGCCTTCCACTGTGATATCCCCAGAAGCCAGGCTGCTTAAAGGCCAGCCCCATGCTGTGCTTTCTCTCCACGTGCTATGAGCAGTGTATTGCCAGCAGTTACAAATTGCCTCCCAGCTCCTTCTCAGCTGACTGCACCTTATTCGTCGGATAAAAGCTTCACAGAGAAAACACACAAAAAATACAAAATTCCTCCACACTTACTGAACTTACCAGAAATCACCCATCTTCCTCATGGGCAGCCTGGTACAGCAATGTCCCTTCAAACTATTCAGCATTGGCCTTTCTGTGTGCAGAAGATCTTGTTCATTTCCTGAATCAAAACGAAACCCTGAGTTTGTTTAAACTCAGCATTTTCTACCAAAAGTCTTTCTTTGTCTCTTGGTCTCTGGTAACGCAGTTTGTACCAGTCCATGCAAATTGCCCCAAGGCCTGGGACCTCTCTGAATTGTTTACGATCTCAGTGATTCACCTCAATAATCCTCCATTGTTTTTTCTTCCTGGAGGACCTGTGGTAACCCTCATCCATGGAGTAAAACACAATCATACCTAAACCATTCACAGATTTCACACAATGGTTCCCAAAGATACTGCGTGGGGTTGCAATACCTGTCACAGGAGGTGTTCTGAATATCCGTGAGGAGAGACATCATGGAAAGGGACCTACATAGATTGGAAATGTTGCCAGACAAAAAAGATTACAAAAATTGAACTGGGAGAATAGTTCTGTAGAGAGAAATCCAGTGGAAAGCAGAATCTTAGGAAGGAGAAATGCTGGAAAGGAGCATTATAGTGCATTGTACTGAAAACTGGCACTCGTAGAGGATTTTACATCTATAAAACACTGTACAAATATTAGCTACCAGCACCCTGGGAGACAGATAGAGAACAGGATTGACATTAACATACACATAACGTCACAGTTTAGCCTTAGGGCAATGCCTATAATGTTAGAGAAGAATGAACAGGCTGACCCAGAGGCGGGTTGAGTAGACGGGCTTCTTTATTGCAGTACTTGTTCCCCTCAACCCAATTGTCGAGGAAGCACTGGATTAGTTACAGCACACTCTTTTTATTTAAGTTAGTTTGTAAACACCTACATCCATTACAACACCCCAAAACCCCTTATTAAGTAATAGAAACACCCATACTATGATTATACCCACCCCTATTGACTGATTACAGCATTACGCAGATTATACACACATTGTGCCTTGAAAATACATTTCTTTGCAGTAATTTGTTGACACAAGTTCCCTTAATCAGCAGTTCTCAGGGGAGGGAGGAAGGGGCCATGACCCAGGGCTCGTTTATGTCACTGGGAAAGAAAGGGAGGGGGAGAGAACACTTCTTTTACACAAAGGGTATTCTTTAGACAACTACATTCCTTATGCAGCTGCAAGGCTTATCAATTCTCAACAAGCAACAGGGAAGGGAAAAGGAGGGCAACTGATTTATCAAATGGAGAAACACTGCTTGCCTCTGCCCTGATCTCCTAATGTCATGTCAGCACACCAGCAGCTTCCCAGGTCTTTACTTAATCCGAATGTATCCCAACATATCATCAGACCTCATGCTTCAGGGCTTCAGATAGTCATCTTCAGGGGTCAGGAAAGAGTTGGGCCCTCTCTCCTGTCTTGCATATTTGTGTGGGACAGGTTGCTCTCCTCTGTAGCATCTGAGACTGGCCACAGCTAGAGAAGGAGGCTGGATGAGCTGGAACAGACTCTGAGATGATACAGAGAAGACTCTTTCTTAGACACCTAGCTGATGTGTCTTTTCCACATGCTTAGGGTCAAACCGATCACCAGATTTGGGTCAGGAAAGAATTTTTCCCAGGTCAGATTGGCAAAAAAGGAACCTTGGGGGATTTTCATCTTCCTCTGAAGCATGGAGCAGGAATCGCCTTCCAGGATCATCTGGCATCTAATCTCACCTAATCAATTCCCTTCCATTGCGTGGACACTGGGCTTTGGTGGTACCTCAGTCCCTCCTGTACTCTGCCTGTGGCACACAATAGTTTGTTCTCCTGAGGACTGAAATGCTTTAGTCTAACTGAGACTTATCTGAGTGAAATATAGAGGCCTGTGTTCTACAGGAGGTCAGACTAGATGTTCTAATGGTCACTTCTGGTCTTAAACTGTACAGAAATAAAGTGTTATCACATTTTGCGATGGGTG